>NW_010972636.1:146513-146872 GCF_000737465.1 Haliaeetus leucocephalus | reverse complement strand
TGAAAATTCTATCATTTCATGGTGGCTAAGCCCAAGACAGCCTCCGACCATCACACCTCCCACCAATCCTTCCCTGTTTGTAAACAACAGATCTAGCAAGGCTCCTCCCCTGGTTGGTTCACCTACCAGCTGTGTCAGAAAGGTCTCTTCCACACACTCCAGGAACCTCCTCAATTGTTTACTCACTGCTGTGTTGTATTTCCAGCAGATGTCTGTCAGCACATGTACCTGTGGCGCTTTAGGGACATCGTTTATTGGTGGACTTGGCAGTGTTAGGTTTACAGTTGGACTTGATGATCTTAAGGGTCTTTTCCACCCAACATGATTCTATGATTCTATGATTCTATTCCTTCACATCT
>NW_010972636.1:145757-146088 GCF_000737465.1 Haliaeetus leucocephalus | reverse complement strand
GGGCTGAAACCACGACAGTCCTTTTTGGTGCCCAACGTGGGGCACGAAGGGTTGAGATAACGACAGATCTGGCCAGAGCGTGTTGAAACAAATTTGTCATACGCATTTCTTATACTAGATAAATAGATGTTAGTCACAATGTAGATTAATTTGTTTACATGGTGGCGTTTTGTAAGTTCTTATATGCTCTATGTATTGCCTGTAGTTGCGTATCTCATCTCTGGGAGAGTGATTGGGATTATCATTTTGCTGTACTGGGCAATGTCGACTTGTGAAATGATTACGTCACTGGTCATGAGGTTAAGCTGGTATCTGTATGAGGCAGTGATAT
>NW_010972636.1:115286-138395 GCF_000737465.1 Haliaeetus leucocephalus | reverse complement strand
TCTTTAGAGAAACAGTCTCAGCGTGGCCAACATGGAATTGCAGGGATTGTGCCTTTTTCTTTTCTCCTTTCTATTGGCAGAGTAAGGGATATGAATCAAGGTTTTGTGCTAATGCAATGGCAACATCAAAAGCTTTAAACACTGATCTTACGTTTTCTAACAGATATTAATCTTCTGTGTTGACTGTTTCCTTACATTGCGAGGGTAAGTTTCTAACTAATGTTCAAACAAGTTGCTCTGAGCTTGTTTGAAAAGGCACTGTGGCTATGAGGAATCTCCAGAGACAATGAAACAAAAGAGAAGAATTCCTCCCTCTTCACTCAGCCTTTATGCATGCAAGATTTTTAATATTTTTATTATTAATTTTTTATTTTTAATATTACAAATTAATACATATGGGGAAACAGATCCTCTCAGCAATACAGTGTCAGCAGCATCTGAGACTGAAAGATGCAGAGAAGCAGGGCTGGCAGCTCTAAGGTCTCTGTTGCCCCAGGCAAAGCAGCAAATCTCCTGTGTGGCATCACCCGCACATCTTTACTGGATATTTAGCTGTCCCTAATGTTTTGCTGCACATGCTAGCCCCATTGATAGGGCTGGCCTTGCAAAGTTAAATACCTCAGGTTAGCTCAGTGACACTCTTTATCGCACAGCTAGCCTTTCCTTCACAGCTCAGAACCCTGCTTATCAGATGTTGATAGTGTGGCTGCTTTTACTTATTTTTCCTTGGTCACTTTATTAGATCTTGATCTAGGCCTGAAGTTCATAATTTGTGTCTGTATATTTTCATAAAACATCTGATTGAGGACCAAATTCTGCTCCAATTACTCCTATATGATATGATTCAAAAGAGTTACATAGCAATGGATTAATTTAGTTCCATGTGGGGACTTTAGTTTAGGGCCTCATTATGAACTTTGGAGTCTGCATAGGAAGTCATCAACAAAATAATGGTTTTTATCTTCCTCAGAAAGCTACTTGAGTGGAGATGTGAAACTTAATTCTTCCATTATTTTCCTACATTTGTTTCGAAGTTTGTTTTTCACAGAAGCAAATTTGTTTTTCAAGTGGCAGACACTATTCAGAGAGGCAGACTTCTGTTTTCTGTGGACAACTTTTTACAATTATCCATAACTCCAGAGGTATTGAGACCACTCATTCAAGCTGCTGAGTAATTTTTATTAACCCAGTTTTACAGAACATGCAGCTATCAAGACAGACTGAAAAATGCGCATATGCTGTCCTATACAAAAACCACTCCTTGCATGTAGCCAGTAACATCCCTTGCAGTACCACAAAGCATGGTGTAAACATAAGCCAATTACATCGCCCCAGGATGGGTATCTCAACTGCAAATTCACAAACAAGGAAACCAAGACCCAGAAAGTTTAAGTAACTTGGTTAACAGGAAGTTCATGGTTAAGACATAGACTCCAAGTTCCTCATGCTCTAAGTACTGGGCTGCACTTCTGAAGAGACTTTCCCCTGAAGCACTGCTTCTTTGCATCCTCTCTCTTGGCTGTCTGCTGCAGACCATCTGGTCCCTGTCTGAGTTACTTTGATTATTTTCATTGACTGTGGCTGCATCAGCAGAGGCAGTTCATCTCTTTGTTCTGCATGTACAAGCAGGAGGTTCTCTTTTAGGGAACTGTCACATATCACTTGCTAGCTCCATGTGTACCACCATACTTACGAGCACTTCTGTCCAGGAAATTTTAAGGTGAGCCACTTAACAAGCTGTCTCTGTATGGGAGCTTTGTCTAGAAAGCTGGAATGCAAAACACTCCAAGGCCTGAACTGCCTCTGACAGATGAGCCATTTCTAAATGCTTTTTATATACCACAGGGTAAGAGCAATTAGCACAGTTCAGCTGATGTGCAGCAAGGTCATGCCTAGTTTGTCTCAGTATCTTCAGCCCTAAAGTCCCAGCAGAGCATGCATTGGGCCGTTTTGAAAATTCGGGCTTTTGTCTGAAGACAGGTCACCCTGCATCTGCTTCCCCTTCAAATCTCCCCCAAAGTACAGACATCTGGACTTTTTCAAAGACATGGAAGCCAATTTGGCATGTAGCTCCAAATGTTTCTCAAAATCTTCCCCACAAACCCTTAGAAGTACAGACCCTTGTGCTCATGCTGTTCTCCATGTGCTGAAATAAGTGGAATTACACCACTCTAAGATAGACGTGAGGGGAGGAAATGGGCCCGTGAGAGGCCCTTCTGGATAGCAATGGTGAAAATGAAGCCGTTTATCATCTTACTGCATGGTGATGAGACTCCGCTGCCAGGCTAATAAATACTCTGATCCAGCATGATATGGATGCACTACCAGATGTGTTCTTGTCTGCAGGGGCAGCAGAGGGATTTCAAGGTCTGCAGTGGGTCTGCTGGAGACAGAGGAATTATTAACTGTGTTAGCAATTTGAATAGTTAAATTGATGAGGGGCTCAGGGAAAATGTCAGTAAATTAGAAATCATCAGAGAAATTTTGAAAAGCATTAAGGTTGAGAATTTTTTTAAAGGACATGTTTATTACAAAGATGACTGAACCTTGGTAGAAATGAAAAGACATTTTGTAATATCACTTGACTGAAAGAACAAGGGCATACATATGTCTGTAAGTACACACACGCACATTCACATTCACAAACACTGGCAAGCTTTTAAAAGAGCAAAGTTTCAGACAAGCAAAATGACAGCAAGAATTTGAACAGGATGGGGAGTTGAAACAGAAGCTTTTAATTGCTTCCTGATTGTTTGGGTCAAGTATTGAATATGATAAAAGGGAAAGCAGAACAACATGATTTTCTGTTTGATTCTCCCTCCTGCTGTTCTGTAAATGGAAGTGGTGAAGCACTGAGAAGGGGGGTAGGGGAGACAGGGGTTTGGAGAGAGGAGAGAAAAAAAAGGCTTCTCAAGACTTTCTACTTTTGTGCATGAAAAGTTTGAAATATTGTAAAACTAGTTATATCAGGAGAAATGTACTGCTGTATTGTCTGAATGTCATAAATACCCTTTTTTTTACTACAATCAGCAGAAATCATCCATCTCTGTAATGTTTTCTAACCTCTTGATTAGCACGAAGTTAATTTGGTGCTTATCAGTCCAAAGCAAGGGGAGCATGAAATTAAGTTAGGGCCCAATCTTCATCTCCTTCCTTCACCAACTTCCTTTTGACATAATCAGTAATTTTGTTGAATAAGGAAGGAGTTTAAAATATATGAGGACTTTATGATTTCACATATTATGGAGTATTTACATGTTATTCAACACAGCATTTTTCTTTTGTGCATTTTATTCCTCCCTCGCCCAAAAACCTTCTGAATGCTCCCTTAAATACACCAGGTCTAGTTTGGCTCTGGTGTAACTCTCTGGCTTTCCAACTTCCTTTCAAATAGAAAATTAGAATTTTGGACTTTGTTCTAGTAATACCAATAGATGAATTGATGTTGAATGTAGGTGTTTCTTTTCCAGTTTTATGACAAGCCACAGTGGTCAAGGAGTACCTTCTTTTAGTTTCAAAGGCTGAACCCTTTTATCCCCGTTAAATTGTAATATTCCCATACTGTTGTCTACAGGAGTTTGTCTTTCTCTCCTGCATCAATATACAGCACAGGCAGGGAGGCTGCACTTCTGAAAAAGCCATGTGGAGTCTTCAAGAGGCAGCCTGAAGCTATGTGAGGAGTCATCAGCAGGGTTTTTCAGTGATTATCACTCTCTTTAGTCTCCCTTGGGGTTTGTGCAGCTGGTGGAGTGCTGCTTTAGTGAACGTTAGCTATGATGAACGAATTCTGTATGGGTTAAAATAAGTTGGGACATAACCTCATGTCCTCCTAACAAGGTTTTCCTTCCATAGAAATCTATTGCACATTTCTGAATCTCCTTCTCTCTTTCTGCATCCTTTTTGCCTCTTAGTGAAGCGTGTTTTAAAGGGACATTGTTCAAAGATATTTTAATAGAAGTGAGTCACTCTGCATGCAGAGCTGCTCCATGTCCCAAACTTATTAAAAACAATAAGGACTTTGCACACTGAAAACGAGGATAACAAGCTCAAACTTTACAATGCAAAACATACCACAATCTTTCTTGCCCCTATTGCCTTTTCTCCCCCTGTTTTCCCTACAAGATTAGTGAATGCTCCCATTGTAGAGACTTTAAAAAGAGCAGGTTTTTGAGGCCACTTGGAACTGCCTTTCTTGATACACCTGATACCCCTACAGAAAATCTAATTTGCAGCATGGGGCTTTGTAATTTCATGCTAGAACAGCACAAAATGGAAGAATAACTCATCCGGGGGAGGGGGGGGGATTATGTAACAGTAGTGAAGGAGTATCAGCAGAGACAGTGAAGATCCTTTGAAAAATCATGTTGCTGGTTCTGCAGTGCCATACACACACTAATTGGTTTCAAACAACAGGGAGATACATTGCCAACAAGCGGAAGAAAAGAGAAGGAGGAAAAAAGCTTGGTATTAATACAGCTCACCTAAATTCACTCAGACAAAAAGGTATATTGCAGCTGAATAAAATCCTCCTGTATTGCCCAGGCTCCATCTCATGAATGCCTGCTTTTCCTTCTCCTTTCCTTTTCTTTTCCATAGTATTACAGGCTGTGACAAAACCAGTATTTTTGGTGTCACTGGTGTACTTCAGCCATTGAGAATGAAGAATGAGGCATTTGGCATAGGGATGCGCACAGCCTGTTAAAAGTCACATCAAACAGGAGCAATATAGTTGAGTGCTGTGAGATGCACGACACACCACATGAAGGATTTGGTGTGAAAGTGTGCCAAGTTAATGGAAGCTGTGCACTCTCCTCAGAAAGAACACTCATTAGCAAAGCAAAGGAATTGCTGACAGACACACTGAGGAAACTTTGAAGGTTGATGCACAGGATTGGGAAACCTCATTAATTATTCCAACACACGGATGCTCTAAAGGTGCCACAGATTTCCGCTGGAGAATAGGGTAGACAGCCCTATACAGCCCTCTTTGTCCTAGTATTGGGGTTTGTGAAGCTGGGACTAGTGTGAGAATAGCAGTGACACTCAGTGCTGTATACAGCTGTTCTAGGCTGCTCCTTAACTTTAAAATAGCCACAGTAAAAGCACAGATAAAATATGCTGCCAACCAAGAGAAAAGGGTACACAACCACAGGCTCAGGCTGGAGAAAAAACAAGGAGGAGAATTGCCGTGGATAGGAGCAGGAGATGAGTGGGAGAGCCAAGGAGAGAAGGGTAGAGGAGTGCTGCTGCAAGAATGCCCCCCAGGTCCTTGTTTGCCCTATCTTTTTTTTTTTGTCCAGTATGAATTCTCCCTGCTGCTGCTAATGGTATGGGGATTGTTGTTTTATTGATCTCTCCACCATGATTTCCACATTTGCCTCCTAAATGATTACCATTCTCTAAGAATCTGGTGTACAATTCAGCTGGAATTGCTCTAACATGCAGTATTTCTTATCTATCAAAAATGTACTTATCATTACATCATCTCTCTTGAAGCCTTTTAAATTTCTTAGTTTTCATGACACTACAGAATGCTATGTCATCTAAAAATGGAGTCACTTCACTGTTTTTAACAGTTCTCCGAACATTCATTCAGTAAATATACCAAAAGCATCAGTCCTAGCATGATGCCTTTCACCATTCTCAGTTAATACTTAGCTGTTTTGAAAAATGATATATTTCTGCTCACTGTTTAACTCTTAACTAATTTCTAACAAAGGCATTTTACCCTAAAGATCTTAATTTTCTTAATAACACCTTCTGATATTATTTATCACATCTTGCAAGCCATGGCCACCCAGTGGGAGCAAGCATTTGGGAACCATGGGATTGTGACATCCACACTATGTCATGCTTGGGCAGGCTGGAAGCTCTCAGAGCACGGCAGTGTCCTGCCACCTTGGCCATGCTTTCTCCCTCCAATGTGAAAACCTCTCTGGTTAATAAACTATCTTTCACAAACGAAAACTTAAAAAATCAAAGATGGCACCTCAGAGAAACAGTAGCAGAGCTAGATATTGAAAACTGGAATTTACTGAAAGAAAGTGAAGATTTGAAGGATGGGTACTGGTGACTGCAGGCCAGTGCAAGCTGTTTGAGGACATGAGTAGGAGACCTACACAGAGAAGGGGTGATGCCAGGGACACACTGAAAGACAATGAAAACAAAATCAAATAATTAGAACTGCAGAATAAAAATTTGGACGAAATCAATGGAGGTCATGGGAATGTCCTGCCAGATTTTTCCATACTGGGATAATGAAATGTATCAAAAGATAGATCTATTAGAAGTGAGAAATATGTTTGTAAATGAGAGGCACTTGGAATGCTTGCAAATCAGACTGGAGCGGAAGGAGAAACTGTATGAGCAAGAAAAGCTCTGAGCCCACCAGTTAAAGAACATATTAGAAGAACTTCACAAACTCGGGGAAGTTCAGAGGAATTGCATTGTGCAGATGAAAGGACAACTACAAGAATTAGCTGAGGAAGCTGCACTTTTGACAGTAGCAAATGAGAACAAATCCTGGGTGGGCTCCTCCTTACTGCGTAAGTCTGCTGAAGCCAAACTTCTGGAGGACTCTCTCCCTGTGCTTAAAACCCCAAATTTCTTCTGTTACATTTGGAATATCTTAAAGCTCTTGCTGTTAGTTTGCTTTAGACTTCTCAGTTACTATTTTATCAGCAACAACATTCCACTATTGTTTAGTAGCAGTATATTTGATATACTGGTGCAAATCTTGTACCCATACTTCATTATTAAAAATGAAGGACTATTACCATTTTAAGAATAGCTAAAAAGGCTCTGCAGAGCTGTCCACATCAATTTAGTAATCTCCCCTTGTACTGTTTTTGGCTATGATAAATTTCTTCACAGTAGCTTGTATGGTACTACATTTTGGATTTGTGCTGAAAACAGTGTTGGTAAAACAGGGATGTTTTCGTTACTGCTGAGCAGTGCTTACACAGAGTCAAGGCCTTTTCTGCTTCTCACCCCACCCCAACAGCGAGCAGGCTGGGGGGGCACAAGAAGTTGGGAGGGGACACAGCTGGGACAGCTGACCCCAACTGACCAAAGGGATATTCCAGACCATATCATGTTGTGATAAATAAATAAATAAAAATAAAACAATAAATGCCCAGCAATAAAACTGTGTGTGTGGGGTGTGTATGTGGAGGTTTGCATGGGCTGCTTTTGCTCAGGGACTGGCTGGGCATTGGTTGGTTGATGGTGAGCAAGTGTTTTCTTTTGCATCACTTGTTTTTCTTGGTTTTGTTTTGTTGTGGGTTTTTCCCCCTTTTTTGTTGTTTGTACTTCTCCCCCTTCCCTTTTTTTTTTTATTTTTAAACTCTTTATCTCAATGCACAAGTTTTCCCATTTTTACCCTTCTGATTCTACCCCTAATCCTGCTGAGGGGGAAGTGAGCGAGCAGCTGTGTGGTGCTGAGCTGCCTACCAGGGTTAAACCCCAACACCCTTTCTGTGCATTAATACATGAGTTCATGTGGGGGTTTTTAGAAATTAAGTAAACTTTAGGTTCTAAGCATAGTATTTTGTAATTAGATTGTTAACTGTGAATATATTTTATAGTAGATAGCTGCACGTAGTAAAAACCCAACAGAGAACTCACTGCCTCAAGCAAAGGAGACAAAAAATTTGTAGTTTGTGCTAATCTGACTGAAAGTGGGCAATGTGCAGTACTTGACCCTGGAATCCACTTCCCTGCTAGACTGCCAGCTTCTAAGGTTTTTCACCTATGGGTCACATTGCAGAGTATATCTTTTCTCCAGACTTTGGGGAAGAGCATGGAGGAATTTAAAGATGTGGGAAGGTTTAGTATGTTAGTTGAGGTTGGTTAAGAAGGACTTTCATTGGTGGTCAGTAATTCAGGTAGTGCATATTTACATTTGGCTAAAACCTTTTGTTTGTGCATCTAGAGACACTAGGCACAGAAACTTTTTTAATACAAATAAATAAATACATGCCATTTTGTGGATGGAAAGTTAAATCCTAAAGACCAACATGGCAGCTGGCCAACTGGTAATCATGCTGAGCCTTCAGAATTATCCGTGACATTTATGCGCAAAGCAGGTAGACGAAGCTTGCCAGGCAGGAGCTAGCAAACAAACAGTACACTGAACAAATATGATACAGGGAAAAAAATCTTAAGATGGTGAAGATAAAGCTGTGATTCTAGGACATCATATTCACTTAGCTTCTAGCAGTGGCAGTGTAGAGAAATTCCAGAAGTTAAAAGCCTAGAACAACCCCTTAATCTCCTTTGTGCCTGTTCTGTGTGACAAGCCACCCTTTGAAATCAGAAGAGATACAGTCTAGAAGAGGAAAGTTTGAGCATGAGGAAATTGGGCAACGCTCAGAGGTAAGGTGAAGTCAGAACAAAGAACGTTTCTATTTAAGATGCTAAACTGTGGCTCAGAGGAACTAAATTTTCTTCCTGCATCCTTCCTCCTTTTCCTCTGGCAAGTCACTTAATCTCTCCGTATCTCGGTTCCCCAACCGAATAATGAGGCAGTAATATTAAATAGTGTATTTCTTTTCATATGTGAGAGCATTTGTTTGTTTACTTGTTTTAAACTAGAATATTTTTACAGAACTGAGGGAGGGAATGATAAATAGTTGAACGAGCAAAGCGGAGGGGGCAAAAGAGAAGGAGTTGTGGCAAAGGCTGAGGTTAGGAATCTCTTACTCTGGATCAACAACATCAGTCAGAACAATTTATGTACCCATAAAAATGGTTTAATCAGAGGAAATGCCTGGTACAATTAGGACCCAATCTAAATAGAGACCTTTAAGTACTATTGGTATTGGATAATACTGAGAGGTGAAGTGCCTGTAAGGAGGCGGTATTTGTGTCAAGGTAGTCTGAACTGTATTACCTGGCAATTCATTGACAATTGCAGCTGTGCAAAGCCAAGCTGATGTTACTTAATTCTTGTTGCCCAGTGCCACAGGGAAGGCTATGAGAAAAACAAATGTTCAGTGGGGTCAAAGTTAAAAAGGAAACATGGTCACAAAGAAAGGGTTCCAGAAATATGTCCTGAGAAGAGTCACAGAAGATAGCTCAGCAATGGGGTAGATGATGATAGCTTTGTTGCCCTCATTTTTCAACAGATTTTCTCAACTAGTTCAGCTGCTGTCCTGTATGCATAACACACATGAAATCTGAGAGTGGCTTACATAAAATTTTAAAGCCTTCTGTAGGAACCAATGGCAGCATTACAGCTTGCAAATGTATTTACAGTATGAAATTGTTACTTCACATAACACATAAGTATGTGGTGAATTTTGCACAGAGAGAAAACAAATCTCTCTCAGTTTTTGATAAACTGTTTCAATTGCAGTATTTATAGATCATACAAAAATAAGTGTTTTCTGTTAAACCAGGGATAAAGAACCAGAATAAGGCAAAAAAATCACATATGTAGTACTGTCCTTTCTACAATTTGCAGTCTTTATGAATGATGTATAGAAGGCTCACATAATCCCATGATGTTTCTGTCTTTCCCATCTTTATTTTAGGAAAAAAAAAAAAGAAATTATGTGCTTGATCATCACAAAAAAAAAGCAAAGTCATATTTTTAATTCACACATTTTTCATGTTCTGAATGTAGCTATAGGGCTGAATTCCTACAGGGGAAATCTGTACAGTTACAGTCAGGTGACAACACCTTTGTGTTGAAGATACCATATGTGCCAGAAAATGCTACACAATGGTATAAGCAGCAGAAGGGAAGCCGAGCAAGAAGTGACTTGAAACAGGAATGTGAGGATATGTGTTACACAGATATGTTATATCTGTGTGTTATACAAACTTGTGCTTTCTTTACATTTATTACAACTTCAGCTAAAACCACAGTTACAGCAGCAATTCATTGCTTTTAAACAGCAATTTTCTTAATCTGAAAACTTTACATACAAAGATGATGAAAACTAGCTTTTCTTACCTGCCTTATTTCATTTTCTGTCTTTGATTCAATTCATTACTTTTTCTGGCATTCATTCTTTCCAAGTGCATTCTTGCAGACAACTTGAGGTGTACATGAGGTCTCATGAGGGTTTATATGCACACATGCTTCTGCAGTTATCCTAACTAGAAGACCATTGTGTGTTAAGAAGTTAGTGATCTACAGAACAGTTAGCCTGAGAAGTTTTAGGCTTGTGCTGTGCCATACATTCAGCTTGGTATTCAGGCCTGCGGAGTGCTGCACATAAATACCCTTTGGCCTCAAGGGAAACCTAGCCTGCTAATTGTAATGAAGGAGCCTGTTGGCAGCTCCCATGCAGCACCAGTCATTACACCACCTGCATGCCCTGTACCTTAAAACACACTTCCATTTTTCTAAGTCTTTTCCCAGTCTTTCAGAAGATAGAAAGGAATGAAGTACACTTTCTAAATATTTGGGTTGTAATTTCTTCCTGTAAATGACAGCATGTATATTACATATTGCAGTAAGTGCTGAAGACCTTGACCAAAAGGACCTTTTGTGCTAAGCACTCTATGCATGTTTTTTGACACAGAGATCCTGGCCTTGAGCATGCAGAATTGTAACATGCAACAGGTGTGCTAGTATTGCCTCATCTGGCAGTGGGGAGGCAGTGTGGTGAGATCAAATTACTTATTGAATAGAGCCTATGGAAACTGAATGTAGCTCTTCAGCAAGTTTAACAAGATGAATATTGCTCTTGTGTTTAAAGCAATTAGCTTTAAATGGAAGACCAATACCTCATTAGAAGTCTTCCTTGTAGGGAGAAAATTAATTTTCTTCTTCACTCAGATACTTGTGTGACTGAACACTAAGGTGACAACTTATATGGTGACACCTTATGATCAGTGAACAGAAGTAGGAGTCAGGAAATACTTGAAATATTTAGCTACAGATGTAGACTCATCCAGTCCAGATGTTTGAGAACTCTGAACCTACAGCTGACTCAGTATTGGATTGCTTTTCCTCAGCACTGTCTCTAGTACCCTAACAACTTTGAGGTTGTTGGAAGAAACCTGCTAAAAAGTTGCCAAATATGCTGCATTTTCAGAGGTGCTGCACTCCTGCACCTTCTGTTTACTTCCCGGAGGCTGGGGTGAGGCAGCTCTGCAGGGAAGCAAAACTGCTGTCCCTCCCTGGGCAGAGCTCCAGACCCTCTTTGTACATCGGTGCTGGCTTCAAAGGAGGCTGAGGATCTGACCACAAAGAAACCAGAGCCAGTACGCATAAGAATCCTTTCACTGCAGGCACCAAGTGTATTTCTGTGCAACTTACCCTGTTCCCCATAACCTGTCACATTCGGCAAGAAAGGCTCTGAAGGAAAGATGAAAATAGTAAATCAGGCTATTGTATTATTTGAAAATAATCTTTTCCAAAGGGAATATAGGCTAGGGACTTTTAAGAAGATGGGACTTCAGAGCTGACAAGTGTATCTAGCATGTCAATGTGGTAATGAAGTTAGTTCTGCACTGTTTGGAAACCAGCAAATTTCCTTGCAAGGTTTGTGATTAAACATCTAACAGAAAATAATGATTTCCTTGCAGGCACTTAGGCACCAAATATAAAGACACAGAGGGAGAGCCAACCAGAGAAAGAACCTGCTAAATATCACCGTTGAAAGCCACTATTATCGTACAGTCCTCATAATATTAACTGTTAATTATAAAAACTAATATCTATAAAATTTAAATACCTAGTGAGAGAAAGTATGACATTTAACTTGCAGAATCCCTTCTCCCTTCAATCCTTTTACACACATTAAAAAATTGGTGCTTATTCTGTAAAAAACAGCAGTTGGAGAGAGGAGAGAGATAGCATATTGATTTGCATGTATATCTTGTTACCAGGGAGGAGCAACAAATTAGCTAAATTACAAAGGAGAAAAACTGTGTTTTGCTGCATATAAGCAAAAATTTCTATAATGAACTTGAGTAAGCAGAAGAGCAATGTTTGCTCGCCTGGGGATGCAGTGGGAGAGAAAGAACTTCTGCCCATTACTATGAGTGTGGGGAACTGTACCTTATCTGAACCAGCGGGAAATGTTTGTTATGTTGAGCAGAGATTCACATTTGTACTACTTGTGCCTACACAAAATACTAGAACAGATGGGAACCATATGAACAAACTGAGTATGAAGTATTTGGAAGAAATCTGAAAAAATTCGGGCTTGTTTGCATTACTCTAAAATAATACCCTTAACTTCTTGAAGAAAGTTGTTGCTTCTTCCTGTGTCATTTCACTCTTATTTTTCATCGTTTCTCCTTCTGTGTCTTAATTTGTATTTTGGTGAGGGGAAATCTGGTGAGCAGATAAAACCAATTCCTTTTCTGCATATTTATTTTCTTTTCTGAGGAAAAAAAGAAGAAAAAGGAAAAGAAAAAGGAAAAGAGAAGAGAAGAGAGAAGAGGAAAGGAAAAGAAAAGGAAAAGAAAAGAGAAAAGAAAAGACAAAAGGAAAAGAGCAAACAATAAATGAAACAATACATGGAAAATTGTACAGCACTTGAACAGGATTCCTACAATATCTACTCACAGACTGGCATGGTTCTAGGTACAAACGTGGATATCACAATTGAGAATGCTGCGCGTCCTCCTTTTGTGAGACTAGAATGCCAAAATCTAAGTTGCTTTAGTCTGTATTTTCAAATTAACAACTTCTGAATTCTGTCTTTACAAAAATGAGGCAGCAGGGAATTCTTCTGTTTGAAAAATAATCTAGATAAAAAAGGATAATCTGAATAAATAAAAAAGATGTGAAAATTTCATTTGCTAGACTTCTCTCTAGAGAAGAGAGCAACTTCTTTTCAAATAAACACACATGTTGATTTATTCATAATTACTGTGTGTGGGTATTTTTGCCAATCAAACATAACACGTATACATTGTAGAACAACTTCAGGAGGAGTTGAGAGGATGCAACTCAAAAAACCAAACATGTCACCACACTTAGGCAAGAATAATGAATGCAAAAACATAAGGTGAGGAAGGACAAGCTAAGTAACAGCATGACAGGAAAAGATTTGGATGTTAACATAGATCATAAGCTGAACAGGAATAAACAATGTTATGCTGCTGTAAAAAAGGCAAACCCTTATTGCAATTTATAGCTGGTGTTATCACCTACAAAACATTTAATAATTCTTTAGCTCTCCCTGGAGCTGTCTGTGCCCCAGCTGGGATGCTGTGTCCAATTTTGGATACTTCCATGAAGGTACAGTCCTATTGGGAGAAAACCAGAGGAATACAACAATAAATAACAGGCTTCATAAAAGTATACTTATAAGGAAAGGCTGAAGGAATTGGGTTAAATTTAGACTGACATTAATCTGAACAGCTGAACTTCAGAGAAAAGAAAACTAAGAGGTAAAACAATAGCAGCTTTCAAATATATAAAAGGCAATTTCAATGAGAGCAACAAGCTGTTTTCTCTGTCTGTCATGGACAGGACAGAGACATTTTGCTCTCATAACTGTTTGCTCATCACTTGTGAAGTGCTGTCTGGAAATCGACATGTTACCCAAATAACACTAAATACAGTCTTTGCATCGCTATGATTTTCCTGGTGCATTAAAAATACACTTAAGAAATACAATTTGGGAAAAGCATGGCAGAACTGGAGAAAAGGGAGAAAATCTTCCTATAATTGTATATTGCTCTCCTCTGAAGCAGCTGGTATCTGAAATTGTTTTCAAAGAACCTTCTCCTCTGTGCTGAATGAGTCTAGAGAAAAACCTGGCACAAGCTTCATTTGAAATGAAGTAACTCCCATTTTGGAGTGGACTGTGTGATGAAGACGTAGTTATAAAATAAATAATGATTCAGCTCTAACTTTCAATTTTGTCCTTATTAAGTTGCTCAACCAGGTGTTGAAGCCACTAGAATTTGCTTTTCCTCTGTTGGAAAGCTATTTTGAGTGCAGTGTGACTGAAGAACAGCCACTTATTAGCTGCTCGGCAGTGCTCTCGGCTTTTCTGCTAGAATCCCCCGCAATTGCTCGAACAACACTTTTGCCAATACTCATTTAGCTCAATCAGTAGCTATAACGCTGGAGTATGAAATTATGCAGTGGTTGCGATGGTGGTAAGTTGCCTGCTGTTTAACATCTCTGTTTCATGGCCTGGTGTCAGGAGGGATGCAATGCTGATTTTGAGCTTCAGTTTCTATTTAATTCTTCCTCTCTTCAGTCTATCTGATTGAATTCCCTAGTAGTTTCAGTGCAGTAGTATGCATCCTAGTTGAAATTCCTGGGTAATGTTGTTGTGTGCTGTTACAGAGTTGCCACGTTTCATGCTGGAGCTATCTTTCCTTTGTGGTGATGGGGGATGGAATTCTTCTGCATCCCAACCGGACTGTGAGGATTAATTAAAGTTTGCAGTACACTGTGAGTACCTTGCATGCTACTGAAGTGGAAATTATTGCTTGTTACAGCCAGTCTGAATGCCATCTGGGTTTTCCATGTTACTGTTGTACCTCACCAAGCTGAGCTGGTACCATGAACAAAAGATTAGCATTGCACTTTGTTGTTGTATGTTTGGTGCTATGCCCAGCACCTCTATAAGGCCACATACATCCTGAGAAGCTGTGCTTGGGCACACTAGGACTCCAAGGGCTTTTCTGTAGCTTGAAGCCTAAAACATCCCTTTCCTTATTCTGCATTTCCACTTTGGTGTGGGCTGGATCCACAGAGCAGTGGATCCCTTTGGCCTTCTCCACTGTCACCCTTGCCTTCTATTAACTTCAAGTTAGCTTTGGGAGACTGTGTAAGAAATTATGGTGGAATTGGGCTCTGCATTTTGCAAAAAATGCTTTTTCCCATGCAACAGAATTGTACTTTTGTGTGGCATCTGAAGTCCTATGTATGGCAACATGGCAAAAAGGGCTGATCTTGCCTGAGACCCAAGCCGGTAACATAAGAGAGGCATAGCCATCCCACAATATCCTTACATGCTTGTAACACCTACAAAACTTAATCAAAACCTGTTTTGCTAGTTCGCTGTGAGACCCTTCTTCAACTTCTACAGGGCCAGATGAGTATCTCTGAACTAAACAAATCACAGCCATGATTTGTTGCTCTGCTTTTATGCACCAGCTTTAGTTGAGCTAAGAGTGCATTTTAAAACACATTCCTGTGACTTCACTGTCTTCATAAGCCACAATAAACAAAGGGGATTTAAATGACTGCGGGAACTCCCCCAGTATCATGACAGATACTCATTATTGACAGAAAAAATGGCATAAAAGGTAACCACCCAATTCATTTGTGAGCTTTCCTTGGGAAAGAGATCAGCTAACAGTTTGAAGTTCACTTCCTAACTGAAGGATTCTATTATGTATCTTACCTAAATAAACTGGGATGCTTGACCTTCCTAAAAGGGCACTATTAAAGAGGTACGAATATAGTCCTCTCACTACACTAATTACTGCTGTTTACATTTTTGTGGATGTGGCACGTTTCAGTTTTAGAGTTAGACCCCAATGCTGAGTGCTAAATAAATACCTACCAAAAGTTAGACACTATCCCACTGAGCTTCATGTTCCCTCACTCCCCCCATAGCATCAGACTCTTCTCAACCTTTGAAGCGTCCCTTCTGGTTTTGTGAACAAGCACAAAATTAATTTGGCGGTAATTCTGCTGTAACTGTTCTTCAGTGAGGACAGCATCATGTGCATTACTCTCCTTCCCCCTCCATGAGACATTAGTTTCTGTTTTCATGAAGAAAAGCATAGGTGGTATCTACACTTTCAGATTCTGGAGCCAGCCTGGGGAGCAAATATTAAGCTCTTTAGAAATTTTATAAAAAATAGGCAACTGGTTACAGAAAATAAACTGTATTAGTGACCCCACCAGGCAAAGGTTTCAGCAAAGGTAATAGTCATCTTTGGCATTTGGCCTGGTATTGGGGAAGCAGCATGGAGAGCTCAGAAACACGTGTTGTCTCTTACCCAGCCAGTAGCTGAGAGGAAGGAGATGAGGTTATAAAAAATGCGAACAGGAAGCTCCAGGTGAAACTTCAGGGAATATGGGGCTTATGACAAATCTGTAGGAGGCAAAGTTAAATAGAAAAATGCAGGAGATGAAACAGAGTGTCAAAGCAAAAAAAGAGGATGGAGAGGAGATGCAAAAGGGGTAGAAGCATTTAGGAAAGAACAGATGGGGCAATGGAAAAAAAGGGGCAGATTTGGGTAGGGGAGATTCCGGGAGGGACAGATGAACTGGGAAGAACAGAGAAGAGACTGGGAATCAGAATGAAGGAATGATACAGGAGAAACTGACATCTAAATTCTTATTACAAGATAAATGCAATTTATTGTCATTATAGCTTCTTTAATTACCTTTCAACCTTTTTTTTTAATGATGCCCATATGTTGCAAATAACAGGGTTTTATGACTTTTGTTCTCTCACCTTTCCCATGGCTTACATTCCGACTTTAATTACCACATTGACATCAGATGCCTCGCCTAATGTTTTTGCACCAGTGCTCCCTATTTGTGGTGATATCGCACTTGGGGAAACAAAAACACCTGTCTCTCCTGATCAAAAGCTACTTGCTGTTCTTGTGGATGTCCACCAGATGGCAAAGCCGGTATTTTTGTAGAGTTTCCAGGCCGCGTTCAGATACTAATTTACCCTAGGGAGAGTGGGGGCTTGTTTAACAACAGATCCTTTACTGCATAAATTAAAAATGGTGATTAAAACCATTGTGATTAGATTCTGTGTGGATTTCCTGGGAATAATAATAAAACAGGAAAATAAAAGATGCAGTTAGAAAATGGTGGTGCTGTCAGGAAGGCACAATGTTCACTCTAGTCACTGCGTATCTCTATGAGGAAAACAAACCTCAAGAATCTCTGAGTTAATACTACCACTTTTTTTCTGTTGATATAAGTTTAATAGAGACAATAATGTTTTCTCGTGTCTAATCTCTTGAAATTGTTGTGACTAGACCAGGTCTTAGTATGAATTCCACAGTAACTAAAACCGTTAACTGCCTATGACTTACCTAAAACTAATTTCCTAGCTCATGTGGTTATAGACATAAGAATAGCAACGAGGCTTGTTAACATTTTTTTCCCTCCAGCCTGCCTTTATGATGTCAAGATTGTAATTACAGAGATAAGCACTGATCTTCTTCTGTTACCTCTATGGGGTTTACCTACTATTTTAACTATGTTGGCTCAAGAACTTCTATCATTTAATCATTGAAACTCCGTTGCACGTATATACAGTATAAAGAAATTGAGAGTTTCCTGGAAAAGGCTACATCTGGATAGCATTTGTTATAAACTAATGTAACTGTATTGTACAATTGTACACAAGCTTTGTACAGATAGGGCACGTATCTTACATTTTAAGTGCTGAATGTTTTTAATCACTTAGCTTAATTTTCCTTCATATAGTGCACTACCTCTGCTGAAAGGCCTATACAAGAAGCAGTGAAAAAATCTAGTCCCTTTAGCTTCCTCTAAGAAAGTTAACCCCTTCTCCCTGTAAAAAGCCCCTATGTCAGGAGACTGTTTAGTAAACTAAAAAAAAAAGGGGGAGGGGGTGTGAATTTACCCTTTTTACAGAAAAAAAAAATCCATGTCTTTTCAGATTTGGTTTCTTTTCTTGTGGTAGGACCAAGGGAAGGATGATTTGCTTCTTTAATGGTTTTCTAGGTTGACCTGAATTCTGCTTCCAGCAGAGGAACCGTCGATGGGGGTAAAAGGGAATGGAACGTTACAGCCTTTCTCTTCAGCTGGCTGGTTGACTTTCAGCTGGCATCAACCGTATTCATTCAATGGCTCCCAATCAATTACATCCTGTAGTACTCATTTTTCTGAGTATCAAGACACAAGTAAAAAGATGAGGCTGTTCCCACTCCAAGTAGATGTTAGGGAAGCGTAAAAAAAACCACTGGTGCTATATTTGGAGCATTCCTAATTGCACTGTTCTATTTCCAGCTGCCAAAATGTGCGCTAGAATTTTAACTAAGGGCTAAATTCGTGCAGCAGATCCTAACAACAGGAAACAGTTGTTATTTAAATAGGCTTTGAAATGATCAGATTTTATCTCCAAAAGCAGCACTCAGATGAGTATTAAAGCTGCTTTTGTTCTGGAAAGGGCTGGAACTGCTCAGCAAGCTGAAGGAGGTCACGGTCTCCGCTCTGGAAAACCACCAACACGGGGCTAGCTGTCCGAAGGACAGGCCGGACAAGACAACAAAGTCGTTTCCTCACACACACCGCACCCGCTGACAGAAAAAATGGCGGGCGGCGCTCGACGGACCCCCACGCAGAACCTCTGCCCGCTTCTCCTCCGCGGGACGGGGGACCCTGCCACCGGCGGGCGGGGGAAGGCGCTCGCCCCAAGATGTCGGCCCCGAGGCCTCCTCCCCAGCCCCGCCGCGCCCCCTAGCGACTGCGGCGGCCCCCCCCGCAGCGCCGCGCTCCGTTGCGGCGGCCGCAGAGCGGAAGGGCGCATGCGCATGAGTGGCTCCGTTCCCCTCGCTCCCTCCCTTCCCGGTGCGTCGATAGGCGCATGCGGGCGGGGGGGGAGGTGGCGGCTGCGTTCCCCTCCGCCTTCCCTTGGCGCATGCGCACGGCGCGGCCTTGGAAACAGCCAGAAGGGGCGGGGGAGGAATGCGTTGCTGCAGGCACGCCCGGCGCTGGGGGCGGGGCCGGGGTCAGCTGACTCGGGAGGCTGGAGCTGGGTGAGGGTTAGCGGCGGCCGTCGGGGCAGTAACGGTAGCGACGGCGGCGGTGGCCTGGCGAGGCGGAGAGGCGGGGTCTCGGCCCGAGGGAAGCGCTATGGCGACCACCGTCACTACTCAGCGGGGCCCGGTGAGTGCTGCCGGGTGAGGGTCAGCTTCGGGGGCCTCTGAAGCCTGTCTCCGGTTCGCGGTCGCCGCTGCACCGCGTTGGGCTGGTTTGGACCCTTCTGCGCTTGGGCTGCTGGGCCGTGGGTCCCCCCCGACCCCCCCGCCTCCGCCCGGCTCCTGCCAGTGGGCCTCGGTGGGAGGGTGACTCACCTCTCGTCTCCCTCCCCCCGCTCGCGGCCCGTGGCAGAGGGGGGAGAGGAGAGGAGAGGTTTCTCCTTCTCCAGACTGCCGTGATGGGGGGGGGGGAAGGGGAAGGTCTGCCTCTTCTCCTGGTTCTCCGCCTTGCGAAGAGGCTTTAGGAAAGGGGAGGGGAAAGTCCTTCCTGTCTGCGTGCAGGGCTTGGAGGGACTGTTCTGCCCGTGCTTTCTCGAAGGGCCTTCCAAAGGAGGGAACGGCTTAAACAACTAAAGCTAAGCCTCTTCCTCTTTGAAGCGGAGGAGAGCTTTCTGTGCTCGTGGTTCGGCTGGCAGATTCAGGTAGCTGTCTCTGGAATTGCCACCTGGAAGCTGGAACGTGAAACGTGCTGAAAGACGCATTCAGTGGTAGTATGTAGGCGTGTGTGTTGGGGAGGAGCTGAGCAGTCTTAAAAAACAATTTAACAGTCTTCTAGGAGTTAGTGTTGATCGCTTATTGGGAATGTGTTGTTATCGAGTTTTGCCCTGGAATAACCTTGCCCCGCACCAGGGTGTTCTACTGCGTGGTGTATAACTGCGGTATAGCATCAGCTCTCCGTTGATGTGCTGTTCCTGTCTGGGAGGATCTGGTAGTAATTAACAGTACGATGTTGCTCTGCAGATGAAGTAAGACTTTCTTAATCAATTTAAACTACTGCATTTTATTTCCTACAGCTACTTTTGTGTGTGTGTGTCTGTACAGCCTTGATGAAAGACCAGAGGAGTGAATTATTAAACTGCTAATTTTGAAAAACTGCATCGCTGTTTGTTTTTATTTCATGACAGTAATATGATCATCAACTTAGTTCCTTACAGTGCCTTATTTGCTGGTCCTCCAGAATAGATTCCTTCTACAAAGGATTGTGGTGATGGTTCTGTTCTTGGAATAAAAGTTTTAAGTGGAGAATTAAGGTAAAAAAGTGAATTAAGTTTTTTGTTGTCTCTTGATGGTATCATGAAAAGACAATGACTGCTCTTCTGGTTGAATCTGTGGTGAATCAGGTAGTTGCTATCCCCAAAGGCTTGGTGTTTGAGAGTTGATGGTGTGATTGCATGCAAATAGAATTCTGTTGATATGTAACAGGTTTTATTCAAAACAGCTCAAAATAATTTAAATACCTGAAAAATAGTCAGAGTTTGTTTAAAAGTAACTTCACTTCTAGTTATTGGTTAGTTCATGTTTGGAGAAGGCTGGGGAGATTAAGGGAACTGATGTGGGAGTAGGGATAGAAGGAACTGGTAACAAGCTAGGTGGTTTGGCTAAAGCTGAACAGTAGGCCTGATTGCAGTCCTGACTTGTGGAGAGATGAAACCGTGCAAGTATTTTATCTCTGAAATGGAGCGGCATTTCTTTTTGAGAGAAGTTTTGCTTGCCTGTTGTGCTAAACACCTTGTTGGTATTGAGTGGAGTACTTTCAATATCTACTTGTTTTAGATTGGTGAGATCCTCTTCTTGGGCTGAGGCAAGATTTTAGTGAGAACCTTCTTGGACATGGCTATAATCTTGCAGATATTTGAATATTGTAACTGCCTAGTTTTTCTTAAATGTTTTAAAGGAACTGCTTTTCAACGCTTAGAATGTTATTCTTCTAGATGTCTTATTTTAGAATTACCCAGATACTCCTACATAATCTCTTGGCAATCTTTTGTTCCTTAAAAATTATTTAAGCCTGACAAATAAAAAGGTGTATGATGATTTATTTATCTTGTACAACTTTGGCTTTCTGGTTTTTTTTGTTTGTTTGGGTTTTTTTTTTCTTATGAGTTCCTAACACTGTCATGCATGCTTTTCTTCCTTGTCTTAACCACTTTACAGATTTTAATGTTTTCAAATTAATTAATAAATTATGCAATGTTAAGCTGCCATTCACAGGTGAGGATGTTGGTATGGTACATGCCAGCCTTTCTTAATTCTCTCCAGAGTGGAAGATACAATTCTACTTGTTTCTATATATACAACTGCATTACAAATGAATAGCCACTAAATGGTGCTAAAGGATTGGGAAACATTTTCTCTTTAGTGCTGCAGAGAACAGTTCCTGTCTCTGTTTGAACAGGCAAGAAAATATTCAAGATTGTTTCATGTAGGTGAGAAAATTAAGTATGTTACTATACTGTTGCCAGTCTTGTTCTTACACCTGTGCTTTCTAGTTTATGATGATGCTTATTTGGTGAGTAATTAAAATTTCTGATTGCTGTTTAGTTTTTCAGATGAAACAGAACTGGAATTCATCCTGTCTGTTACTGGTAAATATTCTGCTAGAATATAGATTTCTCTGGCTGTTTTCAGGATGTTATGGAATTAGTGTGTTTTCACATTTTGTGATTTTTTTGAGAACAAAACAACTTTGAAATCTAAACTATTGCTGAATATATAAGGGCTGCTAAATGATATCTTTTCCAAGTGAGAGGTATTAATAAACAGTTTGATCAGGCTTCAAGTTAAGTCTGAGACACTGAAACCTCTTACTTGTGATTCTTTAGTTAACCAAGCAAACCCAAAATTCATATCAATGATTATTCATCATGCTGGCAAATATGTCAAGTCCTCAAAAATTAGATCAAGTACCAAGCTAGTACTGCTTAGATTTCTGCTTCTAATTTCCCTAATAGTGACTACTACGATGATTGGAAATCTTCTAACGGGTAGGCTATATTTATGATTACTTCTCTCTTCTTGTCCTAATACTGTCCTTTAACTGCTTAAGTCTTGTTGTCTCTGACTTTACTTGAAGTTTTGTCTTGACACTGTTCAAAAACTGGATATTCTTTCCTGAACGAAAGTGACAAAGAAGCAATTCCTGTTTGTATTGTCCAGTATTGATATGTTATGCTGTCACACGAGCAATTTTGAATACAAAGTCCCATCACCAAAATAATTGGTTGATAATTCCGAGTATAATCGAGTATTTTATTTGGTATTTTGTTTCTTAATAAAATGTGGATATATGTAGTATTAAAATCCTGATCTGTGAAGGTGGAAATTTCATAAAGACACGTTGTTGCAATCAATTTAGATTTCAGAAGTTGTTTAAAAGGTTGAGGGAGTAAGATGTCATTGAGTGTTTCTAAGCGACATGTGAATTAATTTTTAAGTGCTGTGATCTGATCTCTGGAGCATGTTCTTTTGGCAGAAAATGTTGAGGGCAGCATTGGTAATGCTTTGAAGTTCTTACTCTCTTAACAGGTAAGAGAAGTACTACTTAGAAGCCACTAAGTGGCTTATTTTCCATTGCATCCAATGGTATTTTCTTTTAACCAAAACTTGGAGGAAAGAAAGATCTGTACTAGTATGTCTAGTGGTAGAGTAGAAAAAAATCAGAAGTCTGTTCCTAGAATTGATGGCAATTATCCCTCTCCTTAATGCTAATCCCAATGTGAATTCATGGGTTTCCTTATTTTGATATGTTTCTGTGGCTTTTCCTGATGTTATTCCTCTGTTAAATTAAGTGTGGACCAAATCCACGTAGCTCAAATATGCTATAAATTCTTCTTGGATTTGAGATTTCTGTGGACACTCATTCTATCTTTAATTTTTAACTCACGTTTATATACAACAGTTCCTGCCATACTTAGCAGGAATTCAAATTACTGTTTTAGTGAAGGGAATCTTTTTTGATTGTAATCAGATGGTTAGTGTTGACTTCTGCTGTAAAACCAAATTTTTTGTCCTTTATTAACAGTTTTGCTTTTTCACTGTGGAATGTATTTTGCAAATATTTAAATATTAGTGTCTTGCACAACTTTTAGATGTGCTGGGAAAATCCAGAGGCAGTAGCTCGTGGCAAAATACTTAGTCAAGACTAAATAAAGGGGGCGTACTTGGAAAGGGAAAATACTATTAAGGTGATGACTATAGAATCTTTATGATTCTTTCCAGGTAGACATGTGGAAGTAACGAAAGTAACAAGGTAGTTGGGTAATTTCTGGCAACAGGAAAAAATCATAAGAACAAGAGAAGCAATGTCTGGTACCTTTCAGTCCATGACACTTTTTTATTTTGGTGACATTACCCCCCCCCCCCCCCCCACAAAAAAAAAAAAAAAAAAAAAAAAAACCAAAAAAAAAAAAAAAA
>NW_010972636.1:80074-115276 GCF_000737465.1 Haliaeetus leucocephalus | reverse complement strand
TTTTGATGTCGACCCCCCCCCCCCCCCCCCCCAAAAGAAAAACAAAAAACCCAGCAAAAATCTCCAAATGTAATAAACTTAATTGCTGTTATATTCTTTCCTTTGTCCATCCCTAAACTGAAATTCTGAAGTATAGCCTTTGACTACAGTTCTACAGGAATTTAATGGGGGATGTGCCATGCTATAATGTGAGCTCTATAGAATCATACAACAGTTCAGGTTAGAAGGGATGTCAGGAGGCCACGTAGTCCAACCTCTTGCTAAAAACATGGTCAATTTTTAATTCAGACCAGGTTGCTCAGGCCTTTGTCCAGCAGGATCTTCAAAACCTTTAAGGTGAGAGTTTTTGCAGTCTTCCTGGGCAATTTGTTCCTATCTGTGGTTGTACTTGAGGTGAATTTTTTTTTCCCCTCCATATTTCATGTCAAACCTCCCCTGTTTGTTTGACAACTGAGGTCTTCTTTCTTCTTGCCTTGCATCTCAGAAGAGAACCTTGCTTTGTTTTCTTCATGACCTCTTCATAGATACTGGAAAGCTGCTACAAGGTGCATCCTAAGTTTCCTCCACTCTTAAATCTTCAGCCTGTTCTCACAAGTCTTGTGCTACAGCCCTTTTCATGGACCATCTTGGTGGATCTTTGCTGGGCTCACTCAAGTTTATAATTTCTCACGTACTGCTGGGCCCCAAACAGGTTGCAGTATTCCAGATGTGGTCTAATGAGTGCCAAGTAAAGGGAAACAATCGCTTTCCTCAGCCTACTGGCTAGGCTTTTGCTCATCCAGTGTAGTATGCTGTTAGGCTTCATTGTTGCGAGAGTGCTCTGCTTGTTCATGTTTAGCTTGCTGTCCACCAGGACCTGCATGTTTTTTCTCTGTAGTGCAGCAGTGCTGCCAGTTGTTCTCTCGTCTGTACTGGTGGCAGGGATTTTTCTGTCCAAAGTACAGGACTTTGCACTTGTTGAATTTCATGAGATTCCTGCCAGTGAATTCTTCTGTCTCTCTGGTTGTTGGTCCTGTCCTCAAGGATACCAGCCATTCTCTCCTAAATTTGGTGTCATCCTCAAAAGTGGTAAGCATATGTTTCTGTCTCCACCTCTGATAAGGAAAAATATTAGACATATAAGTTAGTCTCAGTACAGACCTCTGAGAAATGTTGCTTTTAACTAACCTCCAGTGTCATTTACCACTGAACTTCAACTTCTGAGCTCAGTGACCCAGCCAGTTTTTCATCTGTCTGGTGGCCCACCCGTTTCGATTGTAATGACCCAGCTTCGATACCTACTGCTCTCTCCTTATTCACAGATTCTCATAATTTTATTGTAGAAGGCAGTTGGGCTCGTTAGGCTTTTTTTTCTTTTTAAAGCCTTGGTAAAAGCTGGCTATTCCTAGTCCTTGTGTTTTCCTTTGTGCGTCTAGAAGTGGCTTCCAGAAGGACTTGCTCTATGAATTTCTTAGCAACTAAAGTGAAGCTGACCTGCCTGTGGTTCCTCAGGTCTTCCGTCTTGTTTTCTTGAAAGCTGGGTATGAGATTTGTCTTTCTCCAGTTATAGGGGACTTCCTCTAATATGCATGACCTTTCAAAGATGATGAAGAGTAGCCTTGAAAAAATATTACCTAGCTCTTTCCAGGACCTCTGGATGCATCCTATCTGGTCCCATTTTTTTCTTTAGTGTGCAAAACATAGAATAACAGTTCAAAATTCTCTCTCATTCACTCACTCTTTTTTAAAAACAGTAAAACCATTTAAAGGAGAAGAGTTAGAACTTTTTTGGCAACTAGGTGTTTAAAGCTCTTTAACATGAAGCTTCTTTGAAAGCTAGTATCAGAGGTTCTTGGTAATTGCTAGTGTGGAAACTTTAGGGTTCCCTGAATGTATTATGTCTGGGCTTAGGGTTCTGTAAGTCAGGGCATTTGTGGTTGTTCTTGGCTCTGCATTCCCTTTCCCTCCCTTCTGTAGGTACCAGTACTCACATAATCAGTTAGTGAGGTAAGGATCCTGATGACTTTCCTTCCTCTTCCCTTTACCTCCAGCCCTTCTTTCATTTTCTTCTGATCAGCCCTCTGCACTAGCGTACTTTTACAATTGCCTTGGCACCTTTTAATGTTGCACAAGAAATTGGGGTGAAAAGAAATGGGAAGGTGACTGAGAACAGCCCAGTCCTAAATTAGCTGGAATAGCTGTAGAACATCACACTGCCTTTAATTTGAAGAAGTTGAGATGCAACTTTTATACATGTAGTGTTTCACTTTGAAGATCCTCGAAACTAGGTCTTAGGTGGTTTTAGCAGATAAGAAGGGCAATAGTATTGTTTCTAGATAATTCATATTTTTGATATGCAATATTGTCAATAAAGTTTATTAGGAAGTAATTACAAGACAGGCTTATCTTTTTTGAATGCTTGCTCAGCATTTGTCTTCCTAATTGTATGTCATCATAGCACTGTCATATTGCTGTCTTGCTTGAAAAGAGAGTTCTAGTAAAATTCAAATGTTAAATGGAATTCATTTTTTGTTCTACAGTTAATGGCAGAGCGGCTTTGAATTTCACATTCTTCCTTAGATGTTGTTGTAGTAGAGGGAAGTGCATTTGTTTTAAAGTGGGCGTTGAGTAGGATCAGTGATACAAGCTTGTCATTTATGTTCTCCTTGCTTTAAAAACAAAGGCTGTGGTTGAACTCTGGTTATGTAACTTTGTATTTTTGATTCGGGTTTGGAGGTGACAATTGCGTGCCTGCTTTTAAATGCTTTGAGGAAGACATAAATTAGCCTGTTTTCTTTACAGATAAAAAGATTGCACATTACTGATTTGTCTCCATCAATATGGAATCAACCGATAATTAGCATAAGAACTTAGTGTATTTTCCTCAATAAGCATCTCTCCTAGATATTTTACTGAATATATCACAAGGACCTGTGTACCAGATGTTGGAGGTGAACGTTTAAGGTGGGAGTGTATGCATCTCCTGTTCTCCACTCTTACTTTTAGAGGGGTTTACCACTCGAATCTTTTGAGAATGTGGTTACACTAGCTGTTTTCAGTTCCTGTGTATGTCTGCTCTTCCAGGATAAGAATGTAGCTTTGTGTGAGATAACCGAATGGACTAAAATCAGCTTAGAAGCTTTAAGAAAACTTTGGTCTCCCTTACAGATTTTGTTTGTCCCTTTTGGACCTCAGTACAGAGACTAGTTTATGCATTTCATTTTGGAGCAGTATTTGGGTGACTTATAATAGCTTTCACTTTTTAAATTTTATTTTTAGACTTGTGAATTAATCAAGCTTTCCAATGTCCATGTTAAGATGGTGGAGACAAAATATGCTATCCTGTTTTCTGAGAAGTTGACAGAGGGAGCTTGCATATATGGGAATGTATTTGCAGGGCTTCAGCCACCACTTCTGACTATGGGAATTCTTTATGATGCCTATTCTTAGGGATGCTAATAATAACAGATTTGAAACTTCCTGGAGGTGAAGGGTTGGAGGGGACCTGCTGTGTTGTGAATGCCTTTGCCTTGCTAATTCTGGTGCCATTTCAAATCTTTCCTAAACGGATTATGTTTTATTTTAAAACTAACTCCTTTTTTATAACATGTATTCTAATGAGAAGACCTGTTTAATTTCCAGCCTAACTTAAATAAGCTTTCTTAATATTAGCACTATCTTTTAGCTTAGTCTTCTCACTTTCTGCCCCCATTTTCCCCCCCACTTTTTAAAACTTAAGCTGCTTAGGATCTTAATTGTAAATTTTTAAGATGCTTTTAAGCAAAACTGATTCCCCCTTTTCCCTTCCTCCCAGTAGCCTAGCAGCAGGCATTCAGTACTTCCTCCTTAGCTTTTTTGATAAACTTCCTTTCTGGCATGTAACACCTAATGTTGCCAGGATCCTGAGGCTCTGAGATAGCAATAGTCACACAAAATGTCATTTGGCAAGAGCTGCAATTTCTATCTCTAAGATGTAATCTTGACATGCAAGTGCTGTCTAATCTTCAAAAGCTATGTCCTAGAGGCCTGTTAACTTCTTAAATTATGTTCTGTAGGCATGCTGCAGCTGTCAGATATACAATTGAGTAATCTTGCTTGGGATTGCAACATAAGAATTTGCACTGTCTTCTGTCTTGATGCGGTGGACAGTTCTGTATTAAATATGTAAGCAACTCTATAGACAACAGAAATGTAAAGCTTAATTACAAATTTTCTATGCCACTTTATTTGCCTTTTAAAATTTATTATTACAGTATGCTTGTTATTTTAATGTGATGATCTCTCTAAATGAGTTATTGATAATGTTCACTGAGCATTTAAAACCTGCAAACAACCTGAGCTGTTGAATTGACAGTAATTGAATTGACAAGTAATAGGTAGAAACTTTCCTTTCTTTTACTGTAAAGCTAACAGGAAATACATGGTAACTGCTGATTCATATTGGCATGTGTGATGGAGTGCCTCTAGTATTTTTCAGCTTTGAATTTTTTTGTCATGGTTCTTTCTTGTGATAGACCAGATTTTTAATTTCTCCATTATTGTTTTGCGTATGGTGGAATTTTGTCCCCAAATTGTCCCCAAGGTTAGTTGCCCACCAGCTGTGTTTAATAATGGAAAAGCATTAGGGCATCTGTGTTATGTTGAAGAATTCTTAGTTATGTTGAAGGATTTGGTTCATAGGAAACATGGACTTTATGGTCTGTCTTGAAGGTGACTGTGAAATTGACCCTTTCAAATGAAAGCAGTGTGCTGTGTCTTGTCACAGGGATGATTGGATGCGACATGAGTGGTGAATATGTGAAAGAGCTGGGTGCTATCAGATGTCATATGTGAATGGGATGTAAAACTGGGTAGCTCTGACTTTTGCATGAATAACTAAAATGTTTAACTGCAGAGCAGCCTTGGCTCTGTATGTCCTACTTTTCTTCAGAGGCTTACGTTGGAAGTGAGTATGAGAACATTCTCTATGAGTTGGCAGTTTCATCATTTAATTAGTTCTTTGTTCATGCTGTCAAAACTAGACTAAGTTCTGCTGAACGCTTTTGCTAAGCTTTTCTTTGATTTATATTCTTCTCTCTTTTTCATTATGAAAGTGGAAGACTTAAGTTTGTTTTTTTTCTTTTTCTTTTCTTTTTCAAGGTATATGTTGGTGAGCTTCCTCAAGATTTTCTTCGCATTACCCCAACCCAGCAGCAACAGCAAATCCAGCTGGATGCCCAGGCAGCTCAGCAGCTACAGTATGGAGGACCAATGGGTACAGTAGGCAGACTCAGCATTACTGTAGTACAGGTATAAATTGTACCATCTTTGTACAATTAAGTAACTGTAATTAATGAATACAATTAATCTTTTTTGATCAGTGGCCACAAAAAGATTTTGTGTTGGAATTCAAGTTACTAAATTGCTTGTATATAGGGAATGAGTAATTTTAAAAATTTTTGTAGCTTCCTGGTTCTGTACATCAGCGTTTTGTCCAGTTTTATGTTTCAGAGCTGCATCGTGCACGGTGCAGCAGCGTTCTGTAAACCTTGCTATTATAGCACATAATCAAATAAACTCATGGTTATTTTACAATGAACAGGTTTCTCTTAAAACTTCTGTTAAGAATGCTTCCTATAAAAACACTTAATATGAAAGACATTAGCAATTTTGAGAATATTGTAGGGAACTGCAGTTGAGTTACATATTTTTCTTTAAGTGACTGCTTTGTTTTATCCCATTTCCTCTAATGCATTTGCTGTTTTTCCTAGTGTTTTCTGCAGGCTTTCTTATTTATCACAAGTGTTTAGTCCTAGCTCTTTATTTTCTACTTCTTTTCCCTTGTTATCCTTTCTTTTATCTCTTGGCAGTACTGTATTACTGCATTCATTATGCATAACATTTCAGGTTTTAAAACTTGTCTGTCTTAACACAGTTCTGTTTATCTATGTTAGCATACCAGATGTCCTTCATATTAACTTAACACACTTCATCTATTTACAAGTGCTGTTTTCAAGTCATTCTCTAAAAACATACCAAAGTGGTATTTAGCCTCACATTTAGCACCAAGCCAGGAATAGTACACATACGGTTACAGCTTCCATGGTGAGGTACTTATTGGGGAGTAAACCTATATAGGGTCTCTCAGGGAAAGAGGCACCAATCCTCCTTCCTTTCTATGTCTTTCACTGGTCAGTTTGCTCCTTCACAGCCAATATCCTTCCTTTGCAAACTGGGGATAATGCTTTCTCAACTTTTATTGCTTCTAAGGTCTAGACACTTGAACTCATTCATTGTATTCAGTTGCAGCCCGCTTTCTAGTTCTGATGAGTTTCCCAATCTGTGTTCAGAGAGTGTAAGATTGGAAACCTCTTCTGCAACTTTGAACAGCAGAAAAATGTTATCACTTTTGAAGCATAGTGGAAGAAGCTTTATTATAATTTTTTTCCAGAGCTAGGAATAGATGATTCAGGTTAAACCTCAGGCCTATAAGGAAACAAAACATTTATCAAACAAGATGCTGTGTCTCAACTCTCTTGCAGTTTCTAGCAAATTGTATGCTACTCCACAGGTTGTTCATCTTTGGCTATTTGCTTGGACAGCTTAAAGTACTTTTTGTCACAGGATGTTGATCCAATCAGTATAGATGGTAGAAGTTCCTGGGGCAGATAAGGGGGCAGACAGTACAGTGTTTAAGAAGGAGTTTTGCATCTCACTTTGAGTGGCTATGTACAGAAACATCCATATTCCTGTTTGGATGGTTGAACTGATGGAGTTGATACTGGTCTTTATCAGGTTCAATCCTTGTTTATTTTTAGGTGCTTGTGCAGACAAGAAAAAAAAACCCATTTATCTTGCTTGAAGAATAAAACCTAATGGCTGTTCTTGATGCCATGTCTATAAGTTAACCACTTGTTATAGAATCACAGGGTAGTTGAGGTTAGAAGGGACCTCTGGAGTTTACTTAGTCCAAACCTCATCCCACTGCTACCTCCTCCCTGACCCCCCACCAGTCCCTTAATCAAGGATTAAGGAGGATGTTGTATACGTGGAAAGGCTGAGAGAGCTGTGGATGAGATTCCCCCAAAGACTGTTCCCTGAGTAGTCCCAGTGTCGTGGTTTAACCCCAGCCAGCAACCAAGCACCATGCAGCCGCTCACTCACTCCCCCCCCATCCAGTGGGATGGGGGAGAAAATCGGGAAAAGAAGTAAAACTCCTGGGTTGAGATAAGAATGGTTTAATAGAACAGAAAAGAAGAAACTAATAATGATAACACTAATAAAATGACAACAGTAGTAATAAAAGGATTGGAATGTACAAATGATGCGCAGGGCAATTGCTCACCACCCACCGACCGACACCCAGCCAGTCCCCGAGCGGTGATTCCCTGCCCCCCTCTTCCCAGTTCCTAAACTAGATGGGACGTCCCATGGTATGGAGTACACCGTTGGCCAGTTTGGGTCAGGTGCCCTGGCTGGGCATGAGAAGCTGAAAAATCCTTGACTCTAGTCTAAACACTACTGAGCAACAACTGAAAACATCAGTGTTATCAACATTCTTCACATACTGAACTCAAACCATAGCACTGTACCAGCTACTGGGAAGACAGTTAACTCTATCCCAGCTGAAACCAGGACACCCAGCCATCAGGTTTTTATGAAGACGACACCTGGGCTCTTTTCAGTGCTGTCTAGAGGAAAGACAAGAGGCGCAGTGAGCACAAATTGAAATACAGCAAGCTCTATTTAAATATATAAAAAAACTTTTTACTGTGGGAGTTGTCAAGCATCAGAACAGGTTGCCCAAAGGGCTTGTGGAGCTGTGGAGACACTCAGAACTTGCCTGAGCATCTGACTGTGCTTCAAGTGGGGAGCTTGGACTAGACAATCTCTAGGGGTCCCATCTACCCTCAGCCATTCTGTGATTCTGTGAAACCCTTAATTGTTAGTGGCCCTTTGCTGGATTCATTCAAGTATGACCATGTCTTCTACTAGGCAGCCCAGAACTAAAGAGAACAGTACTCCAGATATGGTCTTCTCAGTGCTGAGTAGAAGGGATCATCTTCCTTGACCTGCTAGCTGTGCTTTTCCTAATGCAGCCCAGGATGCTGTCTGTCTTCTTTGCTGCAAGGGCACATTGCTGGCTTATTTCCAACTTGGTGTCCACCAAGACCCCCAGGTCCTTCTCTAGAAAGCTGCTTTCCAACCAGTTAGCCCACAGCCTATAGTCATGCATGTGGTTATTCCTCCACAGGGGCAGAATGTTGCATTTTCATTTGTTGAACTTTTAGATTCCTGTCTGTGCAGTTCTCCAGCCTGTCAAGGCAGTACGTACTCCCTCTGAATGGCAGTACAACCCTGCGGTGTCCCCAGAGATAGTTTTCTGTACCTGTCTGGGAGTTTATGCAAGAGTGCAGTGGGAGTCTTGGCTGCATATTGAGGCAGGTGGCATTCCGGATAGGAGACTTGTCATGGCATAGTTAACCTGTGGAACGTGAAAAGCTAGTTGAAGTCTTTTGTATTTAAATATGTGTTGATAAAGTATGTAGAGCACCATACCTTAATTCTGTTACTTATAAACTGGTGGAAGATCAGAAAATGTTTTGGGGAAAGTAATTTACTGCTTTTTTTTTTTTTTTTTCAGATATAATGGACTAGTGGTGAGTTTGTCTAAGCACAGTTGATTGTGTCCTCTTAAATTACTAGGCAGACAATTTATAGGCTCTTTTTTTCTTTTGGTGAAGTTTTATGATAAACTGCTTAATCTTGGGACTTCAGAGTTTAGAGAGTGCATAATTTAGGTGCCAACTTTCCTACTTTAATTGTTAAGCCCACATTTACAAGAAACAGTTTGAGACCTTTCTCACTAGCTCTAATGTATGAATTACTGAACCAGCATGTGCCCTGAAGGAGAAAAGGGCTTTCCAGGCCAGAGCTGCAGCCATTGTGACTAAATCTTATGCAAGTCTCAACTGTTCCAGTTCTTTAAATGTCCTGTAGGTGGGAGGCATCCTAGGCACCATATTTTGTCACTTATCTTGCTATAAAAAGAACTATAGGCTGCTTAGTACAGGCCAGAGAAACAGCATCTCCAAAAAGTCTGATTTCTACTTTGGCATAGCTATGCAACCGTACTCAGTGTTGTCTTCAGGACTGTAATCAACTTGTTTTGTTCTATTCTTCTGGTGTCACAGCAAAAGTATGTTGGATATCTTCTGATTCTATACAGCACCTGCTTTTATAGTAACGTTGAACTTAAGTTGCCCACTGAATTAAGTAATGTCAAATGCACACACTGAATTAAGTAAGTTTTTTAACCACTTGGAAAAGTATGATCTAGATTTTTACCTCAGTTGAACTGCTTTTGCAGTTTGTGCTTTTATATTGTGTGATATTCTTGAAGCTACTGGATTTCTGGAATTCATCCTTTAAAAGTACTTCAGTGAAAGAAGACAGGCTGCCTATCATGTTAAGTTTATGACTGTATATTGGAGAGCAGATACCTAGGCAGAAATTGAACTTGCTACTATTTCCTTGTAATCATGTATCTTTTGGTTTGGTATGCAGTAACTTATTTTAGCTATGGCGAAAATGTGTATATTCTACAACAGACAGGTTAAAAAGAGGTTCCCTTTTCAAGTCTCATTTGAGAGCCAGACATTTGGTTTATGTTTTAATCTGAATGCTGTTTTTCTTGATCTTTTTTTTTCCCTTCCTGTCTACCTCATAATTGAATCTAGTCCTTTGTTCAGTATTTGATTCTGTTGTGAACTAATAGTAATTAACTTCTCAAGTTAATGTAAATATTATACACTTACAGGCTTTCTTTTCTTTACAGGCAAAACTGGCAAAGAACTATGGAATGACCCGCATGGATCCATATTGTCGGATACGGCTGGGATATGCTGTGTATGAAACTCCAACAGCACATAATGGAGCCAAGAACCCCCGCTGGAACAAAGTTATTCAGTGCACTGTTCCCCCGGGTGTGGACTCTTTTTATCTAGAGATATTTGATGAGGTCAGAACTGCTGTTTTTTTTTCTTAATATATATATTTTTTATTTATTTTTTTCCCCTTCCCTGTCTTCTGTTTGGACTGAGGTTTGGGTGAAATCTTGCAAAAAAGGGTTGAGTTGCCAAAGGCTGTTTCTTAGCTGTGCTCTCCGGGAGATGGCGAACATTTTTCAGAATCCCAAGAGCAGCAATGCATAAGGCTTCACTCTTCCCCAAGAATGTCAGAACTGTTACTTTTCCTTTGGTAGCTGATAAGGGGCATTAGCAGGGTTCCCTGCAAAGGAAGAGAAGCAAAAATGTCTGAGTGGTGTTTAAGCTCCTCTTCGCTATCAAAATGCCCTGCATCTTATATTCTGTACTGTCCCTATTAAAAATAGCCTATTTATACAATACTGTTTTACTCAGAAATTCTTCAGTGTTGTTCTAACCCAGGAGGAGCTTGGAAGCTTTCCCAAGCTCAGAAATGCTGAGGATAAAACTGTCAAATATAGACTGTGTGTAGTCGCTAGGATTTATTAGCAGAAACTAAGAAGCTACAACTGAGGCTAACGTCTATGGTTTGCCTTTTTTCTTTTTTTTTTCTGCATCTCTTGCTGTGTGTAGTAAAACTTGACATAGCAGCAGCTGTGTGGTCAGTATATGAATGAGGCTTTTGGATGCTATTTTGTGGGCTTAGTTGATTGGTTGGAGTGTCTGTTTCATTGTTGCAACTGGGGTGGCAGATCAGTACTTGTGTCTGCTCTTGAATTACTGGAGTTCACAGCCTACTGTAGTAGTGTAAACAGAAGCTGTTTACATTCATTTAATGGCCTCTGATATGATGTCACTAGATTCACACAGATGGTGCTGATATTATGTTGTATTTCTAGAAGTGTTCTGCTTCAGGTTTTCAATTTCTTATTAAATATCTGCAATCAATATAATCCCATTTAAGCATCATTCATCCTTGTTGGAAAGGAGATGGTTAAAATATTTACCAACACTTTAGTAGTTTCAAAAGAAATAACTTAAAAAATAAAACTGGCAAAGTGAAATAGCATAAAACTGAAGGAAGTGTTAGTCAAGAATAATTTTAAGATTTTTTTTTTTAGGACAATTAACTTGATAATATTTTTTAAATTGTATTCCAGCGGGCCTTTTCAATGGATGACCGCATTGCTTGGACACACATTACAATTCCTGAGTCTCTGAAACAAGGAAATGTGGAGGATGAATGGTACAGCCTGAGTGGAAGGCAGGGTGATGACAAGGAAGGAATGATTAATCTGGTTATGTCGTACACGGTAAGCCAAGTTTGAGATGGGAGGAAGAAGGGAGAGAAGCTTCCTACATAGTGGGAAGGAGGTATTTTAGATTGAAGTAGAAGGAGTTCCACTGTACCTTGCTGGGTGTTCATGTGTGTTAGCATTTAAAATAATTATACTTAATTTTGGGAATAACAGTTAAAAATATTAGTTAAGGCAGTAAATACTTTTTGGTGAGGTGGTAAATGGATATTTATTTATCTGGCTTTGCAATTACAAAAATTCAGCTTATTCCTGTGCTAATAAGTATAAAAAAGAAATCCTTGGTCAAATGGTCCATTGCAATTTCTAATTTAATCATCATAATAATAATAATAAATTAAAAGCTTTGTGGAATCTAACAATAACTTCTGCCCTAAATCTTTAGAAATTCATGTCAATTTAAAAGCAAAAATAACGGAAACTCTTCTCTGTCTTGGGTCTTTCTTGGATAGTTTGAATGCTCTTTATGACGACTTTGTTTTTCACTTCCGCTCTTGTTCACTTGGTGCTCCGGGTCATAAACTGCTGACTTACACTAGTCCATTTAGCAGCTCATGGACTACTCTCTCATCTGTCACCTTTGTCTTAAGTAGCTGTTGGACAGTATGTGCAGCCCTAAATGCTTCATACTACTCTTGTACGTCATCAAAAGTTCCAAGTTGCTGTTGAGTGCACAACTGGGAACAGATGTTCCCTGCTGTTTCAAATTCACATTCTGCCCCACATATGAACAGTTGTTCCATTAACCCTAGGAGAAATGAGTTTGTAATTAACCTTTAAAACTGCCTGCCCATGAATGTACTGTACATAGAATCTGACCTTTTAATATTTTCCAGGATCAAACTGAACAGTAATTGTGGTAGTAAAAGGGAATGGTGTTGATATTTTGTTTAAAGTACTGGTTTACCTCAGAAATAATTGATTTAAACTAAAACTTGCTTCTAGGAGCAGTATACTGCTTTTAATAAAAATTGTGTTTGCTCTAAGATTTCATTTACGATGAGTATGTTGTATATTTATTTCACAAGAATAAGGAGTAAAAGCTGATAAAACCCATATTTTAAAATAATTTGCTTCAGTAACAAAATTTTAATGACAAAATTTATCAAACTGTTGCAAAAGGCTACTTTGACATGATGTGTTTATATTCATTTACAGGCAAATTAACTGTCACTTAAAAGGATGGTAGTTCAGCTAATTTGCCAGAGATTTTGCTTAATATAGATCAGCACTTAGTATAGTCATATTGTAATATTGAACATGGATTTGCAATGTGACAATTTGCTTGCAAATACTGTTTTAATTGTTTTAATTTCTGGTTTAGTGTTTTTCTATTTCTTTAGTAGTTCTAATCTGTTCTAACCTGTGCTTCTTGTGTCAAGTCTTTGCCAGCTGCCATGATGATGCAGCCCCAGCCAGTGGTCCTAATGCCCACTGTATATCAGCAAGGAGTTGGATATGTGCCTATAGCAGGTATGTTTTCTCTCCTTGAAGACCCTTAAAACTTCCAGATAAAGGGCTTTGCAGAAGTAACTACCAATTTTCTCTCGTTTTTCAGAATGTAAGGGAAGCTATAAATTATTTTGTCCTTAACCATTTTTCCCATGATACATTTTTGGGAGGAGAAGAGTGAGTGAATTAAGTGTAGGTCTGCTTTCAGTCTTGTACTCTGTTTAAGGGAGCTGTGTGAGTTTGATTAGGTGGATTAAAATGACTACCAAGTTGGAGCAAGTAGCTTGAAGCCTTCTCTTTTTGAGTATTTATTTTAGACTTAAGTCACTGAATAACTAAATATATAGCAGACTGCACTCTAATATAATGTGTGCTTATTTAAATGGTGGCAATCCATGTGTGAAACTCTTCAGACTTCAGAAAGTGCACCAAATGACTTCTGCTGTCATAAGTGCAGCTTAAATAGCCCGTAAAGGGATTGACTCTTCTGTGGTCTTTGAAGATGCTTTGTTGGAGCCTTGTTACACAGCACGTGAAATGTGTAGCACAGCGAATGAAAAATGTTAGGGAGCTCTGAGACAGTTACATAAATACATCAAGAGGAGCTAAAGCAGGTGTTGTCAGTTCTCTTGGTCTGTGCAAAGTAAGTTTTGGACTTGTATAGAAAGATGTGTTAATTTTGGTTTTGTAATTTTTCTATCAAAGATGAAAAGTTTGAAGTATGTAAATAAGCTTGAATTTGCCCTACTTGGGTTACTGATAAGTAAAGTTCAGCTGGGTTTTTTCTGTTTTGTTTACAGCTCTGACAAGCTCCAGTTTCTTGTATGGACATTTATTCAGCAATATCTGTTCTTTTGGGGAAAACAAGACAAATTTACATACTTTGAAATTCTTTGCATACAAGTGTATGAACGAGTGATAGAGTGTGTGGGACATAATCACAGTACTAAGGCTGACACAACAAATACTTTTTTAAAGACTCAATTCCTGATTGAATTTAAAACTTCATTCTCTGTAACCTCCTTAACAGAAGACTGGATATGTAACTTAATCATACCTCCTGTTTAATTTTTATAGAGTTAAGTTAGAGCAAAAAAAAAAAAAAAAGTTTGGTTACATACTTTATTCCCTGATGAACACATGCTGTTTGCTTCATTTAAAGTGCTTTTATCTCTGTAGCTTAATTCTCAGGATTTAAGTCTTGCTTGCTTTGCCAGTGAACTAGTTTCAACTTGTGTGTGCATCCTGAAGTGTGATTCCATTGTGGTAAGCCAGACTTCTGTGTAGCTTTTCTGTGTTGAATTAGATGCCATATCTTTTTTGCTTGTAGGTTCATCACATCCCTATAGACTGAAGCAGTTAGCGAACTTCAAATATAGTTATCTTTTGTATGGTTAAAAGAAAAATGATAGCTGGGGTGGTACATATAGCGATGTAATAGAAGGTGTGGTAGAATTTCTTGGAACAGAATTACTGTGCCAGCCAGAGTACAGACAGTAGAAATGAAGAGACTAGTTTCAGGTATGATTGAAACTACACATAGAACTGAACAGATAAAACTGATACTAGACCTTCAAAGCTGAAAGACAAGTACAGTGGTGTATCTTGACAGTCAGACCTTGGTGTTCTGTAAATTTTTTATCTTGAATATTTTCAGTAAAACTTATTAAATCTACTTGGACAAGTGAAGAAATAACGAATATTTAGCAAATTATAGTAATGCCTGACATTTTAGCATATAAGAATTTGCCTTTATGTAACAATTTTATTGTTCTGTGTGTTGGAGTGTTGCCCTTCTGCAAAGACCCAGCGTGCTTGTTTTAATTACTGCTATGATAATCTTCCATATTAAAAATTCTTCCTGATTCTATGACTTGTGTTTTTAAAGCATGGCAAAGTCCCACCCCTCGATTTGAACTTTTCTTTTGTTCTGGGAAAGCTTGAATGTCCTTCCTTGACTTTATAAATGCCAAACTTATTACAAGCCACCTTTGACCTATTTTTGATAATTTTTTTTTAATATTGCTGTGCTTTGTGTTTGCTGTTCTTGAGTTTCTGTGGGCAACATCAAAATTTCTCAAAGCACTGAGTTTTAAAGCTTTTGCCTGTTCACTAATCAGTGACCCACTCATAGCAATTAGATGGATAGATAGGTTTGGACTTTGAAAGTGACTTGACTTCAGAGTACTTTTACTGTTTCACACATTTAATTGTACGGCTTAATAAAAGTAATTTCAACTTATAAAAGGAACCAGTAGTGCATCTTGGAAGACATGGAGTACTGTCAGAATGTTTTCTATATACTGAACTAGATGCCCTTCCTGGATTCTGTAAACTTTCAGAAAGGTACATGCAAACTACTGACCTTCCCTGCCCAGCTGAACTGATTGTATCTTCTGGGAAAACTCCGTTGGTACACTTTCTTTGGAACACTGTACAGGGTTTTCTCTCTTTTTGAGACTGCTTCAAGAAGGGCACTGGTAGGAGGACATCAGTATACTCCACAGCAATACGTTTACCTTCTTCCCATCTTCTTAGTTCAGGCTTTTTACCTACCCAGTTAAATGAGTGTAGTCAATAAGCAAGTTCTATTTGTTTTTTTCAGAAGAGCAGCACCGAATAGTTTATTACATCTGAAATGGAGGATATTCTGTTGGACAAGACTGTTAGAATCTAAGTCTTATCTATGATGGAGATACAGTGGGTAGAGTAAAATGCTTATCCAGACAGTTTTAACAATTATTTGTTAACTGTCCAAAATAATTGTGCTTTAAAGAGACATGTTGTCAAGTCAAATTTAGCTGTGTCACGAAGGCCAAGCTGTTTTTTCTGTGACAGAAAACTTCTGTTCAAAACTTACTATATGTAACTAACCTTCTAATTAAGGTCAAAGCAACTAATTCCTCTCACACTTATCCCTATTGTATAAGCTGAGGTAAATAGTAGCAAGCAGTGAGTCACTGTGGTAAGGAGATGAAACTTGAAATGCCAATACAAGTAACGTTCTTTTACCCGCATTTGATAGTAGATTTACAGAGCTGTGATGAGAGCAGAAATAGGCATAGAATATTCTTGCACCATGTTAATTAAATTAAAAAGTTTTAAAAATTGAAAACTTCTGACAATAGCGTTAATTGCTACAAGCTATAGTTGCCATAGATGATATATCTATGGATTGGGTTAGGGAAAAGTTGAACTTGTCAATCCTGTTACTCTTCTAAAAGTTGAGTTTATCTACCATCTCTTCCTGTTTCTTTTTCTAAAGATTACTTAATTTAGGGTGTAGAATATTGTGATATAGTAGTTGCTTACAGTCTAAGCTGATCTTCTTGATAGTGTATTAAAAACAGCTAAAAAAAAGTTAGTTCAATAAGCAAGCTATATTTCTTATTGGCTAAGTATTTGTGGGGTAAATAGGAAATCTGTTTGTAGTCTAACTTATAAACACCTGTGTAAAAAGTAGGTTTAAACCTCATGTGTTTCAGGGACCTGTCAGAGTCCAGAATATAATTTTTATATTGAGGCAAAGTTGTGTGTATATGTACATTACTCCTTTAGGTGTCTGTATTGAGTTTTGTGGGTTAGCTCGTGATGTTATTAGTATTTGTTCCGCAAACCATGGATTTATGTTGTCCTTTGTGGGCTATGAAATGTACTCCTTGATGCAAACACTTGGTAGCTTACTTATTTTGAAAACAATTCCTCTCATTGTTATTTCTGTAAAAACAGCACACTTAGGAAACTTGTTCAGAGCGCTGAAGCAAATTAGTTGGGACACTGAATCCTAGCAGCGTTTAGTTTCTGATATTGGGTAGTTTAGATTTTACCCAATTGCCTCAGTTTATCCTGAAAAGTTTATCCAACTTTCACCTTTCAAAGCTAAATGATTCACTTCCTTTTAAAAATAGATTAATATTTCTTTCCCATGTCTTATTCCTTTCCCCTTGCCCCTTCATTTTCACCTGTCTTTAGGGCTTGAGTACTTTGCTCTGGGTAAGTTTCCAAGCTCTTTTCTCACTTCCATCCTCATTGACTTAAGAGTCTTTGCATGAACTCATCTGAACAGCTTTATTTGTTACAGCAGACTGTATCACAAGGTATTGCCACTTGGATGTCATAGTAGAACAATTTAATGCATCTCCTGGAAATAATTAAAGCCCCTCTAATCTGTTGGAAAGTCTTTAAAGGCATCTGCTCAGCTTCAAGCTATAATGATTAAAGTAATTGGCGATAATGGTGTTGAGGGATAAAACGTGATGTTAATAATCTTCTGAAACTGTGGTATGTCAATGAGCTATTCAAGGTGATAGTACTTGTTTTCTAGAAGAGAAAATTTAATCTTGCAGTTGTTCTGCTACTGCAAGGTTTGGGGAGAAGCAGGTAACGTCATGACTTTTTTTTTCCTAAACTTGACAGCAAAGAACTCGGTTCTGCAATGACATTGAGAAGACAGCCTGCCTATTGCTGTCTGTTAATCGTCATATAAGCCTTTTTTCAAAATTATAACACTTTTTTTCATTGGTGTGTGTCTTTCATGCGTACATGGTTTAGATCTGTGTCAGGTTAAGCATCTGACTAGAACTCTAACAGCAAATTATGTTACAGGAAATGGATTTTCCTTCAATTTAGACTTACTTTACTATTACACCTTTGACTCTGAATTGTGCAAAGATATTGTCACATACTTAACTTTGATAAAAGCATTGGTCTTTAATCGAGTATGTTCAGAAAATTCTAGAATTGCTCCTTGTGAGATAAAATGTCATTTCTTGATGCTCTGAATTTCAGAAAGATGCCATAAATAAAACTGTTGTGGTTGTGGCAACGTATTTTGTTTATTCAGAGCAGTGGGATTGTAGAATTTTTCTACATATGGGTCCATGTGCTTCACTTTTCTAGCAGTTTGCAAAAAAGCAACACTTAAAAAAAAATAATTGAGATGATGGCATGCATATTTTAGCACTTTTTTCCTGAAGCAAATATCATCAGGACCTATTTGTGTATTTTAAAAGAGGTGATACTGCTTTCTTCCTTTAAATGAAAGAATTTGTGCTGAGAAGTTTCCTGAGTTTACTCTGAAAGGGTCTATGCATGGGACAGAATAATAATGAGTTAAGAAATTAAACATAGGGCACTTGACTGAACAAAAAATAAAATAAAAAGTGTGTAATGCCTTGTGTGCAGTTAGAAAAAGTTTACCCTGTTAATTCTGCTTTGCTTCCATTGCTGCTAGTAGCAAATGACTTGCTATTGTATATACTTGTTTCATGCATTGGAATGTCACTGCTTATGCCAGCACGTTTGCCATTGCCATTTCACTGAATTGGAAAACAGTGCTCCATTCTTCTGGTTTATAACACTTACCTAATACCTGAGAGCAACACAGGAGTGTGTAATTCCATTGACAGTGGATTCTTACGTGGTTTAGTTTAAGTTTTCACCTGTTAGTGAAATGAGGTGCTTGATATGTAAAGCAGCTTTTTACTGAACATTGATAATTTTGAAGTTTATTGTAAGTTTCTCTAATGACTGCATATATATATGTAAATTTGCTAAATTTCACTGCATAGATCTTTAAGTTTATGCGTAAGTCTTGCTTACTATTTAGTAAATCAGAAATTATGGTTATTTTTAGCCTGAGTGCAGAACAAAGCAAAAAACCAAGGTACTCTTTAAATTGGTATTTGTATAGCTTGAATGTTGAGTTTCATGAAAAGTAAGCATTTATCGTGGAGGTATTTATTAAAAATCACTGTGATACTGACTTCCATTTGTATACAGTGTAGTTGTAGACAGCATAAGCTAATTTTAGAACTGTAAGAGCCGAGAGAATGAATTTTGAAAATAATTGGTGAAAAACTATACTTCAGGAAATTTGCCTCTAAAATTAAATGTTTAGATTGAAAATACTTCTTGAATACTGCCTGTGCAGATGACGTGTCTTCATAATTACCTTGTTGTGGTGAAAGCAGTAAGAGAAACTGTGTGCTGGTCTTGATTTTTCTGACACTGACAAGACACGGAAGCTTTATTGGTAAGCTGCAGGATGCTGTGGCACTTGAGAAGTGAGCCTCATGTCTCATTTGGATTAATATTTTAAACTGACCTCTTGTATGGACAGTTCCTATACAACTTAAGCTGACAGCTGGATAATCTTAGGGTGCTCGTGACTTACTGAAGAATATTAGGAAGCTTGTGTTAGAAGTAAAACATAACTTCTATTGCTCTGTTCTTTCAGGTACTTTGCAACTTTATTTTTTGAGGCCATACATCTTCATCTCTTGTAAATGTCTAGATTGTAGGAAGCATGAGGAATGAGTTGAGGCTTGTTGAAACTATAGAAGAGGCAGTCTGAAATGCTGATGGATGTGATTATTGGGTGGAGAGTATTTGCAGTGCTGGTGAGGACTGCACAGTGGTTTGCCTCTAGGGTGCCCACAGACTCTTGATTCGCCAGATGTTCAAACGCATAGTGGCAGATGGAATTCCAGGGACCGAGGTCCAAATGGCATAGTAAGCTCTAGAGCTAAAGTTTAGGTTGTTGCGGAAGAGGCAATAGATATCCTTGGTAGTGGTGTGATGCAGATTTCTGGGCAGAGACATGGTTCCAGTGTGTAGGTAATAAATTTATGGTGAGAGGGACATTTCTTTAGTTGCCAGCATGAACCTTTTCTAATACATGCAGCCTATACATTAGACTTAAAGCATCTAGGTTCTTCCTTTGCTTCTAATAAAACTTTAAGATGATTAAAAGGGGAATTTTAAAATCAAAATTGCAGAACATTGGTAAATATGGAGGTGCTTACAAGTCAGTAATGCATCCCTTCAGACAGGACAGAAGTCCAAGTTGAGGAAAGAAATAGCAGAGTACATTAGGTAAGGTTATGGTTGCAATGCACACAAAATATATTCAATTACAGTACCTTGTCAGCCAGAGTTGATGTAAGTTAAGATGGATTTAGCTGATCCAACTTTGAATGTGAATTTTAATATAGCATTTTTAAAGCTGATAGAATAAAAGATAATCACTGAGATGCTAAAATATTTGTACAAGTTAGAATGAGCATAGAGGTTTCTGATGAAGTAGTTACAGGTTAAAGAAAATCTTGAAGATACAAGGTAAGCATTGAAATTGCTCTTTGTCCTCCCCCTTTTTTTTCCCAGGAGATGTTAAGTCTGAATAGAAGTAGTATAATAGTTGCAAGATGTTTGATCACTTCAGTACTTTAGTCATTATGCTAAGGGAGATGAGGCTGCCAAGAGGCACCCTTGAAAATTATGTCAGTTATAGATCTGCTTTATGTTATGGTTTTTTGAGCAGTTGGTCAGAATTCGATACAATAGAAGCAGCTTTTGATCTACTCCTGAGTAATATATGAAACCTGGTTCAAAAAGTATCTTGTTTTGAAGATGTATAATAGTGGTGATGCAAATAGTTTATCCTTTGTTTAACTTAAGGAGAAGCAATTAAGGTCACATAAAGCAAGCTAAACAGGTGAACTAAGAACTATGTAAAAAAGCTGTTAGCTGAACAAAGTAAATGCATGCCAAATTAAAAGCAGAACAAAAAAACCCCCAACAAAACAAACACAAAAAACCCCACTCTTGGAGAATCCTAAAAAATCTCTGCAGTAAAACAGTAAAGTAGGTTTCTGCCCAAAATAGGTAGGCCTGCCCAAATGAGGGGATGTGAGGGAGTTGAATTATATATTAAAACTAAACTGGTAATAAGGTTGGGTAACAAAGCTTTTGAAGATCAAATGTGTAAGGAGTTGAGAACTATTTATTTTAAAAAAGCAGAGAACCTAGAATAGTTTAGGTAATTAAGTGACTATAAAGATGTAAGTATATAGGGGAGTACAAAAAAAACCCAGTTGGAATGTGAGACCATGAGGGAGGGAGAAAGTGTTTGGTTTTGTCCTCTTTAGGAAGGAATGCTTTTTTTTTATGGAGAAGGAGCCTTAGATTATAATTTTAGAGTTTAACACTAATTGTTAGGAGGGTCAGTAAGAAAATGCAGGTAAGATAACATTTATTCCCAGTTTTGTACTTTGGATTTTTTTTTTGCCAAATGCAGTATGTAACCTATTGCTTAATTAGTCTTGCTTTCAGGCGACTGGAGGATAGTAAACTGACCTTTTTTTTTTTTTTAAAAACAGTTCTAAAGTAAATGCTTTCCCTATTGTATAAACTGATTAAAACCTTTGGAGATTAGAACAAGCTGGTTTAAAACAAACTACTTACTAGGTAAATTTCAGGAAGAGGTGATGTGGTTATGTAGGGAAAGCTCATACCTTAGAAATTATAGGTGTATGAGTATGTGGGTAAGAATGATGTGGCCTGTGTATATCATCTTGTCAGCTGCATTTTGAAAATGATATCAGATGATATTGTGATACAATAAAGGTCCTCTTGTGGTTTAATAGCTATTTTGAAAAGCTGATCAACAGATAAAAATAAGTGAGTCATCCCCTAATGGAGGGAGGCCTTTGGTGGGGTGCATCATATTTTTAAAAAAAACTAATCAAGGGAAGGGGACTAATAGACAATTTGCCAAAACAAAAACTCTTAGCAATTTTCTAAGTCTCTCTGACTGCAGGAGGTTGCAGAAAAATCTCATTATAGTAAATGGGAAATAAAATCGTATATTGAGGCTGGTGTTAATGTATTATGTGTAAAGAAAAATCTTAACTAATGCATATTTGGTGATGACTTCTTGATTGGTCATTACTACACATAAAGATCTTTGAATTACTGTAGACTATTCTATGAAAATACCAGGTGAATAGCGTTTGAAATGGGATGAAATGCTTGAAAGCAAATGGAGAACAAATACAAAAACTTTCTTATGCTGTTGTATGCAGCAGTGTCATGCTTGTGTCAAGATGCAGGTAGTTATCCTTGCCCTACCTTAGAAACAATACAGCAGAACTGGAAAAGTAACACACAAAGGTGTGGGACTAAGGGGGTCTGGAACTACTTGGAGAAGAAGTAAAATATGCCATTTTCAGAGGTGATAACAAAAGACTCTAGATGTATACTATACCTGGTTTCAGTTTTATGAAAACAAATGGTAGTTTTTTCAGCAATGGACCTATGCTTAATTAATGATAAAAGTTAAGTGATGAAAAGGGACTTCTGTCTAGTAATTCCTTTTAACAGGAATTAGAAAACTCATTTTCTAAAACTGCCTTTATAAACTGACAGTACTTTTAATTTTATGCAGACATATTAGAAGTTCATGAGAAAGTCAGATTAATTTTGTCCTCTGGTAGAGGAGCAGGAAAAAGCAGTTTGTACCCCTATAGGCATAAGAGGAATTGCTCTTTTGCCACCTTGTGACTTTGCAGGCTGAATTGAATGGAACTTTAACTAGGGAAAAACATTTGCTTATGAGTGTGGTGCAGTTTCCTAGTGAACCTAAGTACCTTGCTTTCTTTTGAATGCAATGGAGCTTGCATTCATTGAATTTCTAAGTATCAGTAATGTATATTGCTGATGTAAAACCATCTTTTTCATCACAACATAAATACGCTAGGCACTAAGGTATGATCAGAGCAGGAGGGAAAAAAACAGCTACAGCTTTCTGTGGTGTGTTTAGTGTTTGGTTAGTGATTCATGTGTAAACCTGGTTAATGCAAGCCATACCTAATTTTGAGCTGTACCTGTTGCCATACTGTAGTTTACCACTTCTGGAGCATAACTTGGGTAGAGAACCTGTTCCAGAAAAATGTATTCCGATTGCAACAGTCTAGGTATAATCTCTGCAATCTTTTTTTTTTTCTGGAGTATGTTAAAAAAAAAATAATAGTGCTGAAGTTGGTGGGTTGGGGTGAGTCATGAGCTGCTTTCTTTTTCAAAATCATTGATGATAATTTTTTTTTTCCACTCATGTATATTTTGGTTTTTTTCTTCTTCTGTTTTTTTGCCTGCAGGGATGCCTGCAGTCTGTAATCCAGGCATGGTACCAGTGGCAATACCACCTCCTGCAGTCAACCCTCAGCACCTGTGTAATGAAGAGGATCTCAAATCTATCCAGGACATGTTTCCCAACATGGACAGGGAAGTAATCCGCTCAGTGCTAGAAGCTCAGAGGGGGAACAAGGATGCAGCTATCAACTCCTTGCTTCAGATGGCTGAAGAATCATAGATCCCAACTTCCTGCATAGTCCCTGTCCTCGATGCCACTTAATTTTACTTGCCAAGTCAGGGATTTAGCTAGAGGAAGAATTTCCCAAGAGCTTTCTGTTAGCGCATCCTTTGTGGAAGATTATACCCCTTTTCTCCTTGGACACTTGGATCTTTTTCACTTTCTTTCTCAGTCTGTACATACTCGGTTTAGCTTATGTCCTACAATATAGCATTGAAGCATCTTTACTATCAGCTGTGCCCCGTGTGGCTATATTCTGATGGGGTGGGGAGTAATGCTGCTTTTTTTCTTTCTCTCTCCTCCTTTACACAAACTTGTTCTTACAAAGTAACTCTATGCAGTACAGGATTTACTACTGTTTGTTAGATTGGGGAAAAAAAACCAAAAACATAGAGGGTTTGCTCTTTAAACGTAACTGATTTGTTAAAATATTTAGGTTTCATCAAGCAGCCTATTTCTGCCAGAAACTAAAAGAAAGACCCTTTTCTTGTCCTGTGGTGTTTAGTTATTGCTGTGATATATTCAACTGTTTCTGACTGAAGATTTTTAATTTAATAAGCTAAATTTCTTAGGTTGCGCTGTTGGTATTTGTAATGAGCATCTTCTATTCAATCTAGTCATCGGGCACCAAGGCAATATATTATCTGGCGTGCATTTGGGGCTTTATCCTCCCACATAGTATTGTTATGTATCTGTAAAATCTTAACAGGTAACTTTTAACTCTTACAGTATGTATTACTGTAACAGAGACCAGGACTGAGCTCTGATGTATTCCCACAGTTAATTGCACTCTAACTACTACTTCTGCATTCCCATGGCTATTTCAAAGGATAAGTGCAGAAGGAAAGATTTTTATACCTGGAAAGTTACTGAAGCCATAAACGTTTATTTAAGGTGGTGTTTTACATTAAAAAAGTAGAAAATTATGATCTGGTTTTAAGGCTTCTTTCTTTACACCTATATTTCAGCAAAATTATAATTTTATATTAGTGGAAAAAACTATTGCATTTTTTCCTGTAATCTGAAATAAGAAGCATGAAAAGTAGCTTCAGAATCTTTGAATGGCATTGTGAGTTGCTCAGTGACTTGTTAGACTACGGTTGCTGTAGTCGATTTATTATTATTTGATGCAGATGGAAATAAATTCTTTGTGAGAGAAAATTTAACATATCTGAGTTGTAGTCTGATCCTCAGAGGAGGTTGGAGGTTGCTTGTATTTATTGTTAGTGTTATTTTTTTTCCAGTAACAGTTCATTTTGGAGCTGCGGAATCTTACAGTATGCACCAGTTACAACTGTTGGATAAATTTCTGAGGTGTCTGTTTTTATAGATGGTAAAGTAATGCACTTTAAATAGTATGCACCAGTTTATTTTTCCAGTGATGTGCAATGTTGCTGATTTATCTTTTTAATGCTTGATTTCAAATACTTTCTACAATAGCCATAGACCTTTGTATTTTCAAGAGTTGGAACGAATGTACACTTGAAATCTAGGCTCTTGAGTCATTCATGAGGACATTAAAGCCAGGTTTGGAATAGGGAAAAGGGACCCATATTCTCTCTTTCCCCATAGTTTGTTTCATGTCCCATGCTTAAAATATTTTCTTTATTATCTGCTGAAAAGCTGATTTTATTTGTTTTCCCCCACCTACATTCAAGAAGCTTTTAGGTAGCACTGGCAGTAGAGCATGAATATTTTTTTATTTTTTTTAATGATTAAAAGTGATACTGAAACTTTAAAAATACAGCACCAAAAATCATTCCCAGTTTCTGACCTTTTAAAGCTGTCTTTTCATAATGTACGATTTTAAGTTTTGTTATGAATCCCTTACCATCTTAAATTTACCGTTGAAAGCCTAAGTGTCTTTATACATCCTCCAATTGGCTTTTCAGTAATGAGATTCAAGGCTATAGTTTCTGTGTGCTTCAGTTGTAGAGTCACCACGTTTTTATTTTCTAAAATAAAACGGGTGTTCTTCAAGAAACTAGTCTTGCCCCTTCCCTACAATCATGGTAAATTTTGTGACTGAGTAGGTGTAGAGGCATTTGGTCTTTATAGCACAGTGATTTGTGAGATTGTCACCCAAAAGGGTAAATCTTGGTAAGGATTCAATGCTTAGATATCTCCAGCAAGAGTCCCTTGCTCTAACTTTTACACAGATAGCATGAATTGCTAGGGATGGAACAATTCGGGGGAAATGTATATATTTAAATTTTTATATTAAAACGTTGGGATCCATAATACAGCTTTTTATAAAAGCAAGTGGTCATGGTTCAATTTAATGGCTGGTAAATTGTACTGCAATCCTATTACAGCTCAATTTCAAACACAGAATAAACACCTTTCAATCCTAACCACCAAGAGGGGGTAAGTGCGAATGTTAGGTTAGCCAGGTTTATTCATAAACTAGGCTCTGGGCCTCTGAAGGAGGCTCCTGTTCTTAGGAATTTTTTGTTTTCTTTTGTTCTAAGCAAATGTTATGCAAAACTGTACGAGTCGAAGATGGGACATGTAGGAGCAGTATGGCCAGTAGATGGATTTCAGCATGTTACACTATACTTAAATATTGCTCTAGGGATTTTTTGTCTTGATTTAATTAAGCATTGTAGCTGAAACTCTATGTCAAGATGTGCTACTTGTTAAAAAGAACAAAACACTGATCATAAGCCTACTCAGCTTTTCAGCATATATATCCTCTCGGTCAAGCTGTTCATTGTCAGGTTTGAATTGGAGAGAGATAAAAAAAGGCAGGGAGTGTTTAGTTATTCTGGGGTCTGTGAAATTAAGGTATTGGAACTGAAAGTCTGTTTCTTGATTTAAAACAAATAAGTTGTCACCCATTATGATTGTGGCTTTTGACAGAATGCTAATGGGATAATACTGTGTTTGATGCTGCTCTTCTGCTCAACAGCTTCAAGCAGCTTGGAGCCAAAGCCAGCTGTATAAGGCTGGCACCTGCTAAAAGTTAGTGCTCTTAGTACTAGTTTGAGTCCTGCCAAGAGCCTAAACTTGCTAAAGGTAGGAACATTTTTTATCTAGCTAGGTCCTTGCTACTTTCTTCTCTACTGCTCTTTGCATCTGCTGATGGTACTGAATGTTTTTTCCCCTTACAAATGTTATTGCTTGTTTGGTTGATATGTAATACCGTACAGAAAATGTTTTTTGCTGTAATAATTCTGAAGACATTGTTTCTCTGTATTGAGGTCCAGTGTCCAAATGTGTTTCTTGCACTCTAAAGTACATTAACTTTTTCATTCTAATTTAATAAATGTATCATCTAAATGAAAGTGTACTATGTCTCTGTTGGAGAGGACCACAATTTCAGTCTTTGTTTATAGACTGATCTAGAATTTAATTTTCAGTTACTGTCTTTTATTCAGTGTTGCACATTAGTTAACAAGTTACAGTGGTTTTTAACGTGATCATCTGGTGGGACTAGTACAGTAAATGCTCAGAAGTATTTTACACATTCATCTCTAGGTAGATGCCCTTTTCTAACTCTTCTAGGTGCTACTCTCTCAAAATGTTAAGGTATTACAGGCCTAGAGGACAGAATGAGGCAGTAGCGAGGCATTGTTCAAAGGGCAACGTTGGAGGGCAAGGGAGGAGGCAAGAGCGGTGTGTGGGGACGGAGGACATGCTCTGCAGTGTGGAGGGATTGAGAACTCTGTAGATGAGAGTGGTGTCCAAGTGAAGAGTTATGAAATAGACCTTGTTATGTGCTATTTCAGCTACAGTAGGAGCTGGCTTTATCTGCTAATATGTAACTACTGAAATTTAAAGATTTGGTTTACATAGCATCTCTTTTTAGTTCTGTGATTGACTGCAAAGTTATCCGAGGTCCTCTTTCTCACTTAACAGCATTGCTATGCTCAGTGGTTATTTATCAACTGCTTATGTCTCGTGTTAGTGTATTATCAAGCTACCATTCTGGGTTTTACTGTCCAGTTCATAGGGTGGTTTTTTTTATCAGGAGTTAATTTTTTTTTTAACAAATGATAGTTGAGAGGAATCTTCACAACTGAATTTCCTTTGATTTATTTCCTTTCACCTACTGTGAAATGAAATTACGTTCAAATTGTGGATTCTTCTAGCCATTCAGTGTCAGTTTCTATCCCAATTTGTGTTCTAAATCTTACAGTTTGCTTTCGCGTTTCTCCAGTGTACTGTGAGAGATAAGGAAAGTGAGAATTAATTTACTTAAACAAATGTTGGTGTTCTTGTGGCTGCTAAAGATCTATTTAGCATTTTAATATTTATTAGCTTTTTCATTTCAATGCTAATCAACCAGTGATGGTGTGTGAGGGTGTCAAAAGAAATCAGTGTATTTTGAATTATTAAAACGTTTAAGCACATCAATGAGAGCAGAGCCTCTAGGAACAAATTCAAATATGTGTTTTCTTAGAGTAAGTAGGAAAAATGAAAACCCATATTGACAATCTTCTCTGCTGCAGTCTCAAGTTGTAGCCTGCTGAAGACTTCAACTTTCTCTCCTAGATCTTCAGGAAGCTAGTTTAGACACCTAAGTTGATCTATTTTCATACTGCAGTATATTTTAGAAGGATTTTCTTTTCTATCTTGCCAAAAAAGCATATTTAATTTTGTAAGAATAAATAGACTATACTTATGGTATGCCATAACTTTTGAAGTAAAATTTGCATATAGATTGGAAAAGTGAATTTGTGGAAAGCAAGTAGATTGAAATTGGTCTTAGCTATGTCTGTATTTCCATGTGTGGAGGACCTATGAAACTACTGCTGTTTGGACTATTCAAAGAATTCACTTAGAACATGTTTTTAAAACATCAAGTGTACTAATCTGGAATGTGAAGCAGACTAGATACAAATGGACAACAGTTATAATTGTAATGCATTTATCAGTGGAAGAGAATGAAGGATGATTCAATTTATTTTTAAATTATCTCTGATTATAAAATAACTCCAGTGAGTGAAAAAGTACACTGAACTTATCTTCCACATCTGCACTGTCCATGACTTTTTTTATGGATTAGATTCAGGAGCTTGGCACATAGTCACAGGACAGTGTTTTTCCATCTTAAATGCATAATTTCTGTAATAGTAATCAGCTTAATGTGGAGCATTCAGGTTGATTTGAAATGCTTAATGCTATTTTAAAAATTAATCACTAAGTAATTATAAAAGTGCACATAGTGGGGAGAATGGCGACAAGTTTGTGACCGGCGCAGCAGGCCCGTCTCCCCCGTGGCTACCTCACCGTCCCAGGTGCCCTTGCATAACAGGTACAACGGTCTGCAAGTGGAACCAAACAATGACAAGAATGATGGTTCATCTAGGCTGGAGGCGTCACCAAGGTTAAGTCGGCCTATGGACTGTGTCAAGACCACTTCCGTAAAGAAAGAAAAAAGATGAGTTATTTTCATAGGAGACTGTCTTCTGAGGGGAACAGAAGGTCCAGTTTGCCGACCAGACCCACTTCTTAGGGAAGTCTGCTGCCTCCGTGGTGCCCAGGTTAAAGATGTGACAAGGAAACTTCCCACCCTGGTATGGCCCTTGGATTATTATCCATTATTGCTTTTTCACGTAGGCAGCAATGAGGTTGCAATAAGAAGTCCAAGGGTGATCAAAAGAGACTTCAGGGCCTTGGGACAACTGGTTAAGGGATCAGGAGCACAAGCAGTGTTCTCTGTCCTTCCAGTTGCAGGGAATGATGAGGGCAGAAACAAGAAGACCCAGCAGATCAATAACTGGCTCTGAGCCTGGTGTCACCAGCAGAATTTTGGGTTTTTTGATCACAGGTTGGTCTACACAACCAACACCAGGGCTGCTGGCGACAGACGGGATACACCTGTGTCAAAGGGGGAAAAGGATCTTTGTGCAGGAGTTGTCAGGGCTCATTGAAAGAGCTTGAAACTAGATTTGAAGGGGAAAAGGGATAAAACCAGGCTTGCCAGAGGTAAGCCTGGGGGTGGCATGCCAGTGTTTGAGGGGCAGTGTGCTAACAAGGTCCTTCAGTCTGCTCCACAATGTGCTGAGTACACTGGAGCACATTTGAAATGTCCCTGTACTAATGCATGTGGCATGAGGAATAAACGAGAGGAGCTAGAAGCTTTGGCCTGGTCCCAGAGCTACAACATCATTAAGCAAAACCTGGTGGGATGAGTCCTGTGACTGGTGTGCCATGATGGACGGACAGTTATAGGCTCCTCAGGAGGGATGGGCAGGGCAGGGTAGGGGGGGGGGGGGGCTGGCCCTGTATGTAAGGGAGAGGTTGGATTATATGGTGCTTATGGTTGGTGATGCCATGGTTACCTTACCTCTGGGTAAGGATGAAGGGGAAGGCAAATACAGTGGATGTTGTTGTGGGAATCTACTATCAACCACCCAGCCAGGATGATGATACCAATGAATTATTCTACAAGGAGTTAAGGGATATCTCTAGATCAACTGCCCTTGTCCTTATGGGTGATTTTAACTTCCCAGACATCAACTGGGAATGTCATATAGCAGACACAAGTCCACAAAATTCCTGAAGCACGTTGGTGATAACTTGGTACAGGTACTAAAGGAGATGACTAGGAAAGGTGCCCTCCTAGATTTCTTAAATGGAGAGGGACTTGTGGGCAAAGTGCTTATTGATGGCTACCTTGGTCACGGTGACCATGAAGTAGTTGACTTTCAAATCATTGGCAATAGGAGGAAAACTGTCAACAAAACTTTGACTGTGGATGTGGGGAGAGCAGACTTCAGGCTGCTGGAGGAGCTACTTAGTAAGGTCCCCTGGGAATCTGCTTTTGAAGGTATTGGGGTCCATGAATGCTGGTCACTTTTTAAGAGGCATCTCTTAAGAGTGCAGGAGCAGGCAATTTCAAAGTGTCAGAAGTCAAGCAAGTGGGGCAGAAGGCCGGTTTGGCTGAGCAGGGATCTTCTTTTAGAACTTAGGCAGAAAAGTAAAGTATATGGACGTTGCAAGCAAGGACAGGCAACATGGGAGGACTAGAGAGATGCTGTTTGCCACTGTAGGGAGAAAATTCATGCGGCCAAAGCTCATTTAAAGCTGGCCAGCACTGTGAAGGACAACAAAAAGGGCTTTTTAAAATACCTTAACAGCAGAAGGAGTGGCATCAGAGATGATAACATTGGTCTGTTGCATGATGAAGTTGGTCACCTTGCAAACAGGAACATAGAAAAAGTGGTAATGTTTAATGCCTTCTTCACCTCTCTCTTTAACACTGATGATGGGCCCTGGGACCCCTGGAGCCCTGTGCTGGAAGGCTGTGACTGGGGGGGATGATAAACTCCCAGTCGACTGAACTTGTTCAAGACTTGCTGCTCCAGCTGGGTGTGCATAAATCTATGGGGCCCAATGGGATTCATCCCAGGGTACTGAAAGATCTGTCTGATATTACTACAGAACCTCTCTCTGTTATTTTTCAATGGTCTTGGGAATCTGGAGAGGTCCCAGTTGACTTGAAGCTGGCAAATGTTGTCCAAATTTTGACAAAGGAAGAGGAGGAGGACCCTGGTAATTACAGGCCTGTCAGTCTCACTTCAGTGCCTGCTAAAATTATGGAGAAGGTTGTTCTGTGAGTTATTGAAAAACACTTGAGAAACAATGCAGTCATTGGTTTCAGCCAACATGGGTTCGTGAGGGGAACCTGCTTAATTAACTTAATTTTCTGTTATGACAAGGTCACCCATCTAGTTGGCCAAGGGAAGCCAGTAAATGTGGTGGTTTTGGATTTTAGCAAAGTTTTTGTTACTGTCTCTCAGATCATCCTCCTGGACAAAATGTCCAGCATACAGCTAGACAAGTCCATAATACATTGGGTGAGCAACTGGCTGATGGGTCAGGGTCAAAGAATTATAGTAAATGAGGTTACATCAGGCTGGCAGCCTGTCACCAGTGGGGCTCCCCAGGGCTCAATTTTAGGGTCAGTGCTCTTCTATGTTTTTATAAATGGTCTGGATGCAGGAGTCAAATGTACATTAAGTAAGTTTGCTGATAATACTAAATTAGGAGGAGCTGTGGACTCCCTTGAGGGTAGAGAGATCTGGATAGACTAGAGAGCTGGACAATCACCAACAGTATGAAATTTAACAAAAGCAAGTTCAGGATTCTCCAGCTGGGATGGGGTAATCCTGATTATATGTACAAACTGGAGGATGAGATGCTGGAGAGCAGCCCTGCAGAAAGAGATCTGGGGGTTTGGGTTGATGGCACTGGTGCAGCCCCACCTTGAGTACTGTGTGCAGTTTTGGGCACCTCGCTATAAGGACATCAAACTATTAGACTGTGTCCAGAGGAGGACGACCAAGATCGGGAAAGGTCTCAAGGGCAAGACTTGTGAGGAGTACTTAAGGTCACCTGATTTGCTCAGTTTAGAGAAAAGGTGGCTGAGGGGTGACCTCATTACAGTCTACAACTTCCTCAAGAGGAGCAGCAGAGGAGGAGGTGCTAATCTCCTCTCTCTGGTGACCGCAGTTAGGACAAGAGGAAATGGTACGAAGCTGTGTCAGGGGAAGTTCAGATTGGACATTAGGAAAAGGTTCTTCACTGAGTGGGTGGTCGGTCACTGGAACAGGCTCCCCAGGGAAGTGGTCATGGCACCAAGCCTGTCAGAGTTCAAGGAGCATCTGGCTGACACTCTTAGTCAAATGGTCTAGTTTTAGGTAGTCCTGCGAGGAGCAGGGAGTTGGACTTGATAATCCTTATGGGTCCCTTGAACCTGATGTATTGTATGATAGTAGCTCTTGTTTAGAGCCAGCTCACTGAACATAATTTCCTTTATAAAATGGAATTTATTCTGTTCTCAAATGGCACAGTATGAATTAACAAGCTCACTTGTTATAATGAGATTATTATTTTTTGTTATAATGTGACATGTAAATAAACTGGCAACAATTTCAGTTTAATTTCATGGCTGGGTGGTAACTCTGAGTCCAGAAGATGCTTCATACAGTTTCAAACAATACAGCTGTGCTTGGGATAAATCTTTGGGAAGCTAGAGTTCCAGATAGCTGAGAATGGTATCAGTTCAGCTCCCCAACTTTAAGGTGTCTAGGTTTTGAGCTTTTATAAAGGGAAGTTGATTTATACATTTGTTGTACTGGTAATGAATTTGCAATGCTGACTTTTGTAGTGACTTCTTACCTGAGCTTGATCATTTTGTTTTCTGTCATTCTGAAGAATGAAAATACCACTCTGCTTGTTCTAGTAGGTGTTTCCCAGCTTAAAACCTTTTGTGGTCAGTCTGTTAATCAGCCTGTCTTATGTTTTTGGATTGTCACACATAATGATTTGTTTGTTCGCCGGTAGTAAGGCATTGAAGAACATTGAACATTGGAAATCAGATGTATTGTTTCAGCACAGCCATAGCACTACTGAAGAAAACACAAAACATAAAAGGCTGTTAATAGCATGGTTTTAATGGTATAGAATTTTGTAGTTAAGATCGAAACTCCTATTACCTTACAAATGGTGTTAGAAAATATGGAGAAACTCTTAAACAACTGGGTGGGCGGTGCTATTTTTTCATTTTTTCACTTCAAGTGTTTTCTACAGTGGTGGAATGTTAAAATGTTTGGGTTTCAGTAATAATTTTCTTCATCCTAAGTATCCTAAATATTATGAAGAAAATTACTACTTGAGTTATTTTTTACGAAGCATAAATTTGAATCTTATTGAATACCATTAAAATTTCTAATTGATTAGGAAGAGCAGGTTCATGTACAGCTTAGAGGTTCTTACATCGTGTCCCTCATTCTGAGTTGTTTCACTATCTATGCACGCAGTCGGCAAGGGATTTCTCATGTCTTCCTGTTTCATGTTACCTTGCTCTTAGGTGTGATACCAAGAGTGGGCTATCTCACAGCACTAATATTCTCCAAGGATACACTTGCATCTTGAAGTTTGGGGCAAGTAGTATATTCTCCTGGAAAAACATACTTAGCCTAGTTGGAGAGAGGAGGGAAACAGTCAGGTTTCCATGTTCCGTAATGTGCACTTGAACCCTCTCTTGTGAAGAGAGGTATCTGCAGGCAAGATATGAATTACTATTGGCGATGCTTCCGACAAGCGTGAGAAGTGTTTAAAAAGAAACTCCTTCTCGTGGTAGGTGACTAGCAAACCTAATCATTACAGTCATAAGAATAAGGCTGCAGTTTTGTGAGGTATTTAACATAATTAAAACAACACTGTCTGCCTTTTTCCATAAATGTGAGGTTTGATTCAAAGCCTCCTGATACCAGCAGGAATGTTTTCACTGAATTTAATGGTTTAGATCAGGCTCTGTTTTGTTACAGGTCACATGGTAAGCACTGGAATGCGAGAGGCTTTGGGTTATTGTTATATTTTCAGATGTCTTTTATTCCTCAACTCTGCATTTCCTTGATTGTTAATTGACCATGTATATAAAGCTATAATATACATTCATTTGGATGTCTCAATTTGATTCAAGTCCAACTAACAGGAATAGGCTATCAATTAGTCTAACCTGTGAAGGGAGATTTTTTTTTTAGCTCAAATTAAAAATCAGCATATGGCCTGTAGCCAGAGGATTGAGAACTCTTTCCCTCTTCATCCTAAGTAATATATTTTGCAGTGCTATTTTTGTCCATTTGAAAAAGGTCATTTGAAACTACTAAAATGGGGGTGTCTGAATAAGAAAACCTTAGCAGGGTGATGCCAAAAGAAATGATGATTTTATTTTTCTTTCTTGCACAGAGTGTTATGGGAATACTTTAAAATGATAAATTTAAATACTTCCATTGAAAGAGCTGGCAAGACAAATCTGATAACCTCTCTGGAGCACATTTCTTTTTAAAAGAAATGGAAGGATGATTTGTAGATCTCTTAAGGTTTCAGCATGTTCACACAGCATGGAAGCAAGAAGTGGCTAAATACTTTGATATAATTCAGAACTTAAATTCATGTGATTATGGAACCTCATTACCTGAGGACCAGGACTCAGCCTTCATGTCCAGTGAATGTTTCAAAAGAATTTAACATGATCTGTGTCTTCACTATTGAAATATAGGAGTACTGCTAAAATGTACCTCAGAAACGGCTTGGCCCGTTGAGCTAGTCTGAATATTTTTATATTGAAGGTGATCCATCACTGCTATCTTCAGTGGGAGGAACAAAACAAACAGTGAAGGCATCTGGGAAAATCAGGGGAGCTTAATTACTTTAGAGTTGTGGTGTAGTCAGCTGTCAGGAAACAGCATGACCATAAGGACTATGTTGTGACTATCTGTGTAAACAACCACAAAGTTGCTGTGATACTAGATGGTACAACACAGCATTTTTGTTTCTTTGATTATTGCTTTTATGTTTTCAAGAAAAATGCTTGTTTGTGCTATTACGTGAGTTGAGTTGGACGGGGTGAAGGAAGTTTGTGCGAAAGAAATTCTCAATCCTTTTCTACTGGAGGCAAAATCCAATTAAGAATCTTTTACTTCTTTAGAGAGGGAAAGGCAGAGACTCTAATAGAAAGAGGAATAATTAAAAATGGATTAAAGGTCTGCAATATCTTAATTCTTAGATTCCAAGCTAGTTTGTTTATGATTTTTTTAACAAAAATAAATGGAGTATGATTAGTCATTTAAAGTAGGTTAGCAGCATACCATGTTTTAATGGTCCCTTCTGATGCTGTGTACAAAGGAAGTATTCTTTGGTTTGTAGTCAACTCCTTATAAAGTTCTAGATCCCCAAAATCATGAAAATGTCAGGGCTCTGTATGATACTCATACATCGGACAGGACCTTTTGCACATCCCTCCTATTTTCAGGATTACAATAAGTGAACTTTATACTTCTGTTAGCTACTGGTGCAGTATTTGGGAGCCTAATAAGCCAAATCAGTGATTTATCCTCCTGTTGGCAACATAATCTTGAGGCTCAGGAAATGAAAGCATGAAAACGGGAGATAAAAAAATAAAGGTCTCCATAAGAATATTCTGATATAACATGTTGCCTCTTAGAATCTCTGCTCTCTCAACAGATGGAATTGCGTTAAGTGTAGTGGCAAAATTAACAATGCAGAAACTCTATGTGTGCATTTGTTGTGGTTTAACCCCAGCCAGCAACTAAGCACCACGCAGCTGCTCGCTCACTTCTCCCCCCACCCAGGTGGATGGGGGAGAAAATTGGGAAAAGAAGTAAAACTCATGGGTTGAGATAAGAATGGTTTAATAGAACAGAAAAGAAGAAACTAATAATGATAATAACACTAATAAAATGACAAGAGTAATGATAAAAGGATTGCAATATACAAGTGATGCACAGTGCAATTGCTCCCCACCTGCCAATCGATGCCCTGTTAGTCCCTGAGGGGGGATCCCCCCACCTCCACCCCCCCC
>NW_010972636.1:71216-80064 GCF_000737465.1 Haliaeetus leucocephalus | reverse complement strand
CCCCCCCCACCCCCACCCCCCATTTATATACTAGATGTGACGTCACATGGTATGGAATACTCCGTTGGCCAGTTTGGGTCAGGTGCCCTGGCTGTGTCCTGTGCCAACTTCTTGTGCCCCTCCAGCTTTCTCGCTGGCTGGGCATGAGAAGCTGAAAAATCCTTGACTTTAGACTAAAGAGTACTTAGCAACAACTGAAAACATCAGTGTGTTATCAACATTCTTCACCTACTAACTCAAACCATAGCACTGTACCAGCTACTAGGAAGACAGTTAACTCTATCCCAGCTGAAACCAGGACAGGAGACAACTAGGTGGTATCAATGAAGACAACAAACTCTTCAGACATAAAGTTACTGTATTAAAAACATGGGAAGTGCTATCAAATATCAATAGAGGAAGGGAGGTGAATGAAAGTCAGAAGCCAAAATCAACAAAATAGCTTCTTAAATCACTGCCTGGAGGTGCTGTTTTAAAAGGAGAAGTAGTGGGAAAAGTTATGCTGAAAAGTGAGGAGGCAAGAGAAATGTTGGTGTAACAGGAAAAGTATTTATCTTGTAGTTTAATATTTCTATATATCACAAAATTTTCAAAATACACTTAAGACTGCGTAGGGAAAGATTGATAAATAGGGACCCATTGTTCTTTATTAATCAAAATAATTTGGAGCTATTGTTTCCTAGTTTACAGGGTAATTGGTTTCATCTAATCTTTCAAATTATTCTTAGTCTATTTGACTATTTTCCAGTCTTCCAACTGATCAAATGTTGTTGGTATTTTCTGTTTTGGAAAGCCTAGAGCACACGTAGGTCATTAATTTGGATTGGGAGATGAAGGGCCCTGCATATGAATGTTGTACAGATATTTTACCAGATTTAGTTTGTTCAGTGATATTAAATTCTGTCCTTCAACTGAAGAACTCTGGGTATATATTATAAATATTAATTTAAAACTTAACAAATGTCTTTCATGTGGCTAAGTATTACAGTTTCACAAATGCACTGACTTTTACAAAACAACAGCATAACCTTCATATTTGCCCAGTTTAGATCATCAGACAAAACCTGTAAATGGTTTTATTTACAATGGGACATTTTAGTCAATGAGCTGTTTAAGATTCTCAGTATGGTTGACAGATTTGTTTAAAAGGCATTATGTCAACACATCAATAAAATGCACTAACTGGGTAGTTTTACCATATATATGCATATTACTACATAACATTCCGTAATGCAATAGTCCCTGTAATTGACTGTTAGTGGAATAGAAAAATGGGTGTTCTATTTCCTGATGTAGGTAAATGCTCTTTCTATGGTAATTTTTAATGAAGCATCAGTATATTTGTTTAAGGTAAATATCAGAGGATGAAAAGCCAGCACTTTCTGATTAATTTGGTACCCCATGGAAATGACAGGAAAGAGCTCAGGATTAATTTTGGATTATATACTGTTTCTCATTTTAAATATTTTTTAATCTGTAGTTCTATAACTCAAACTTTTGCTGCTATGATTGAACATAGTTGGAAATTTTGCTATAAAATTAAGGTGTACAATCAGTTTATCATTTGAAGTTCTAAGCAGCTTGGTATAGTACACAATAGCTAGATATATTGTAACATAAATGGTAACTTCTTGCATATCAAACAAATGTATGTCTTCATGTTTTCCTATTTAGCTGATTTCTCTGATTTTATGTAATTACTAGAGGTTCCTTGGACTTCTAGTATAGCATTTGCTTCAAAGAGAAATATACATGTTTGTTTCCTCCTGAAACCTGTTTACTTAAACTGCAAATCCCCTGGGTTTTCTTCTATGTAGGCTTGAGAGAAAAAAGGTACGAAAATAGATTTCCCTTTAAAAAAAAAAAAAATTGGAAGTTGTATTTTAAGGAGAACAGAGGAAATTCAGTGCTTTCTAGCATTTTGCAGTGGGCTGGTTTTCGTAGTAAAAAAACCCAAACAACAAAAGAACGACAAACAACCCAAACCCACTAATCAAGATTGTCTAAAGGTGAATTATGGTGCTGATTTTCCCCCCATCCCCCTCCACTCCCCCATGAATGCAGCACCTGATCACTGAGGATTGCAGTGACATCTTCAAATGAAACTCAGGTAACTGATCAGCTACCTGGAAATAATGTGGCATTCACCTCTGAGAAATAGCCTTTACATCTTCCATAACTTGGGAGTTTCAAATAAAACAATTATACATGCTAATATGATTGATCTCTGATGGATGAATATGGTCTGCAAAGCTTAATGTTTCCAGTAGAATTAAGGGAATAGTTCCTGGTTTAGTTTTCTTTACAGAAGGGAATAATGACCGTTAGAGGGCAGCTTAAGACTCAAATTGGAAAGTGCTGCTAATGTTAATACAGTGCTTAAAATAGTTGAGGAAAACCTGCAGACTGGAAAATGTTAGGGAAGCTTTGTAACTGGTGATACATGGTACCAAATACTCAGGATACAGGGACTAGGGAGGAAGGGGGAAAAACACGCAGATTTCATTGGCTTCAGTCTGAACTCAAAGCCAAGTTCAGAAGTGGTTACAGATGTTTGTTAAAAGCTATGTAAGTGTCACTGGGTTTTTGCACCCTGATGAATCAGCTCTGCAGGCATTAATTTGTCTAGCTTGGATTAATATTGCTAGCTTTCCATTATAAAGCCAGGCCTAATGTGGCTGGCATATGTGAATGCCTCTCACTTAGGAAGACCTCCTACAGCCAGCCGTGCTGGTTTTCCACTGCGGTGCAGTTCTAGATCCTGTATTTTTCCACTGCGGTACAGTTCTAGATCCCATCAGGCACTCTCTGTTCTCATGGTGCTATGCCTGAAGTGCTAAACCCTCTGGAAGCCAGAAACCCAGGAAGCTATGCTGAAGCAGTCAAACTGCTTGACCCACTAGTCAGCCTGTTCAGGACTGTTTGGATGTCTCCTCAGAGTGATACCTGGTGTTCAGGGCCTGAGGAGGCAGTGGTGAAACTGTAAAACTGGTGGTGCGCAGCTGGTCTGGCTTCAGCCCAGGTTCCCAAAGAAAAATGGCTTATTGCTGAGTCAGAGAAGGTGCAGGGAGTGGTACAGCTGTCTGCTCCACTGTCATAGCTAGGAACCCTGCCTGGAACCTGTGTACCTGATGTGGGACAGGCCAACACTGGGTAGGCAAGAGATGAATGGAGTTCAGCAGTAAAATGCAAAGCTTACAAACCTGCCTACTTCTCCCCACTGGTTAATCCTAATGTGATATCAGGTCATGCCTGTGAAGGATCTACTGATTTCATTCAGGAATTGAATGTCACTTCTAAATGAGCCTGTATAAAATGTGCAATTATTTGATCAAACAGTTCCTCCTTTATTTTTCAGCCAAGCCTTCAGGGCAGATTTCAGGCTTTGTATTATAACAGCTACTGATAAGGTAAGTGCTCCAAACAGTTTAGGTAAACATGATGAACTACTGTGGGAAAAGGCAGCCAATTTCCTTACTAGTGTAAATCCATTCAAAAGCTTTAGATAGCACAGGAAACAAATGCACAGTTTAAAAACATATCCTGAACTTACTTGCAAATATTGTTAAAATTATGGGCAGGAGCATTTTCTGATTTTTACCAAGTTCATTGACATCACCTTAAGTATTCTTCAACTAATTAGAGCTTTCATTCATATAGAGATTTGTTTTTTCAACTGAAGAAGCAGGTGCTGATTTCTGCAGCCAGATACTTTTTGATCTAGAACATGAAATGGTAGTGATGAATAAAGTTTTCCCTTCCTCCTTTTTTTATACTTGTCTCCTGGACCTCTCCACTAATTACAGGGAAAACAAACTACAGCCTACCTGTTATCCCACCATCTTCGCAAGTAGAATACAGTGAGCAAATGAGGGTTTTTTTTTTTTAATCTCTGTACCTCTTACGCCAGTGAGCAGAGCTATTTAGACCTGAGTGAGAGAATTTAACCTTATCCAGGAAAGGGGTTTTGAGAATGTCTTTGTTCCTAAAGGCTGTTAGAGAATATACCCATCTGCATTAGAAAACTCCCTGATGCCATTGGACTCACTGTCATTTAGATAATGACAATGGGTATCGAACAGCCACCAGTCACCGAAATTGAAAAATGCTGAAAGTTTTATTGATCAAATAAGAGGCAAAATGAACAAGAAACCAGTCTTCTCCCTGTCACTGTGATGTGTGTTTAGGACCATTACCTCCATAAAAATGATATGCAATAAAGCTTTCTCTAGGAACAAGAGTTAAGTGCAATGTAGCTACAATATTTTCTGGTTTTGGTTTTTAGAGACCCCCTTAAACCTTTTTTCCAAAAATGTCGGGTTTGTGATTAAATGGAAACATATTTGCATATTTCTGTAACTTACACAAAGGTATCTTACACAGTCATCTATGTTTGCCCTTGAATATTGTATCACTTAAAAAACCAACCAAACAAAAAAAGCAAAACCAAAAAAAACCCCAAAACACCAAGATTTAATTATTTGACTTTTTTTTTTTTTTACAAGAGAGAAAAGGTGATAAGAGAAACTGATGGAAGATTGGTTAAAGAAGGAGCAGAAGTTATTCTGTGGAAAATATGATTCCAGTTTCCCTAGGGTCTCTGCTTTCATTTTCCACTGATCATCTCTTTTCTGCTGATTTTCCTTTGGGAACCATATGCAGTGGATTTCTTCAGTTGGGAGCCATATGTTGCAGAGGTTTCTGAAGTGCATGCATTCATACACTGGCATTCTTCCACGTAGACGTAGTCATAATTTATGCTTGTTCCATTTTTGCAAGTCAGGGTCACCTCTCTTGTTTGGCTGCTGGACTCCTGGCAGCAACTACACTCGTGTTGCATCTGGTTTGTTTCAAGAGAATACCTGTGTTCCGCCAGGAAAAGAAAATAGATCTTATTAAAAACTAACATACAGAAAGCCCCTGCTGACTTTTGTTTTGGGGGTGGGGTTTTTTACATCTTCTCTTCCTCCCTCCCACAGACACTTATGAATGTGATTTTAATTACCTGTCTCTTCAGTAGCAAAACTGTTCTTGCTTCCATTGAGTCTGGTTCCACTCAATGAAATCTTATGAACACATTAACTTTGTTGCTATTCTGTGATCATAGAATCATGCAGATTGGAAAAGACCCTTAAGATCATTGAGTCCAACCATAAACCTAATGCTGCCAAGTCCACCAATAAACCATGTCCCTAAAGCGCCACATGTACACGTCTTTGAAATACCTCCAGGGATGGTGACTCAACCACTTCCCTGGGCAGTCTGTCCCAATGCTTGATAACCCTTTTGGTGAAGAAATTTTTCCTAATATCCAATCTAAACCTCCCCTGGTGCAACTTCAGGTCATTTCCTCTTGTCCTATCGCTTGTTACTTGGGAAAAGAGACTGACCCCCACCTCGCTGCAACCCCCCTTCAGGTAGTTGTAGAGAGCAATAAGGTCTCCCCTCAGCCTCCTTTTCTCCAGGCTAAACAACCCCAGTTCCCTCAGCTGCTCCTCATAAGACTTGTGCCCCTCACCAACTTGGTTGCCCTTCTCTGGACACGCTCCAGCACCTCAATGTCTTTCTTATAGTGAGGGGCCCAAAACTGAACACAGTACCCCAGGTGCGGCCTCACCAGTGCTGAGTACAAGGGGATGATCCCTCCCCTAGTCCTGCTGGCCACACTATTTCTGATACAGGCCAGGATGCCATTGGCCTTCTTGGCCACCTGGGCACACTGCTGGCTCATATTCAGCCGGCTGTCAACCAGCACCCCCAGGTCCTTTCCTGCCAGGCAGCTTTCCAGCCACTCTTGCCCAAACCTGTAGTGTTGCATGGGGTTGTTGTGACCCAAGTGCAGGACCGGCACTTGGCCTTGTTGAACCTCATACAGTTGGTTTCAGCCCATCGATCCAGCCTGTCCAGATCCCTCTGTCAAGCCTTCCTACCCTCCAGCAGATCAACCCTCCCACCCAGCTTGGTGTCATCTGCAAACTTACTGAGGGTGCGCCTGATGCCTTCCTCCAGATCATTGATAAAGATCTTAAACAGAACTGGCCCCAATACTGAGCCCTGGGGAACACCACTTGTGACCGGCTGCCAGCTGGATTTAACTCCATTCTCCACCACTCTTTGGGCCTGCCCATCCAGCCGGTTTTTTACCCAGTGAAGAGTATGCCCGTCCAAGCCTTGAGCAGCCAGTTTCTCCAGGAAAATGCTGTGGGAAATGGTGCCAAAAGTCCAGGGAAACAACATCCACAGCCTTTCCCTCCTCCACTAAGCAGGTTGCCTTGTCACAGAAGGAGATGAGGTTAGTCAAGCAGGACCTGCCTTTCACAAACCCATGCTGACTGCGCCTGATCACCTGGTTGTCCTGTACGTGTCGTGTGATGGCACTCAAGCTGATCTGCTCCATAACCTTCCCTGGCACTGAGGTCAGACTGATAGGCCTGTAGTTCCCTGGATCCTCCTTCCAGCCCTTCTTGTAGGTGGGCGTCACATTTGCTAACCTCCAGTCAACTGGGACCTCCCTGGTTAGCCAGGACTGCTGACGAATGATTGAAAGTGGCTTGGTGAGCACTTCTGCCAGCTCCCTCAGTACCCTTGGGTGATTGATTAACTTGACAGACCAGTATAAATGAAGCCATAGCGATGTTAAATTAAGTTTTTGGAACTTACACTGAGGAGCCCGGACAAGTTCCTTCACAGTATGCCAGCTCAACAGGTTCAGCAGATTCACAGTTACCGTGGCGAATCACAGTTTTTTTGCTGTAAGGTTTGCAGTTTCTACCTTCATAAAAAGGGGGGGGGGGGGAAACATATACTTCAGATTTCTAGTTCTGGATGAAATGAATGCTAAAACAATTTCAAAGTGCATGATGTCTGATTATTGAGAATCTGTAGTATGTGATGGTGGGGATACTGTGTAATGTATCTGGAGTTTTCAGGTTATTCTTTGATGTCAGCTGTACAGTGTCTTTGGAAGGTAATGCAGAGGTTTGAGCATTGGTGGTTGGTGTTGTGGTATTCTATATCAGGAAAACAAATTTTCTTTTTCCTTTTGAATAAATAGTGAACCACAAGGTCTTGATAAATAGAATAAGTGAAAATTGGGGGGGTGTGTGTGTGAAGAATCCTTCCATCCACTCAAAGATAGAAGTTGAATACAGCGCTCTTCAAGCAGAAAACACGAACACAGCATTACTTACGTTTACATATTTTGCAGCAGCCATCAGGAGTAGTGTCTGCTTCATCCTTTGCAAAAATAAAGGAGGGTTTGTATTAATGCACAGATGACAATCTGAGTAAGAATATGAGTTAACATTACTGATACTGGACAGAAGGCTCCTCTGTGATGAACACTGAATGAAACAATGGATGACTTACTGTCCCCACCACAGAAGTCTTGAATCCTTGTAGCCTCATGTAAAAACACTAAGCTTTTCTTATTACTAATGTTACAGCAAGATTAACTTCATTCTTAAGACATTCCTGCAATTTTAGTGAAAGTGATTTGTTGTATTCTTCCTTGCTCCCCCTTGTTCTTTTAAACTGCATTCAATCAGTGAAGAGTTGATTAAAACTTACAGGATCGCACTCTTCTGGGTTGTACTCGGGGCATACTTTTTTAGTTTGGACTGCAACAAGTTGATCTTCAATTATTTCACATTTGTAATGGCTGCAATGATCAAGTAGCAGGATTTCACCAACCTAAAATTTTATAAGAAAAGCAAACAATTATTTTTTTCATTGTGATAAAGTATAGTATGATTACTTCAAAAATGTGTGAGCTAATTATGTTCTCACACGCTTCTGAACTTCTTTCAAGTGGCAAAAGTGAAATTTTGCAAATGGTGGCTAGCTTGAAAGTTTAAATCCTGGTTCTGAACACTTAGACAGCAAATTAGAAACAATTATCTAGTTAAACACACATATCAAGAATTTGTTATTCCAAGTAAGTGTTCAATTGTGGTGGGTTGACCCTGGCTGGCCACCAGGTGTCCACCAAAGCCACGCTGTCATTCAGCTCCTCAGCTGGACGAGGGAGAGAAAATATAATGAAAGGCTTGTGGGTCAAGACAGGGAGAGATCACTCACCAATTACCATCACGGGCAAAACAGACTCAACTGGGGGAAATTAGTTTATTTCATTACCAATCAAAACAGAGTAGGATAATGAGAAATAACCCCAAATTTAAAAAACACCTTCCCCCCACCCATCCCTTCTTCCTGGGCTTAACTTTACTCTTGAGTTCTCTATCTCCTCCCCCCAGCAGCGCAAGGGGACGGGGAATGGGGGTTGTGGTCAGTTCCTCACATGTTGTCTCTGTTGCTCCTTCCTCCTTAGGGGCAGGACTCCTCACATTCTTCCCCTGCTCCAGTGTGGGGTCCCTCCCATGGGAGACAGTCCTCCACAAGCTTCTCCAACCCGAGTCCTTCCCACGGGCTGCAGTTCTTCATGAACTGCTCCAGCGTGGGTCCCTTCCACAGGCTGCAGTCCTTCAGGAACAGACTGCTCCAGTGTGGGTCCTCCACGGGGTCACAAGTCCTGCCAGCAAACCTGCCCCAGCACAGGCTTCCCACAGGGTTACAGCCTTCTTTGGGCATCCACCTGCTCTAGCGTGGGGTCCTCCCCGGGCTACGGGCAGATATCTGCTCCACTGTGGACTTCCATGGGCTGCAGGGGGACAGCCTGCCTCACCATGGTCTTCCCCACGGGCTGCAGGGGAATGTCTGCTCCAGCGACTGCAGCATTTCCTCCCCCTCCTTCTGCACTGACCTGGGGGTCTGCACGGCTGTTCCTCTCACATTCTCACTCCTCTCTCTGGCTGCAGTTGCACAGTTCCCCCCCCCCCCCCCCACACCC
>NW_010972636.1:55651-71206 GCF_000737465.1 Haliaeetus leucocephalus | reverse complement strand
CCCCCAGAGCCCCTACCCCTGTAGCTGACAGTCTCGGCCTTGGCCAGCGGCGGGTCCATCTTGGAGCCGGCTGGCATTGGCTCCATTGGACATAGGGGAAGCTTCCAGCAGCTTCTCACAGAAGCCACCTCTGTAACCCCCCTGCTACCAAAACCTTGTCACGCAAACCCAATACATCAATTCAGAAAACTAGTTTGTTGTTTTCAGAGTAATTTCAGTATTAATTAGATTTTTACTAGTAAGGGACATGAGTTGAATCTTAGCTGTTCTAACCAGTATTGGCTAATAGGGAGATGTGAAAATGAAAGGAATACTTACACTGAGCTTGTGAACAGTGTTGTTACTTAGTCTGATGGCGCAAGATCTTTTACATTTCCCACAGCACTTTCCATCCTCGGTCACGTATTGATGACCCTACTCACAAGGAGATGAAAGTATGTTGCATTGGTGATGGAGAATTCTAGTCTTCCTGTAATTGAGGGCTGACTGGGCAGCCTAGAGAATCTGAACTCACCGGTGGACAAGATTTTTCACATTGAACTCTTTCACAATGCCATATATTTTGCCAAGATGCTTTATCTATCTCAGATGTGCAGGTACAGTTCATACATGAATCGGTTACTGTTGATGCTCCAACCTGGAAGACAGAAAAAAAAAATCAGTTGGCAACAGTTTCTATATAATGTATAGGCAGAGTTGAAAGCATTGCTAAGAACCATTAAGGTTGCTGAAATGCAAGTGTGACTGAGTTGTTCAACTCTCTTCGAACATACAGTTGTTTGGCTTTATGCCTTGCAACAAAATACACATTAGGAGAAAACTAAATAAAGCAATATAAAAGACAAAAGTAAATTAATAAAATGCAGGTAAACCCGGTTTGTAGTGCCTCATTATTTTACCAGCTTTTCAGTGTTCCATTTAAGATTTTTTTCCCTGTAAGCCATGCTCAGTGGTTATAAAACAATTATAATTTACAAATAGAGATTAAAATAATTGGATACATATGCAGATATATAAGCAGAGATACAAATTTACACACGGATTTCAGTCTTTCTGAAATGTATCCCCAAAAGGCTCCAGTGCTAATGTTTAAATTTTGACTAAATGACCTAAGTATCAATTTTAGCAAAAGATTTAGGTATCAATTAAAGCAAAAATCCTAGCTATCCTTTTTGAAGGTTCTCTGGGCTTATTTCAGAGTGGTTAAGTTTGGGCTATTCATCAGCTCGTTTGGAAAATTCATTAATTCCAGAAGTGGGAGAGCGCTTAAAAAGAAAGTACATCACTAAAAATGGTACACTGTTATTTTATGCTACATGTTGAGGAACTCTTCTGTGACAATTTTGAGTTTGACTTTAGAAAAAAAACCAACTTCCAGTTAAGGGCTAGAGATAAAAAAATGTACTGGGAAAAAGAACTTTCTCAAAGGCTTATTGTGGTAGAAAATGTGTACATTTCAATTCCAGCAATATACCTCTATAAGTGTAACATTCTCACCTTGTATGTTGTACCATTAATCACACAGTAGTCAGGCCTTGGTCCTGAAACAAACAAACAAACAAAAAATTCCAGAGTAAACTCAAATTGTGAGACTTCATGAGAAGTCAAGATGTTACCAAGTTTTGTTAGTAACACAGAGATTATGGAAGACTTGAATTCAATCCCCCCTACATGCTTAGACCTCATATTTAGTATAGCTGAATGTTTAAGTAAAGTTTCTTTTTTGAAATTAGCTAGAAGAGTTGAGGAGGAATGGCTTCAAACTCAAGCTCTGCATGAAAAAAATCCCTTTTTTGCCCTTTCGATATCAGATTCACTTCAAATTAAACTTTGAAGCCTAGATGTCCAGTAACTTTCAAAGATGCCTTTGTTATTGATTCTTTATGACCTCTCAGAACATGGTGTGCATGGAAGATTGACTCTGAGTGAAAAAAAGGTATTCTTACTGTGGTAATATAAATAATTTGACAACATGGCGGAGTGCATTCATGTCTTCCACAGAACTACTTCAAATTGGCTGTTCCTTTGTTTTGACCTTCCTGTTTCAGGCTTTATTTATGGCTACCTTTTTCTTTTTATTCTTTTCTATAAATGTATGTATATAAAAATATATGTATATAAAAATTTATGTATGTATGTAAACATATATAACTGTTGGACTTCTAAATTTTCATGAGCATTCAACAACAGTGTAAGTATAATTATTATTTTTCATACATTGACAATTCAGTTACTGATTACAATTAACTTTGTATTATTACTTCACGTTACTTGCTTTTGTAGTTAACTGTTAAGCTTTCTGCTGGCTTATTCTTAATGTTTATGCACCTTAGTTTAGCTACAGTTAGGCTAAAGTTAATGTGCGCCAATGTTACATTAATAACATTAAATAAAATGTATTAATAACCTTTATGATTACAGATACAGAGATAGTTGAGCTACACAGACCACTTGAAGGTTTGAAGTATTATCCTACTCTCCCACCCATTCCAATACTCTCAGCAAACTTCATTGAAAATAACATTTTGTTTTTAAATAAACTTCTAATGCATATTTAGCCAAAAACTGATACATGTTCACTCAGCCAGAATAATTTAAGGAAGGTTTTGCTGTTATTGTGATACATGAAGAACTTGCTTAGATATTAACAGAAGTGCAAATGTAACTTACCAGTGTGTAGCCTGGTCTTTATGTATGTATTTTTAATACTTACGGCATTCATATTTAGGACAACATGGGTCTTCTAGTGGTAGTGCAGTCACAGCAGCAAATTCTGGGTCACAAATCGGTGTCTGAGCTGTTTGGCATGGGAGCGGCTGGCATTGTACTGTAGCATTGACGGAGTCACAGACACACTTACGACATTCACTTATCCAGTTCTCTCCAGGCTGAAAATATGTAAATTATTTATTCTTAAGTGCTCTCTCACCCTGGTAGTTTTGTTTCAACATGAGATAGACTCTCAAAATTGATAGGGAGTTCAGATTATAGTTTTCTTAGCATATGATTTCAGGCCTTAAGAGCAGGCAAGCTGAGAATAATCACAGAATTTTCTTCTGTGTAGGGAGAATGAGATTTTAACACTTTCATAGCTGGTCTACTTATTTCTATGACATTTAAATGTCTTTTATTAAAAAAAAGTTTCTGCCATGGTATTAGTGAGCTTTTCCATCGCCAGATTACTTAAAAGCCTGGTAATGCCAGGTTGAAGAATTGTGCGCCATCAGGTCATTTGTAACATGACCAACTTTGTTACTGAAGTACATACAAGTTGATTTGAACTGGCTATTAGAGGACAGAAATTGGGTTGGTTTTGCAATGGTGGTATATTAGAAAATAACGAGGGCAAACCACCTTTCGTGGAGGATTGACATCAGTACAGTTTCTTTCTACTGAAGTTGTGAGGGATGTTGCTGTGGTTGGTGAGACAGAAGAAAATACATGTTCTGTGGATGAGGTGGCTTGTGTTGTAGTTTCTGAGGTGCCTGAAGTGAAAGGAGTTGTCGAATAGCATGGCCCCTGGAATGGCTGAATTTCGCATTCCTTGCTGCAAAGTGCATAAAAATTACAGCCAGCCCTATCTGTTCTGTTGTATACCACTTCCCCTGCAGAGGAAAATCAGAAGAGAAATTAAAAGACCAATGAATATACTTAGGGTAAAAAAGCCAAGAAAATATTGTGAAAATATAAAGTGTATTCGTGTATCAAAAGTTCTATGTTTAGGTGATTTTCACTGGTTATATTTAATTGAATAGAGTATTAAGGGTTTATATTGCTATGAAAATTTTTATAACCATAAAATAAGACACTTACCAGGAGAAAAAAGGTTACCGAACACATGACAAAAACATGGAGTTGTTCTGCTTGATGTAACATATGTACTTGCTTCTGTTATGACAGGTGTGCTGGGGGAAGAACTGAAGGCTGCAGAAGTACTTGCTGTAACGTGACTTGATTGTGGCGTACCAGTTGTAGCTACTGTTAAGCACGAGACATACTTTAGTTAGCAGCACAGAATTTTGATCTCATAATTTTAACATATTGGAGAGGACTGTTCAACATTACAGCAAATCAAGCCAACATTTTTGTTAAATTCAACGATTTGACCTGTTGCTAAGTAGAGATTGTGGAAATCTTTGAGCTCTACACTGAATATCATCTGGGATTTGGCAAATATTATGACATGTAGTTCTAATGTTTTTTAAAGTTTCAAGGTCAATACTGTCTCCCTTGATAAGAAATATCAGTCTATGGGGTCCACTCATACACTTGTCTAACACAGATACTAGTAGCAGAGGGACAGACAGATGAAAAAGTGGTTTATGTGTTGGAAGAAATAGCCATGATAGTGGAAGAAGTCACAGAAGACAGTGAAACCAAGGATATTCTGCTGAAATAGCTGTTTGAAACCTTTCCAGAGGTAGACAGTGACATACCTGGGCTGCTTGTGGTAGTCAAACTTGTGGGAAAAACAATGGTGGCAGTACTTTGTGCAGTTAAGGAAACAGAAGTTAGAAGAATATCTGTACTGACTATGGTACTTCTAATTCCTAAGTGGGCTGGAGTGGAGGCAGTAGTAGGAGATAATGGAGCATGGGTTGCCACAGTAGAGCTTTCTGCAGGTGCAGATGTGGCTTTGGACGTTGTGGTGGTTGGTGTGGTGGTCCTGGAGGTGCTGGTAGTGCTACTGGCTGAGGTGGGTGCTGTTGGAGCGGGTGTGATGATGGTGGTTGTGCCTCCTGTTAGAGATGGAGAGGTCTTGGTGGTGCTGGCCCTGCTGGTGGTTGTGATGACGGTCGTGATTTGTATTGGCAGGGTAGTGTTACTGGGGACAACCGTGGTGGCAATAGTGTGTGATACTTGTTCCTGGATTTCCACAGTAGTGATTTCTGTTGTATTTGGCGTGGTCTGGTAACCTATTGTTGAGACTTGTGATGTGCTTTCTGTACCTGAGGTTTCCGTTAGATGAGTTGTGTTTTCTCTGTGTTCTCGTGACGTTTTAGGCAATTCAGTTGTTTGCGCTTCAGTTCCTTGTGTTTGTTTTGTCTTCGTATTTATTGTAAGTGATGTTGGTTTTACAGCAGTAGTTGTTGTGAATTCTTGTGTGGTTCTTAGTGTTGTAGTTTGTATTTCTGAGCATGGTTTGTAGCTGCAGCATGATATTCTGATTTCATAATTATAGCAGGAGTTATTTTGTTGGTCTTTGTTATTGCATATCAGTCCTCTGCTTTTATTACATTGTACTGTTTGGTTAAGATTGTATATTTCTGTATCTGGGTGGTTTTTGGCTCTGCATTGAACAGCGTTTGGGTTTTCACACACAGTATAGCCTTTAGCTGTGAGATTTTCAAATGTTTCATAATCTCCACTGTCGTCTTTGTCTTCAGGCTGTGTGCTGTCATACCATTCTGACCATGCACATACTTTCTTCACACATACGGTTGTCACTGGTGTTGCAGTTGTCGTTTCTGTAATTAATAGGGGGAAATATAGGTCTTGTGTATTCTTATTAAAGAAAGTGCCAGGAAAAAATTATTCATCTTCCATACATTTTAATGCTGTATGTAGTATTATATATGTTAATGTAGTGTTTTCATTTTAATGAACTTGCTTTGACAGTCTTGAATTTAATTTCCAAGGTAGGTTTTGATCTCATGTTTGTATTATTTTTCTTGTGGTACTTTATGTGACATTTATTAAAAATTTGTAGTTAAATATAGCTGATATGATATCCTTTGTGTGGAATGTCAATACATAGGATAAAGTGATCTCACGATTTCTATGGTATAAGTAAGAGGAAGTTTTATTCTCCTTAGTATTATCTCTGTACTTAATTACACTTAACTGCATAAGCACATAGGCTTTAAAATATTTTTAAGGGATAATGACTTTTCTACTTATTTTAATATTATAACATTTAATATATTTATATGTATAAAATATAAAATGTATATTTAAGACATATGTGTTTTATATATAATCATAATAATATAGAATACACATATACACTATATATGAAATATATAATTTTATAAGTATTTTCAAATTCTTTTAATAAGATTTCTTTTCATATTCTTAGCATTATGAAGATAACCATGTGGAATATATACCACTTTCTTCATATGAATGTTGCTTAAAAAAAACTTAAAGTTGAATATTTATTTCTTGCTGTAGTATTGTATAATTTTGCGGAAATACTTCTCACAATTTCTCAGAATTACATGGTCACTATAACGAGTTAACCACAGAAATAATGTAGAAGTGTACTGCAGGAGTAGAAGGAATCTGTTGATTTGGTTATTAAATACAATTAAGAAAGGTTCCAAAGAATGGGTTTAAATAATTTGAGCATTCCCTCAAACTAGATTTCTTATCTGCGGTTTGGGCTAATGTGGTCAGTAATTTAAAAAATGGCTGTAATTGTCTTTTGTGTTTTCAAAAGTTTGTCTACAACTGCTGGTTATTGTTTGCAATGAAATGAGGAGGAGATTCTCCAGAGTACAATGATTAATAAGCTCTGTTATTTTTTCCCCTGGAAAAATCATGGTTAAACAGTAGAGACTGAGTTTGTAAAAAATGGTGTACTCATTTCTACATCCTTGATTATGGTTGTCTCTAGCAACCAAAGCTGCCACATGAATTGGTGGCTCCAGCAGAAGGCAACAGTTTCAAGTAAAATTATATGCCATTAACTGGTGAAAAGGCCCTCCCTTTCAGGCAATTTTCAGTCACTTCCATAGATTTTTCAGTTATTTTAAAGAGTATTAATGTGTACCTGAAGCAGTAGTTATAGGCTGACTTGTAGAAAACGTAAACGGGGTTGTTGTCATGATGCCACATTTAAAGATATTTCTGTTTATTGTTCCATTGACATCACATGTTGCACTGAAACACCATCCAGTTGCATCTGTGGTGCTGTAGATGAGTTCACCATATTTATAGCTGTTCTTTTCATATATGCAGTGGCATGCTGTAATTCAGAAGAAGTTTACTGTCAGGCAGCTATGAAAAGATAATATCCAGTATTTCATTTTCTTAATAATTCTTCTTAGCTCTCTTACCTTTATCATCAAACTTGCACTGTAAACCTTCTGATGTGCATTCACTGAAATAAAAAACATAAAAACCCACATATTTTTTGATTATGAGGTAATTTTATTAGTCATCTTTCTGCCAGATACTAACATCAAAAGACAGGACACTTTATTTGTGTTTATTCCTTGAGTGTCCAGTTCATGTTGGCTTTGTTTTGCCATTGTTTTCCAAAATCTTTCCTTCTATTAAACCCAAACTTATAAATAGAAGTGAAGCTAAATATTATGCAAAGCTACAGGTAGAAGTCTTAAGGAAGGCTTGCCTTCTTTCTTCCTTATCACTTTCTTTGCACTTGCAATGTTTTTGTACTAAAAAGCAGGCTAAAAAGGGAAAGAGTCTGAATACTACAAGCAGTATAAGAATGTAATAAAAATCCTTGCAAGTAGACCCCTATTAGATATGTGTACTCCTGGAACAATATTTTTCCTGCCATAGGAATGGGAAATAGAGAAAGCCTGGTCATAAAGGACTTGCTGTTCTTGTATCTTTATGCTGAGGATTTACAAAGTAATCAGGAGCAAATTCAACAGAACATAAAATCACATAAGAACTTCTTACTACTAATGTAATAAGAAACTGGCATTAGATAGTAAGGCCTTATTTTTACAGATGCAGCATAAACTAGTCCTGTCATGTAACAGGAACATGCAATTTCTCACTGCTGTTTTGATCACTTGTCCTTGTACAAGATGAGGCTGGTATGTTAAGTCTTACCACACATGACATTCATCCCGTCTATATATCTTTCCATCTTCATTATCATAACAGTCACAGAGACTAACGCACTTCATCTGATCCTCATGAAAATATGGCTTGTCTGGTGGGCAGTTAGGGTAGCAGCCTGAAGGAAGGGAAAGGGCATATAGAAGGGCATAGAAAAGGTGAGAATGAGATACAGTCAGAAAAAGTTTTATTTGTGCAGAATGTGTTTGCAGGTCTTGTTTTTAACAGTCATAATTTTTACTACTGAATTCTTTCCAATAATTCTACAAGAAATGCAGAGTACTAGCATCAGCAGAGCCCACCCACAAGGATTTTGTCCTAGAGATATTTTTAACTCTGATTTCCATCCTCTGCCTCCATTCATGTGGATGCAATGATGTTGAAGAGATTGAATGGTGCAAATGCAGCTGATGGGGGAAATACACTCCATTAAAGACCATTAAAAATATAATAAAATGTACCCACTTAAAGGTACTAGCAGCTCTCTTTTACCTTCTAAACCTGGCAAGTTATGGATGCATTTTCCACTTGGGTTCCTACAGGTCTTCATACAGGAGGCTCCGCAAGGCTTATAGTGCCATTCACATTCCCCTTGTTGATTGTAGTAATCACAGAACAGTGCTAAGGAGAAACAGAAATTTGGACATGTTCAGGAAAAAAAAGAGAGCTTTTTTTTGACTCATGTCTGTTCTTCATGTCCCTGCAATGCCGCTTGAACAGTCTCAAAAACTGTGAATAAATAGGTGAAATTGTGTGACCATCAAAACAGCTTAGTGTGAAAAGTCTACACAGTTAGATTATAATGCTCATAAGATACCCAGACTGTGTGTTCAAGGACATCAGAAAGGCACTGTACATTTAACTACACTCTCAGAAGTGTTTATGATATAAAACTCACGACAGATTGATGGGGTTCTCCAGGCTATGCAGACACCAACTTCACTACATGCTTGAGCATACGCAGCTACTGCTGTACAAAAGCAATCACAGTCTCCTCCAGTGTCACATGCACAAGCATCTATCACACATGCTTGGTAATATTTTGCTGGTTCAACCTGTTATTAAAAAGAAATGTAATACTATACATCCTGCCTTCTAAATTCTTTCTTAGCTTTGCGAGGGTGATTTTCTTAAAATTGTAGTATCTCAGAAAAAAGGCCTACATCAGTAATTTCTTTTCCTTTTGTTTATATACACTGTTAAACACCAGAAGTGATGCCAGATGATACATCCAAATCACGTATTGATGGATTTTTAGACACACAGACTTGGGTCCTAGTGGAAGATTAGGTTCATGTTCCCAAGCAATATTAGGCAACTGCACTTGAAAATGAAGGCCTCTGCCAGTGGAAAGAACTAAGGTGATAGGAAGAGCACAGAGTTACCCTGCATTTTTTGGTATGTACTTAGTGTCAGATAAAGGCTATGCTGATACTTCATTACTATGTTATTATTTCTTTGAGATTGTGTTCTGTATGTGGTATATGAGAATTTTTATTCAAGTAACAGTACAAGAAAATATGTAGTAATTATGAAACTACTGTTCTTTTGTAATAGGTTGATATTTCCTATGAACTAAATGTCCTGTTATTTCTTACAGGTAGGGACTATAAATCTGTCCCATTGAGTGGGGTTTGGATTGAAGTTTTCCTGACACTATTCAAAGTGAAACATGCTAATGAATTAGGCATGCATGTTAAAATGTATGAAGATAACAGCTTCAATAATACACAGATCTAATCTTCACACAGTAAACTTCTGCCCTGGTAATACCTGAGAGTGACAGGCAGCAAAGATGTTGCTGTTGATGATGCTACACTGTTTCTCTGACCAGGACTTTCGATAAGGGTTGGTAGAACATGGGTCCTTTATGCTGTGAGCATCAGGACATGTAGAGGATACTTTCCAGCTGTTTCCAAACTCTAGGACATTCTCTACCACAGACTGACTCCTTGTGGTAAAGTCATTGATGCCATTGCCATCATAATTTCCACAGAGGCCGCAGATCTGGCCCTGCAAAAGGAAGTAAATAAAATAACAATGGATGTGAGGAAACTTGAAACAACATCTGAGACTGAAAGAATACTTGAAATTCAGCTCTTAGAATGGTGCCATTCTATTCCAGCATTCCTGAACATCTTCATCTTTTGTTTCCTCAGCAACAGAACATGACCGCTAAGGGTAGAAGGATACTGCTGTTGACTTTTCTTCTTTTAAATCTGAACAATAAAGCCATGTTTGTCATTGTAACCTTCTGTCTTTGAGATAGGTCTTTAACAAGGAAATGAGGACTCAGCTGACTATGTTTTCCATTTAAGCCTTGTTTTGTACAATAGATGTACATATGAAAAACAGCCTTACAAAGCTGTCATAAATACTACCAGTCCAGCCACATAGTCTACTCATTGAGTCTTTACTGTTATGACTGCTCACAGGTATAAAAATAAATTACATTTTCCTCACACATCCAGAAATATCCCTTATTCTAAATTTATGGATCTGTAAAACAGTGATAGGCTACAATAGATGCTATCCATTCTGTATGAATATAAGGTGCATACTTTCCATATTACTACTATTTTTATAAAGTACCAGTGGGTGAGGCAGCAAAAGAACCTATGATACTGGAATAAATTTGTATATCTAGTTCTAAATTACACTTAATTTACATATCTAATTGAAATGTCACTATGGTATACAATAAGATAGCAAATTCCTCAGTTACTACAGTTTTTAGTACTTATATATCATAAGCTAGGAGAAGGAGTATGACAACAGGAATGTTTTCCTTATCACCTGTGTAGATATATGCTTGAAAAATACATGGTAGCATTTTACAAGAGGCTTTCACTCATAAAATTTCACTTCCTTTTTCTTAAGTATGATAATTTGATTTGTGTGTCAATGAGAACCGGAAACAATGGATTACTTTCAAGATCAAGACTACTTAATTGATTTCTACACATGTAGCTATGTAATTTTAATAAGGTCTAATAACCTTTACCAAGGTTCAGTGGGTAATTTTGACAAAGTCAAGTCCGAAAAAGTGGTTTGCCAACTCAAGTTCTGTCAGGCCAAATAGGCACTGAAACCTGCCTTCAGGGCTCAGAACAGCAGCAGGATGATGACATGGCTTCATGAGGCACCAGAGGAATGAAAACCAACATGGGATGTCCTTCAGGAATGCTAGACACATCACCTGTTTGGAATCTTGGCAGAGTCTCAACAAAATTCACACCCAGTCCAAATCTGGACCGTAAATTGCCATTTAACTCCTAGTTCCACACCTTAAAATCAGGGCTGAGCTTGATGAAGATGCTGGTTTTCTTGTCCCACATAAGGATCAGTCCGCTTGTGGTCTCAATTACCAAGTACATACCCATATAGCGGACTGTGTATGGCACCTCGTCATTTTGTCCTCTCTTTACGACACTGACATGCTCCTCACCAAGTATCAGTTCATAGCTCTGAAAAAGGAGGAAAAGGTGATTTGAAATGAAGTCAATAGCTGCAGTTGTGCTCTCAAACATGTTTCCTGCTTTTAAGAGTACTATGAATAGTTTATATAATGAAAACAAATAATCCAAATGTGATAAATCAAAACTATATAGTTCAAATCTCAGGTTCCTGGTACTGTGGTAAAAAGGTATTTTAAATGGTGTAGGTCAAAAAAACGGGTGTTTTGGCAGTCATGAAGGAGCTACATTGCACAGAATAAAATAATCTTCTGACATGACAGGCTAAATTTCTGCTAAAGACAATTTTTCTGTAGACCTGTAGTTTGCCCAACAGTGGTATAAGATAGGGTGGGAAATGGAAAAGATAGAGAGCTGGGAAGCTCTACCAAACTTTTCACTTGAATCTGATTTAAGCTTAATTTAGAAGTTGATTTGCTTTTTAAAATATTTTTCCAACTTCCTTGAAGGAATGGATATCTAGGCTTCTCCTAAGCCCTAAACAGACACAGAACAAAAGTGGTCTATATGCAAAAACTTCTTACCTCTAAGAAAACTTTGATAGATTTTGAGCAAGTTGTCCCAGTGTTGCCACAGGGAATATTTTCAGTGATAACCCTGAAGGTCCCATTGGCTGTGCCACTCTTCCCACAGTGGTCCTGGGTAGAGGATATCATTTAAAAATGTATTATTTTTGTAGACATGATGAAGATTATGCCTCATTTACTATTGCTAATTATCAGTACCTGGACTAGTGTGTATTCACAGTTTCCATTGAAGCTGAACCTTTTGTCATCAAAGGTATTATAGTGACCATCTCCATAAACAACACAAGTGCCCAGACATTGATCTTTGGTGCATTCCCACTTCCTATTCTTGCATACACTAGGAATAAGAATAAAACATTTTAATAATAAAACAACTCACTTTTTTGTGTAGACATACCCCAACAACTCAGTATGTGTTTGGCAACTCATCCCTGGTAAATGTTATACTGATTCTGGAGTTAAAGTAGTCTTTTACATTTTTCCTGTAAAGAATTAAAGCAAAGTTCTGTTCTGCTACTCTGAATGTGTTAACTGCAAAATAAGATAATACTTAATGAACACTGTAGTCCCAAAGGTTTCCTCCAATTCTGTCCTTTGACCATCTGCCTACATCAGAAAGAAACATGCTCATACTGTTTAATCCAAAACTAAAAGATCCATCAATTGATGAAATGTGCAATCCAAATCTTTCCTCACTGCTATAGTATTTAAGATCTTTGGAAAGGCAAATGATGGAACCAGGAATGCTACTTCTGAGGAAATATTTACCAGGTGTTACAGTCAACGTTGATCTTTTCCTCAGGCTGATACATGGCTTCATTGTGAATACATGGACATTCCTCTTCAGGAATACAACCACCATTCCCATCTAACACGAGCCCAGCTGGGCACATGCAGCCAGATACACATTGTGTGCTATACTGGAAAAGTCAAGAGAGAGATATAATTTCAGAATGAAATAATCACAATAAAAAAAGGAAGATTAAATTCTCTTAAAATGTCTTTATATGGTCTTATTGCTGCCCAGCTTAAATGGGAGAGGACTAAGAATTACTTATAGGACAATGGAACAAAAAGGAAGTTATTAGCTATTGATTTAACAGAATATAAATCTGTTAAAGATAAATGTTTTATGTATGCCAATCCTGTTTGCTCTGCTGGAGCCTGTGAAATTTGAAATACTTTGAATCTTAGGTCTTGTTCTGTGTTAGCTGAAGAAGCCTTGCACTTTGTAGTGGGTGATTTGTTATTGAATGGATCTTTAAAAAGAAAATAAGTAATATTTTTTTCCAGTTTGGTTGAGTTACATTGAAATCTGCTTATCTCATATGGTACTTATTCACAAAATGGCATGTGGCTACTATGCACCTAGGTGGAGTGATATAATTATATGTGCAAGAAGTTCACAACTGCATCATGGTATGAGAAAGAATGATTTCTCCTAGCCAGTTTATAGCCAGTAATTTTCTACTAAAGAAGTAAAATGTGTGGCAGAGCCCTAGATATCTTCACTACTCATTACTGTTACCTGAAGTAGCTGAATAAAGGTAGACACTAATCTTATTAATTAAATTGGATGTTACTTTATTATGTTTTGGTCTAAGGGTCCCATTGTTAATGCTTCATAACATAGTTTTAGACTTTTGCTACAAGAACAAAGTATCTGTGTTTTAGATTTGGAGTAGATCAGATAGATCAATTACTTTAGCACCAAGAGCACAGACAAAACCTGGAAATACCATTTCATCCAACCATGGCATACTTACACACTGCATATCCAGAGTCTGGCAACTTTTTTGACATTCTGCTCCAGTTGCTCCTGCAGTGATATTTCTACAGTCAAAGTAGACCATGGGAGATTCACAGACTAGAGGAAGGAAAGAAGCGAGAGCAGTAAGAAATGGCACAAGGTTTATCCCACAGCTGTAGCCATTAAAACCATTTAGAACTTCTTTGCAAATTATGTATTTAATTTAGTAGGAATTGCTGTCCCTATTCCATCTGCTAAATAGATTCACTTCAGAGCATTGAATTCTCAGAAAAAACCCTCACAGTATTTCAGAAAAAAATCTTTGTGAAAAAGAGGTCTTATCATTAATCTAGGTTCACTCCTGCCTTTTATGAAAACTGTTGCCCTATAACTACATGAGAAATACTTCCATTATTTAAAAATCCATTAAGAAAAATCAATTCTATCAACTATTTTTGTCCAAAACCTGGCATGGAGAAAAAGATAAGTGTAAGATTTTTTTTTTTTTACCTGGAGTTGGATTGGGTGCTCCAATGCAATTCAGTCTTCCCTGGATGCAAGTGCTGTAAGAGAGGGAAAAACATTTTTTTCTCCTTCTCTCAACCCATGTACTAAGACTGAGAGCTACTTCTCTCTTATCAAGTCTCAGAATTTTCAAAGGAATTCCAGAATGCTGTTTTGCAGTCTCAGGAAAGAATTTCCTTCAATACCACTACCATTGCTGCTTTCATATGAGATCCATTATTGCTTAAAAGAAAAAATCATAGGTTGAAATGAGTACATGTCTCCACTTGTTACTTACTTTCTCATAAGATCTCTCCTTGCTGGTGTTGTCATAATTTTATGCTTGAAAAAACATAGAATTAAATAGAAAAGGCAGCTAAATACAATTGCTCTATAAATCTGGAAATATCATAAAATCATGCAGATTGGAAAAGACCCTTAAGATCATTGAGTCCAACCATAAACCTAATGCTGCCAAGTCCACCAATAAACCATGTCCCTAAAGCGCCACATGTACACGTCTTTGAAATACCTCCAGGGATGGTGACTCAACCACTTCCCTGGGCAGTCTGTCCCAATGCTTGATAACCCTTTTGGTGAAGAAATTTTTCCTAATATCCAATCTAAACCTCCCCTGGTGCAACTTCAGGTCATTTCCTCTTGTCCTATCGCTTGTTACTTGGGAAAAGAGACTGACCCCCACCTCGCTGCAACCCCCCTTCAGGTAGTTGTAGAGAGCGATAAGGTCTCCCCTCAGCCTCCTTTTCTCCAGGCTAAACAACCCCAGTTCCCTCAGCTGCTCCTCATAAGACTTGTGCCCCTCACCAACTTGGTTGCCCTTCTCTGGACACGCTCCAGCACCTCAATGTCTTTCTTATAGTGAGGGGCCCAAAACTGAACACAGTACCCCAGGTGCGGCCTCACCAGTGCTGAGTACAAGGGGATGATCCCTCCCCTAGTCCTGCTGGCCACACTATTTCTGATACAGGCCAGGATGCCATTGGCCTTCTTGGCCACCTGGGCACACTGCTGGCTCATATTCAGCCGGCTGTCAACCAGCACCCCCAGGTCCTTTCCTGCCAGGCAGCTTTCCAGCCACTCTTGCCCAAACCTGTAGTGTTGCATGGGGTTGTTGTGACCCAAGTGCAGGACCGGCACTTGGCCTTGTTGAACCTCATACAGTTGGTTTCAGCCCATCGATCCAGCCTGTCCAGATCCCTCTGTCAAGCCTTCCTACCCTCCAGCAGATCAACCCTCCCACCCAGCTTGGTGTCATCTGCAAACTTACTGAGGGTGCGCCCGATGCCTTCCTCCAGATCATTGATAAAGATCTTAAACAGAACTGGCCCCAATACTGAGCCCTGGGGAACACCACTTGTGACCGGCCGCCAGCTGGATTTAACTCCATTCTCCACCCCTCTTTGGGCCTGCCCATCCAGCCGGTTTTTTACCCAGTGAAGAGTATGCCCGTCCAAGCCTT
>NW_010972636.1:0-55641 GCF_000737465.1 Haliaeetus leucocephalus | reverse complement strand
GTTCTGCTCCGCGTTCCTGTCTTCCAGCTCAGGGGAATATGTACTATTCTTAAATTTGAAAATAAAGTTGAAAAATATGAGAGAGCATTGTATTGAAATTCTGGCAAGGCAGGGTGAGACAAGTTTAAATGCAGCAGATTTTAATAAGAAAATACATATACTATTGCTTGAGTGTTTTGCAAAAGATTCACTTACCATACCAACCCATTTTCATGGACAACTTCTCCAAGTGGTATGGGAGATCTTCTGTAGTAGCAAGGGCATTCATTAGCAGGCACACATTTGCCATTCTCATCCATGTAGGTTCCATCTACGCAGGTGCAGCCATCAACTGGGAGAAACTTAATGTTGCATGTAACATCGGGCTCACTCAGAGACCGACAAGTGGGTTGACAGGAAGCAATGGTATAGCTGTAGTTTAGCGATTTGGGACATGAGGTGCTGTATTTTGCTTGAGAGAAGAAAATAGAATAGGTTTGCTATTTCCAGGTGGTAATTTCTGGTGCGAAAAAGAAATCATAAGTAGTAGAAGTAACATGTAAACAATACTGTACTACCTCTGTCTATGTTGCATCTTTCATGTAAATCTATTTCTGAATAATTACAGAGTTAGACCTGAAAAGCTGATGTAAATGTGGAGTAAACGATGTATGCAAAGAAGAAAATATTTTTTCAAATGAAATTTCAGAAAGAAACCTCCATTTGGTGCTGCCATTCATTGCCAAGACTTCTAAAACTTTTGAAGTATGAGAGATGTCTCCCTGAATGTCTCCTGGTATGCTGAAAACAGACCTAGTGCATCAGTGGAATGTAGCGTGCAGCTTCAGAGATCTTTCCTTTGCAAGTGTTCCGGTTAGTATTACTAGAACTGTTATTCTAATACCTCACATTTGCTCCACAATAACTTGTGATATATAAAACTGCAGTGAAATTCAAAGCTGCACAGAAACAGGTGGAGGCACTTCCATAACCGTAGTCTCTTTCCTAAGCAACCTATGTCTCCCATCTCTTTGTATTCACTCTTGCTAGCAAAGAATTGATTCTAAGGGAACAGCGGAGAATTACTTCCAGGAGTGCACTTAGCAAAATCCCTTCCTCAACACTTACTATATTTGCCTGGAAATCAGTATAAAATAATCTCTGATCAGCAGTTTTTGTTGATGTGTGTTCTTAGGAAAAGGGATAGTTAAGAGTACTTACAGCAGACATCAGTCCTCCATCCATGCAGCTGGAGTCCTTTTGCAGCACAAGCTCTCACATAGGAAGACAGGGCTGCACACAGACAATCCTCACTATTTTCACAATTACATGTGTCAAACATGCAGTTCTAAGAATACAGAGAAAAATAAAATCTCAGCACTGGTAACATGGTCAATCTTAAAAAAAAAGAATGTTGTTTTTCTGGTCTTATGCGCTAATCCTTCTTCAGATATGCTTACTCATAGAAAACACTGACATAGCTTTATCACTTTCCAGTCTTTGCCTAAGTTTCCTGACAGGGGAGAATGAAAGTAATGGAAATTCAGTGGATATCTGCAATTATTATTGGGAAATAGTGGTCTTAAAGTCTGTTATATATTTAACAGCTTCATGTTCCTCTGAACCATATTTATGAATATGCTACACAATAGCATACAAAGCTCTATTCACAGTATGCAGTCTAGACATGTCATTTCACCAGTGTCCATACCTGGATGATTCATAGTGAGAAGAAAGATTGGCAACACATTGATAGCAGAATGATGATAATTAGCTAATGGGATTTCTGTGCCAAGTAGTTATTAATGAGATACAAGGCTGATGAGACAAAAATTCACTGATATTCAAACAAGCATTTGACATGCCTACATACATTCCTACTATATGTGTATATCCATCCAGGAATAAATAGCTGCCTTTTCATTTGCAAGCAAGTCAGGATCCTGAAGCCAAGACTGACAATTGAAAGAAGGTAATATTACAACACAAACAGAAACACATGTTGAAAGAAGGAAGTGTTGCTGCACAGAAATGAAAGTACAGACATTGCCTAAGATGAGACATGTCTGGAACAGTCCTTTTCTGGTAGCTAGTTGCAGTGATCCTGTTCTGTTGTTTCTAAAGGGAAAAAAAGTCTAACAAAGTACCGTGTGGTAAACAGAGGGATTCACTGCATAGTGACAATCAGCAAAAGGTCCCTTGCTGTCAGTTAGTAGTCCACACCAATGCTGAGCATATTTTTCTGTGAAGAGAACAAACAATACAAATGCACATTACTCTGTTTTTCATTAGTTACAAAACCACACTGCCCTGGTCCATGAAGCCAGTTCTGAAATTATATCAAATCTCTCCTTCTCCTGTCTTTTTTTCACTCAGCTTTTGGGCTGAGGTTCCTAAAACCAAAGAAGAGGACTTGCTGAAGGGGACGAATGAAAGATTTCCAAAGATACTCCTGCAATCCACTCCTCCAATACCAAGTTGTCAGCTTAGACATCATCTCTGTTTTCAATGACCATACAGTTTCATTCAGTTATGTTTCTATGACTCTTCCTTATTTTGTTACTTATCCCTAGTGCTTTCGTTTTGACTATTTGTTTCTGATTTCAAATGTATGTTTTTACCAAGTATGTAAGTCTTCATTCTCTTAACTTTGCTTTCCAACAGATGTGTTTTCCTCAGAGATAGGCAAAAAAACCCCTAGAAAAAATTCTAAGTACACACCATTATCAATGCTGAGTGCACAAGGGTTCTCAAAACTGTGCTGGATATTAGGACATGAAGCCTGAGTTTTCCACGTATTAGCAAATGCTGTTGCTGTTCCTTCAATTATTCCACTCATGACCCTGAAGTCATCAGTTTGGATATTATTGAAATTTCCACAGAGACCTGTTGAAAAGCAGTGAAAAGTTTATACTGCTCATACTAGACAGAAGACATTAAGCAAGATGTTCTTATATTTCATTCACTTACCACAGGTCTGGTCTTTGAAAATAGGATCCAGTCGCACAAATACTTGCATGATGGGTATGATTTGGATTTCAAGGTGGACGCCAAAGCTTGTCTGCATGATGATGAAGAATGATGAAGGTCTGAACACAGTGACATTAGCTACAGATGAAAAACAGAACGATCACTTTCTGAATGAGTTCAAATGCTGGAAACAGTGCATCATTATACCATTATTCTTGAATTCCTATCGCAAGTGTTGCAAATTCTGAGGTCAAATAAAGGCAATCTTTATGAAAATGAATGAGAAATCTAAATCTAAATTTACAGTTCAGAATTTGCTTGTAGCTACCAAGTTGTTAACTGTATTTGCTGTCTCAACATTAAGCAGTTCGAGATTACTCCTTCCAAGAGAATAAGAAAACTGTATGGCACTGAGCATTTAAAAAGAATACTTCTGGTTTTGTTTCTCAGCTTGTTCAGCATACATTGGAGCCCTCACTTCGCTGGAAAGGGAGAATAAGCAGATCTGGAGGTCAGAGATATTGCATAGAATCATTAGTTATTGAGACAGAGAGCAAAAATCAAATTTCTGTCTGAGGAAGTGTGAGCACAGGAGTGGTAAGTTAAAAAAAAAAGAAGAGGTAGAAGAGGTAAATAGATGTCTTCTGTGTTCAATTTTGTGCAGTGAGAAGGAAGTAATCCTTACAGTGATCAAATCAGGGCAGTCTAAATGCTCTTTGCTTCTGTTTGAACTCTTGCCTATGCTTGTACTGTCTCCTATTCTTTATGATACTAAACTTCCCACTTCTACTTCAGAAGCACTTGTGTGACTCAGGAAATACTGTGAAGAGAACTGAGGTGTGAACATGCAGGTTCTGAACAACTCCTTTTATCTTCCATAGTTTAAGAAAATAAGCAGGTGTGGAGTTGAAGTTCTGAGATAATTGCTCACGGACTGTTGGAGAAAAAATTACCTGCTGAAATGGGCAGCTGGGTGGAGATCGAGTTCATAAACACACCACCATCAGGTTTGACCTCGATGAGCTGATAAGAAAGAGGAACAAGAGGCAACTGTGTGAAGGATAACTATAGTCCAAAGACTAATAATGGTGATGACTCCAGTGATATTACTTTAATAAAGATTAACAGATATTAAATGAAAAGGGTAGGTTTTTGTGATTTCACCTCTTCCCTCTTTCCACTTTGTACACTTTACTAATTTTCCCTGCCATAAAAGTATTATTTTTAAAGACACTTTCTCAGCTTCTTAGGGAATTACATCATCTTGGCTTCTTTGAACACATCTTTGTGATGAATTACATCCCTTACTGTTGTACTTGTAGTTTCTAACCTGAAAGTTCATATTTTTTCCTTCTAGCTGGTAGAGAAAATAGCTTTTTTCTGCTTTGTGAGTACAATGTTTTTCTTAACGAACTTCCACAAAGCCAAATTTATGGCTGATCTGATTTTCTTAACAAAATCAATTTCTTTTCACTTGAATAAAAATAACATGTACTTATCACATATGCTGACCATTTGAGAGAGAAATGCAGTTCCCTGACTGATTAAGGCCTAGCTTCTTTGCTCCCCATATTTTCAATAGTCGTTTCTCATGCTTATTTTGCATTCTTACAGTTTGTCCTTTATTCATGTTGAGAGTCACTGTCCTTAAGCATGTCTCGGTGTCTGTTAGGCCACATTTGCTTAGTTCTACCAGGATGGTGAATGTTTCATCTTTGCAATGCTGAAAAAAAATGCCAACAGTTATTTCATGAAAGGCTAATTACATAAGCTTTCCCTGTAAATTTTTCTCTCAACTCTGAAAAATTATTTCTGTTTCTGAAGAAGATCCAGACTTTCCCAAATCCCAGCCCTTCTTTGGCCTAAGATTCAGTTTTGCCTTTTGTAATGATTAGGAACAATGAGAGAATTATAATCTGGTTTTGCATTTTATTGATGATATCCATATTTGGAGTTTTTATTCATGCCCACTTCTAATGTTTGATTCAATTCTACTGTATCTCTCATCTTTCTGTAGCTGGTATCAATGCTAGACAAAAATTTCAGATAAAACATTTTTCAGGAGAACAGTAACATACAGCTTTTTTTTCTTTTTTTTTTTTTTTACTGAATTGTGCAGATGGGGAAAAAGGAAAGCAAAGAACAAACAGGAAAAGCCCCTAAAAGATCAAAACATTTCACCTGCACATTGCTGTAATTAAATCTTTTTATTATATTTAACTTTTACTTTTTCTACTTCTTTTGACCTATTTTAAAATCTGTTTAAAATGTTCACAACCTAAATGAAATGTATCAGTTGACTTGAACTGATTTTCTGTATTTGAACTTCCCAGAAATGAAATAAAAATATTAGTCTTATAAATTTAATTTTTTTTTTTTCAGAACTTTTAGTGTAATTTTTCAGACTTGTACCATTTGGCTCAATACCATATAATACAGTAATATGGCAAAAATTATGCAACTCAGTAAGAAAGCTGGATTAATCACACTGAAGATTGTAGACTAAACAAGTTCTTAAAAAAGGCAATGCTCTTCAGCAATTACTACATCATAGAACTGGAAATTCCCCAGTAACCACCACATACTGTTACATGACATCCTAATAGTTAACCAATGATTGTCATTTGAATCGCAGCATGTGTTCTAGTAAAAATCTGGCTAAGTGAGAGACAATTTAATATCTGTATGTCAAAACAGGTAAGTTTCAAAAGTGTTGATTGAGATCACGCTTTCTTTCTATAACAGAAAGGCTTCATGACCTAGTAATATCTGATTCCCACCTTAGAAAGGACGTAAGTGCAGTGTCCATGGTGACTGTAATGTTTTTTATCATATGTGGAAATGTGTGAACCTCCCTCTAGTGAACATGTTCCTGGGCATGACATGTCTTGGCAACTCCATTGGCCTCCATTACAGGTACTGGAAGAGAGAGAATAAAGTTAGCTGAAATCTCTAGCAGTGGTCCAGAGTAAAAGGAATTACAGTGATGTCAGGTTCAGATATTTTGCTACTGTTTTGCCCTTCAAGCTGTAGTTTGACACACAGTAAATCTAGGTTTAAGACTTTCCAAAAGGTTGTGAATGTGTGATGCAACACGTTAAAAGGAACAACTGTGGTATACATTCACCTTGTTTATTTAATTGTTTTCCTTCTTTGGACAGGTGAACTCTAGCAACAGGTATTGGATGGGTTTTGCAGCTAACATAGAGCACAATGACAAATTAAATTCTCTTCTGTTTTGTTATACAAATGTATCAGAAACTAACAGAAATGTAACCCCACATCTACTCCTGATGCAGACATATCTGTTTTCTAAGGTAATGTGGTAGTGCACAGGTACAGGATTAATAATTGCGAAATCGAGGTTGTATTGTGTCATCCTTTGCTTTCTCCAGAGAAAATAAATGTTTGCAAATACATAAATGACTGCAACTTCGTTCCTCTTGGAGTAGTCCAAATGTTTGAACAAAATAAGCAAAGAGGAAGTATTTTAATTGACTGGTGAGAAATCTAAACATTGTAAATCCTTGCTTTGATCTCCTTGAGTCAGAGTGCAAAACTAGTTAAGGCTGTTGCTAAATAAAACAGTGAATGTTCTTTAGAGCTATTTTGGAACTGTAGCGGTCAGTTAAATGCACATATCAATTACCAATGACGCAATTGCATATAATAAACCATTAAACTCATTAAATACAGAGAGGAAATAGTAAGTTAGAAAAGTAACAAAGATTACCAGGAATGGCACTGCTCTGAAAAAGAAGTTCCTGTAGCGTAGGTCTTGCCATTGTAAACACAGGAGCACTGCTGAGGGGGAATGCAGCCAGAATTGTTGATGTCATCAAATACAGTCCCTAGATTAAAAAAAAGACAAAACCTTGATCAGTTAAAGAGGCATTTCCTATACACTACTTTCGTTTTTTACAAATCCTAAGTATCGCCTTAGAGACAGATCTGCAGCTGTCATGAATGGACGTATGTCCTGGTTTCAGCTGGGATGTAGTTAACTGTCTTCCCAGTAGCTGGTACAGTGCTATGTTTTGAGTTCAGTATGTGAAGAATGTTGATAACACTGATGTTTTCAGTTGTTGCTCAGTAGTGTTTAGACTAGAGTCAAGGATTTTTCAGCTTCTCATGCCCAGCCAGGGCACAAGAAGTTGGCACAGGACACAGCCAGGGCACCTGACCCAAACTGGCCAACAGTGTATTCCATACGATGTGACGTCCCATCTAGTTTAGGAACTGGGAAGTGGGGGGCAGGGATTCGCCGATCGGGGACTGGCTGGGGGTCGGTCAGCGGGGGGTGAGCAATTGCCCTGCGCATCATTTGTACATTCCAATCCTTTTATTACTACTGTTGGCATTTTATTAGTGTTATCATTATCATTATTAGTTTCTTCTTTTCTGTTCTATTAAACTGTTCTTATCTCAACCCAGGAGTTTTACTTCTTTTCCTGATTTTCTCCCCCATCCCACTGGATGGGGGGGGAGTGAGTGAGCGGCTGCGTGGTGCTTAGTTGCTGGCTGGGGTTAAACCACGACAACGTACCTATGCTGAGGACAGTAGGACTATGCCAATTTGCATAGTGAAGGATTCAACCTTTGTATTATTAAATTCCACCTGCTTTGAAAGAGGGACTTATTGTAGCACAGGTGGCTTGTTGAGAGACTGGTCTTCATCTGTTTGCTGTTCTGCTTTCCTGCTTTCTTAATATTGCACATGTATTGGCAATTAATTCAGATATCTTTTCTCAGCTGAGACATGACAAATGCCTGTCACTTGCAGCTGTGAAAAATGCAAATATAAAAGGCTTCAACCCCATGGAACCTGCCCAAATCCTGCAGGTAAGCTGCTGTTGTTCTTTGAGATCAGACACATGAGTACATAAGAACTTGCCTGGGGGGCAGAAACAACCATCCATGCAGTGTTCTTCACAAAACTGAGATCGTTCAGGGTTGGTGCATGTGTCAGCACAGGGGGAGCTGCACTCCTGGTACTGCATGTTGGAAGGACACTTCTTGGCTGAAATTTTAAAGGAGGATAGAATTTTTTTCAGTATTTCTAGCCACTGTATATGAAAATATTTACATTCATTTAGTTTTTTCAGCTAGATGTAAAACCACACTAAACTGCCGATCAATCACCAGCTCTCAACATTTGCAAATTTAGTCACCTAGATCCATATTTTACAGTTGAGATGTACTTTCTATGACTGTCTGGTGCTGAACTGGCTCAATGACTGGATTTCTGGGGACAGCAAGGTAATGACCCCACAGAATCAACAAGGCCTGTGTTTCTACTGAAGGCACCCTTCTCATGAATACCTGTATTGCTAGTGAAATGTAAGTCGTAAGCTCCTAAAGCTTTGGTATATTTGCATTTTTCAAATACCATTGGAAGGGCAAATAGTATCTCTTGGGTTTTGGTTTTGGAGCAAATGCTGGTGACAGTTTTGGAGCAAATGCTGGTGACAGTTTTGGACCAAATGCTGGTGACAGTATCAACAGCTACACCCCATAATCTAGTACATGTTTAGTTCAGTGCAAATCTCTGTGAAGATTACAGTGGTGCAGACTCCTCACTACCAAGCAAGAGGAGATAAATAAGTGCTTAACGAGCCAAACACCTATGAAGACCCAATCAGTTAATAATTGAGAATAAAAAATGCTGTAGCCACCATGAGAAAAGGAAAGAAACAGGAACGCAAGCAAGCAAGTAAGCCTCATTCTTTCTCCTTCTTTCTCCTTTGCTTCCTTTACTGTCCCAGTTAATTAAATAAGACTTTGACTTTCCATTAGAGTATCCATGTAAGTGTTTGAGAGTGTTTAATTCAGTTTGCATTAAAACCCTTAGCTCTTTTGCTGAAGTCTTCATGCTGGAACTTGTACATCAGAACCCTCTGGGGAAGACAATCTTGAATGGCCTGTAACTTCTTACATATCCTCAACATCATCTGAGAGCTTGTTGTTTGTTAGTTACTGAGCATGAAGTAAGGGTATATCTCCAGTGATACTTACGGCACAGTTTTGAGGTTCTCCAGTTCAGAGGATGCCCACCAGCATGAGCACACTGCCGAGAGTATTCAGCAAAGGTGTCACAGATACATGAGGCATTTTTAGACTCTTCAGAGTGGCACAAGTCATCTTGGCAAGCCATAATGTACTCTCTAACATCAACTAGGTCATTACACTCTGCAAATGCAGAGCCGGTCAATGTTTTCTGGCATATGTCATCCTTGGGAGAAAAAAAATTAAACAACCTCCAGAAAATAGAAAGGAACAATTTTTTGGTGTTGTTACTTTGTATAGTTATTCTTTAATAGAAACTTATATCCCTCTCTGAGTTGCTGTCACCCGAGGGCTTTTCCTGTTGACACATCTGAAGCTGTAGAAGGTTACAGATAAATTTGAAAGAAAAATAAAAGAATAGTCAAAAGATCCTTACAGAATTATCAGTGCAATTATCTGGCAGGGTAGAAGTGGAGTCTTCACAGTGTTCTGTTGGCCCATCCATTTTCTGCATATTCCCAAACTGCAAGGGTGTCATCTTAATATCTGTACAAAAGTTTAATAATAAGGGTTGGATTTTTTTGTTCAATGCAACTGCCTGTTATCTTTTTATCCTCTCGAATTGTGCTCAAGACTGGCCAAGGCAGCTAGCTCCCTTAAGTCTTTAAAATTGACCATCAGCCCTTCCAAAGGAAGCACTACACCACTGTCTCAATTTACCTTGTACAGCACCCTGGAAAAAGCAAACATTAGAAAACAATTCTCAGCCTATTACATCTAGATGCAAACTAAGATTTTGACCAGAAAAATAACAAACTGTTTTCAGATTATATTGACCTCATGCAGGGAAAAGAGAAGAGAATCTAAACAGGGATTTGGACATTGGAGACCGCTGTGAGACAAGGTTTAGGAGAAAGCTCAAGCTGGGAGTAGAATGATGAAGATAAGATCTTACAAAGATTACGCAATTCAGCAGGCTTATGTGGTTATACCAATTTTAAGACTGAACTGAAACAATAAATGTACTGACTAGACAATACAATTACTTCTTGTTTTATTGAATATATTTCTATATTTATTTATGTTATTAATGAAAATCTGGCTCATTTTAATGGGGTTAGCTGATCAGGTAAATAAAACCATGGCATACAAGAAATATGCAATCAGTTGTTAGCAGCAGTACTACATTTATACTTGAAGTATTGAATCATATTATCAGATCTCTGTACTACATATTTTTCAATAGAGATTGAATCATATCCTCTGGGTAAATCATTTAACAGGATAGGAGAGAGGAATGTTGATGATGTTAGAGTTAAAAGAATACCAAAAAAGCATATTGGAGACTCCAGAAGCCAATTTTTATTATTTAAAAAACTTACTGTTTGAATAGAACTCATTGTAAATTGGAAAGCCATTGAAGTCCCCACAGAGTCCACAGGTCTGATTGGCATATTTCTCATTCAATTCTAGCTAAAATGATGGACAGTAAGTTGATAGAAGTTAGTATAAACATTCTAAAATATATTCAAGACCACCGAAAGCACCTGCACCTGCTACCTCTAAGTATTTTTCCTCAGATCTGTGTAATTTTATTTAGCAATCTAATTCAAACCTGGGTGATAGAATGAAGAGTTGGCTTGGATTTGATTTACAATGCAGAGTCCAAGCTATTGATGCAGAATTAAGTTTTCACTGTAATATCTATATTGCTCTCAGCCTCTTTCTCTCTATTCATTCTTCAGAAAGAAAATCAAATCTGCAGCAAAAATGAAGACCTAAGAGACTGAAATTCTGCTAGAAAATTATATTTGAAGGGGTAAGTAGGCCCTGTAACAATGTCAATATGTTAATGATATAATGAAAGGGATTTTTTTTAACCCTATTTTAAGCGGACGCCTGCTATCCACTAGATGTAAATCCATGTAATTTTCTTTAGGACTACCTGGATGCAAACCTATCTTTATTAAGAAAGAATTGCTCAACAGTATGAGATTAGAAGGCAATAGTAAGCCCCTAAACAGATAGGGACTGGCCTAATCAAAGATTAGCTCTGGTCTCTGAAGGTGTAGACAGGTCCCGAAGCAGTTCTTACCAGGATACTGTCATCTTCATTCCACATTAACACAATACCCATTTTGCTGGCAACTTTCACATAAATGCTGCTTTTCTCTATCATAATTCCAGATTGGCTGTACGGCAGTTGAACTCTGGGAAAAGGCAGAAAGAATGCTAGGTATTTTCTAATTCAGATGTTTGATAAAGAGAAAAAAAGTGGCTTGTGGTATCCAGCATCTGTAGGGATTCTAAGATAATGCAGTTGTGTGGAAAGAAAAGCGATTAAAAAATAAAATGGTCCAACTTCATCAAATCTGGATCTGAATTTGGATCCAACCTCTCAGGATTTTTCATCCAAATTTTATTTTTGAGGTAATCTTTAAGGGAATGATAAATCTACTGCAAAAGGAATTAATAGCAACCTATTCATTATTTATGCTAGTAAAGTTGTCAGATTTATTGAAGAACACATAATTTTTTTCCCCCAAATACACCAAAGTACTTGGCAAAAAGTACTTTTTTGAAAAAAAAAGTCTGTGGTTACCAAACAAGTGCTACGAATAAACTTACCTGTTGCTGTTGATCATGACAGTATCCTTTGTTAGTTCAGCAGCAACACCTTCAAGTTTCATGGTGATACGGTTAATTGTTGGAGCATTTTCCACCACTGTGCGCCTAATCTGGATGTTGAAATCCTCATAGGGAGCATTGCAATGGGATGCAAAGACATAATTACAGAGCCCAGGGAAGGAGAATATGTATCCGTCAAAGGTCTTGAAGTGGAAGTTGCCCCATGTGCTGCACACACGGCCATTGTGAGCAGGATTGGAAGCTGTGAATTAAAAGTAGCTTTAAAAAAATCCCCAACCTTAACATGGTGAAAATCAACTTGTCCAAAGCTTCATTTTGTCATTGAATAGTTTTTGCCTGCCCACCTCCATTTGTTATTTTCTGTCAATCTATCCATTATAAAACTGTGCATTCATTCTTCACTCATCTTATATCTGTTACTCATCTTATATACCCCTATAAATGGTTATAGTTATATTCAGCTAGAGCTTATTAGTTGTTCGCTTTTCAGCTGAAATAACAGTTTGATATTATGTTTCTTAATCACCCTCTTTCTCCTCTTAGTAATCCATGACTTCCCTTACCAATGCCTTTCCCTATTTGTATTAGATTCCTCTGTCTACATCTCCTAAAACTGAAAACTTATTGAACATATTTAATTTCCTTTACTTACATGTTATTACTGGATTTGTCAGCATTGGCTGGATGATGTTCACCTTAGATGAAACTGTAGCAAAAGATAGAAAAAAAGTAAGAAAGAAAACAAAAACTAGTATAATACCAAAAATTGCATGTAAAATTGACCTAGAAATGACTAGAAAGTTAATATGCCAGATCCAATGAAATAATGTTAAGCCCGTTTTGTTTTATACAGGCCATGGATCAGGTTAAAAGTGCGTACTCAGATTCAAAAGAGGATAGTTAAATCATAAGAAATTGCTTTCAACTGTGATGATCTGCATTTTCTACCTTTTAATTTTGACCCTTTTATGAAACTCTGTATTGTGTTAGAATAGGCAGAAATTCACAGGTCTGCACATTGGAGTGCTTCAGACACACTGAACAATAGAAAGTATTAAGCTGTACTAAATTAGCCTGTTACTGGTACAAAAGCGTAGTTGCCTTCTCATTACACCTCCTCTTTCTAAAGAGGGAATAAAAACTTTAATTATCCCCTTTGCTCTCTGTTTAATATTTTTCTGCTAAGGGGCTGAAAACCGTTTACAAATGACCACAAATCCATTGTACAGGATGATCACAAATCATTATGTCGTAAAAATCAATGAAGTTGGGTTGACATCTTGATTTCCCAGCATCAGCCCCTGACTTTATAGCTTGCCAAAGTGGTCTTATTTCCTTGTTTATAAGGAACCAAACATCCTGCACATATATTCTACTTTGATTTTTTATATATATATATTCATGCATATATGCATATAGCCTCTACAAACACATATCTGCTTTCTTAGTCACCTATTATTATACAAATATAACCATACTTTGTTCAGTAATTGGCATCTAATAAATATATTACTATTCTTATAGAGACGCTTGTTAATACACATTTATCTTTATTTGACACTACCAGCAATATGCTAGGGAGGTTTTTTAGGCATTTTTATTATTTAGTAGAGATGTAGCAAATAAATACAAATACACAGTATAAATGAACGTACTGTTTTGTTTCTGCTGAACAACCTCAGTGTATTTGCTTCCTGGTTCCTGTTGGATTTCAATCTGGGCTCCTGTGAAGAAATTGTAAAAAGTGTATTAAGCAAGTACAATGTCCTGCATCTGAACTTTTAAAGCAAAGCATTTAGATAGGATCAAAGGACCCAGATACATCTCTGTAAGACAAAGCAGAGAGTCCTTTATCACATCAGAAAAAATGAAACAGCCCCCCTCCCCCCCCCCGATGTAAAATGTAATTATAGAAAGAGACTTTCTATTACAAATACACAGAGTTTGAAATCCAAATAACATTTCGGGTATATCTGCTTTCTTTGTTTCCCTTAAAGCTCACTACAGGGGGTTCTAATGACTGGATCACAGCCCTTATTTCACTGCTGCACTAAATCTCACTAATAGGTGAAACAATCACAGGAAGAATTCACAAAGTGTAAGGGAGTAATTTATTAAAATTGCTGTGTAGTAGCTAGGCAATAATAAGAAAAGGACCAGAACTGGTTAAAAGAAACAAGGGTGTGATCCAATACTGGTTGCAGATATTTGTATGCCATTTTCTTTAGTACCTAAGCATAGGGACTTTTCTTCCAGAGCAAATCTAAAGCCTCAGTCAAGGATCTAGATTTGTTTTACAGCTGGATGCAAGAAGGTACCTCTGCATGATAATACAAGGGCCCATAGCCTGAGCAGTAACCCAGGAGAAGAAACCAAGAGAAACCAGGTTTCCTGTTCTACCCCTCTTCTCACTCTGAGATGGTTCAAACTCACATCTTCTCTGCAGAAAACCTTAAACATCATACTCAAAGTCTATTTGACCAAGGGTTCTTGCTACCCCACCTGAAGCTGAGACATGGTGCCAAAACCAGTGGGACAGTGACAAAGGAGGAAAAACTAGGCCATGATCATGTGACCACATGATTAGGGCACCCAGCTACATCAAAACTGTCCTATTCTTGTGCCTTGCTTCAAGGCTTATTTTTGTACCTCCAGTTAAATGGATCAACTACATGAACCATTTTCCAGATGAGTTCTCCTTCTATCATGACTCTGTAAGTTTTAAATTCCTTTCCATGCATGGTGCAGTAATACCATACCAGAGGATGTATTGGCAAAGACTTGAGAAATGACAAATATTGACCTGAACAATTTCATGCCTAGAAAAAGACTGACCCTGAGCTCCTAGGTTGGTGCTCTAAGCTCTTGTCTTTTATAAATAAATATGGCAGACATTTCCTGTAAAAGAAAAGTGGCTACAACTTTATTTTGTGAAAGACTGAATCCTGTCAGCATGTGATAACCTCACTTAGAACATGTTGACTAACATGTAGTTATAACCTGCCAAGTCTAAATCCTCAAAGGATTTAGGTGATGGAATGATTAATACCTTAATCCTGATGAGGAGTATGTGAATGAGCACTCTAGGTGTCTAGAGAATTTCTCAGTCAGAGAGGAACTGCCTGTGTAATTTAGTCCTAAATTAAGCCCCCTTTTTCCTTATGCAATAGGTGGGAAGAGTTCACTGACTCAGAACAGGATGCATAACACCCATCTCACTGAACAAGGAGCCATGTTGGTGGAAAACAGGGAAATGCTGAAGTCAGCCATAAACCCCAGTCCCCTTTGGTGCTTACATTCCTTGCTGAGCATTTCCTCCACTTAAGAACCTCAGCCCAGATACCTCCATGAAAGCTGGACAACTACCTTTGCCTTAAAAATAACAGGATCAGGAGCATCTTTTTTTTAAAATTATTTTTCTAATGTAATTTCTGGCTGGGCCTACCATGTAAGCAGATTGAGTACTTGATCCCAGAGCTGAAGGATGCCTGCCTGAAGAGATTCAAGCCCCCACTCCCAAAGAGGTCCCCAAGAGACTGATGGCTTTGGAGGAGAGGGTTCTGGGGAGCCTCACAATATCTAGAAGTTGCTGCAGTGTCTGCAGTTTCTTTCAGATCTAAGATTTTAATTCTTTTCTCATTTAACTTTATGCGTGACCACTAGTGATGCACAAAGAAGTAACAGGGCAGCTTTTAACCATTTTCCATTTCCTGTTAGTCTTTCAGTATCACAGATAATGTAATTAGGGAAATGCATTCATATCATTATAATTGATACTGATCAGGTGAGAAAAATGCCTCTGTAAGTCTTAATAATAGGCCAGAATTTGGTCTCGCCCAACACATCTATAGGAATCTCAGCAGGCATAGAATCATAGAATGTTTATTCTAGCATGAGAAATTTGTAGCAGAGCAAAAGAGTATAAACATGTATTTTGGTCTGTTAATTTTTCTCAAGGAAACAGCAGAGCCTTTTATTTGCCTAGCAAATACATCATTCCCAAGGAAATTCTAGCTGCATTGGTTTATTTAGTAATTGCACAATGCCATGTTGTTGATGATTATAAAAATAAGTGTCAATTGTAAGACTAGTCAAGATAATTTACTATTTGATAATTTGGGAACTGACCTAATTATTAAGAATATTTCTGGATGTACCTTACTAAGTCTATATCCAGCTGCCAATCCACATATGCAATTATCATTACAATCTATTTATAAAAGTTAGTATTTGACCCAAAATATAAAGTCACGCAGAGAATGTGTGTGGGCCAATATTCTTTAGTCACTCAGGACTTCTGAAAATATTTTCCACAGAGTGTGATTCAAATAAAGAGGGGTTTGCTGGACACTGTCTAACCACTACTCATCAGATTAGCATTGCACAGTACAAATAACTTTCTTGTTCAATGAATGGCTAAAGATGCTTTTGACTGACATTGCATAACTCTAAACGTAAGCTTATACTCTAAGTGATTGTTTTATTTTGTGCTTAAATCAACTTGCCAGTATTTTAGTGTTTATTTCACAAACTATAAAGTAGCCTAAGATTATATTTGCACTTGTCAATATTTTGAAAATGATATGAAAGATAAATTTACATAGGCAATCTGAAGATTTAAAAATGTTGGCTGACAGGGCAGTAATTACTGTACATGAATGGGACTAACTTAGCAAGCTTGTACTCATGCAAGTAATTTCAATTTGAGTGGTCCCATTGACTTAATAGAGCTACTCATACTAATAAAAATTGACAGGAGAAAAAAACCAATACAAAATGATGGATTGCATGTGTCAGATAAATGTCCCAGTCCTGCTCACATTTAACATCAGTAATTTATATAAATATTTTGCATAGGGTATTAGCAATGCACAATTAGTTACTGAAAATCATTGCCACATGAATATTCCCTTCTAGTCTCTTTTGCAAGAGAAGTTGCAAGAAATCTTGAGGAATCTGGTATTAGCTCCTGGTAGGTGACAAGATACTGGAAAAGATTGACCAGTGGTCTGATCTAGCAACTGGAAAAGGTAGTGTTTTAAATTTCTTAAAAAACATAACATTCATAATCAGTCCTAATACAAAATGCAACAGGAATAAAATGCTTTTGTAAGGCATAAGTGATACTGAAAACCTGACATTTTAAGATATGAATAATGGTTCTTTTTGATTTGATCTTCAAGGCTATCTTCCAAATGCAGTTATATGTAGCAGTTTGAGGCAATAGGAAATTAAATCAGTCCAGTTAATAGACAGACATTAAATATTTAATGAAAATGGAAAAAAAAGATAAAAAGAAATCTTGTTTCAATGCAACCATCTGTTAAGTGAAACAATAAAATGAGTATAGCTTTTTAAAATATATTATTAGATCTAAACAGAGTATTTTTTCTTTTCCCAATAAAAAAGAGAACTTCTTACCTATCTGATGGATACAGTAAACTGCTAACAGGAAAGCCCATTCTGGTACCCATATCCCTCTGCCAAACCCCATCTTCAGTGGAGCCTGGCACAAGGACGTTGGGTCTGAAGTTGGTCAGGAGTAGTTCACCTGTGCTCTGTCGGTCTTATATAGTAGGTGACTTTGGCTTCAGTCCCAGATTGATTCAGAGAGTCTAGTAAGGTGAGGTTTGGGGGATTTTAGCAAGTGAACAGGTAAACAGAGGATGGTCTTCCTTCCTCAGAAGCTGGCCAATGGTATTTGCATTTTGGGAGGAGTATATGCATATACGTACGTACATTTTGTTAAGGTTCAATCTAATAAAGAAACATAACATGATTGCAAATCAAACACAACTCCTCCACCAATAACAGGTCCTGGAACAAATTTAATTTGGTGTTGCTTTACAGTTGTGCAGGTGGCATGCAAGTAACTATTCTAGGTTTTTCAAGACTGTAACTGATGCCAGGCAGCTCCTTGGCAAAAAGATCCTGCTTATTTCTGAAGTCTGAGGAGGTGTGGAGTATTTCCTATGTGGAGACCCAGCATTAGGAAGTCATGCCGTGCTTCTTGGGGCAGCTGTCTTCTAAAATGAATGGACTAATAACCTTGAAGGGTCCTGTACTATCACACAGTCACACTGAGTGTATGCCATGGAAACCCTTCTGTGTGGCACTGACAAGCATTAGACACCTATCTGAGGAACATTAAGCCAGCTTCACCTAAACTGTATCCTACATTTATTAGAGATGGGCTTAAACCTTGAAACCTACTTCTGAATTCTCTGCATAATCTGATTTTGCCTTCTCGTTGCAAGTATCAGAAGTAATTTCATCCTTCAGCTTTGTAGAAGAAAAAAAATGTTACATTGATTATGGCCTGCGATCACAATCACATTGTTTCAGTATCATTCCTGTGTAATTCCATTCACATCCATGGACTTATAAGGACTACAAATTAGAGAAACAGGCAATGAATCAGGCCTATAAGGCTTGCCAGTAAATGTTTAACATATTTTTTTCCGAATATTGGCTTTTTGCAGTTCTACTGGATTATCATTTCAAAAGCAGGAATGAACATATACTTCAATAAACACAGACTTAATGTCACTTTATCCTTTTTTAGCTTGGCATCGGAGAGGACTAGGATGAGTTGCTCTGGGCAGATTTCTGTCTGTTTCCAAGGTCAATAGACCTTACTTTAATATGGTAAAATGTGGACAAAAACGTTCAAAGTTAGTGAAGCCATTCTTTTAAATCTGCTAGGTTTGGTAAAAATGATGCACAGTCCAGCACTTGGTATACACATAATGTTTGCCCTCAGTTCATCTTCAGCCTCCTGCCAGTTTACGAGAATGAAGGTGGCTGATGAATCAAAAAATCTTCATCATAAGAAATGGAATGAGAGCTGCTGCTCAGTGGGGGATTTAGCAAGAGGCACCTGGGAGATATATTTCAGGTGGGGGAGCCACAGGAGAAAGAGAAAAAAAAAAATTATACTAGTAGGATGTGTAGATATGTAGAAAGGACTTTCTTTGTGTAAAATGGGACAGTATTATCTTTGGCATGCCTGGTAAGATTCAGTTCAGCAGTCTCTACTGATATTTGTCATTTTTGCTGAAGCAGGGTAAGGAGACAAAGTTGAGAAGGTGTCCTAATTGTAAAATGTGATCACAGCTGGATGCCTAATTCCCTTGGGTTCTTATCAAAAGCCTAACCCACAATTACAAATTTTAAAATATTTCAGTAAAAGAATAGGAAAGTATAATACAATATTCCATTCAGGTGTTACTGAACTGAATGGTGTTATTTTTTTTTCCAATTTATTTCAGTTCAGCCCTTATTTCCACTTTTGTTTAGCACTAAATATATTAGATACTCACTCTATTATTATAAAAATAAACAAAAAAGAGTTCCTTTATAACATGGATTTGATTTTTGGACTGAAATCAGTAGTAACTTGCTATGGCAAGGTTGGGGTACTTAAGTCAACATATTGGCCTGCTATAGCATGAAACATGTTCCCTGTCAAAATATCCAGGATGTTTAATGAAGTTACATCTTCATAATCAGTAGTAAGCTATTTACACACCCTAGATCTATGTCTTCATGCTTCAGCAGACCAGGAGAAAAGAAAAGACTTGATTTCCTGCCCATAGAATGTTGTTCTGTGCCAGTACTCATAATGAATATAAATTCATCTGTACATAGAGAAGACAAATGATATCTTGTTTACGTGACCAGTTAGCTATATTAAATAAATATACACTAGTCTCACTTAAGCAATTAAGCAAGCCACCCAAGAGACTAGGCTTTCAGCTACTAATGTGCGTACACCTTTAGCAGTAGGCTACATGTGATGGTCAGAAATAGCAGAGCTTACCTCCCTTCTCAGTTACATCCACCTCTGCATGAGGAGAATAACAGAACAACAGGATCCTCTTCTGTTACTTTAAAACATTTGGAGAGAGTTTCTTGTTTCCCATTGGGTGTACTAGAGCAAGGGACTACTGATAAAGGGAGGAGTTTTCTGAGGGGGCAATTAGTGCTTTTGATACTCATATGGTGAAGGTGAGGAGGGTGTCTGTAGCTAGGATGACTAGGTGTGTCAGTGGGGTTAAGGCTGTTTTTTCTTTTGCCCTGTCTCTTTTACTGGAGTTGTTGCTAAGCAGAGTGCTGATATCAAACATTTCTTTCTTTTTCTAAGGCAGTTTTTAGTTTTCACTCATTATAACTCTTTGTGACTAGAACAATGCATGTCAAACTTGAATATGCTGCTTCACTGAGCATTTACCAGTGCACAGTATTATATAGCTGTTGTGAAGGTTGTCCCAGTTGTATTTGAAGGTGTTCTTCAGAAGGTGTTGTGCAGAAATATTTCTCAAACTTTACATATTCTGGAGTTGTTATGATTGCTTCTGCTCAAACTGAAACTTTTGATCTCCAGGGAGCAGTGATATTCAAATGATGTTCAGCTTATCCAGCCACACAGCCTCCTTCTTCTCTTCCTCCCTCTCTACCACAGGGAGTGGGTGAAATTGGCAATAACAAAACAGGTACAGAAGAAATTCAGGTCATTCTGTTAGGTGGCTTATGAAATTTTGAAAGTTATCAGGCTATGAGATTTTACTGATCGCTGGGGGAATCATATCTGTAGACGAGAGTATCATAAAACCCAGAAGGGTTAAGTAAACACGTTATTAGCCACATGGGTGCTTGCTCCAAGTGGTTCTTGTAGATTAAAAAAGAAGTAGTTGGAGGACTTTTGAGTTTCCCAGATGGTACAGTGAAAAAAGCCTACCTACGTAGATAGGGAGGAGCAAGGTGTCCTCTTCAGTTGTATGACGGGTGAGAAACCTCAGAAGCAATTTCCAAGTATTTTAATAACAGAAACTTACGTAGCTGTCTTTATTGTTAATGTACACCAGGAATCCACTAAGGGACCACAGTTTTGGTATTGCCTGGTACTAAAACAAAGCACTTTTGTTTGCAGGGGGGAATGTCCAGGGAGGCGTTGAAAGCATTTCTGTTTCTTTCCTGCATTTTTGTCTGTTTTTCTCAGTTTTAATGCTGTGTGAAACCCAGAAGGTTATCTTGAAGTCCCAGTGTCAAATAACATATAAATTAATTTAGAATAGATTGTATATAGTAAAGTTGATATAGACCAGCTCATGTTATAGGAGGTTATTGGAAATTAATTACAACAGCCAAGGATCCAGCTTACACGTATACTTCTGACTCTTATTTTGATCTTGTATCAAAAATCTATACCAGTGGATCAGTCACTAAAAGTACCTCTTGTAAACAGTAAATCCAATATATGTTATTTGACCCATAATTCTGACAATGTATAGTATCTCTCCAATTCTCTTTTCTTCCTATTTTCTTGCACAGAAATAGGGACAAAATTTGAGGTGTTGGTTATACCCATTTAATGCAAAATTTCAAATGCCAGATAAAATGTGGATATCATATATATTATAAATACCATAATTACAACCTGAAAGTAGATCATATAATATGATGGTGGCAAAGGCAAGCATCCAGAAGTTAGGAAGTGGTAGTATTAAGGCTATTAATGAAACCTTCTGTGTTCAAATTACAACTCCACTGGTGTTGTGAACTTCTACCTCCTTACAAGTGTGATAAACCAAAGGTGTAGCTGGGACCCGGGTAAAGCTGCATTGTGCTTCAGAGCTGTAAAGTCCTTGCCTGCCATGTGAACTGGGAAAATGGATGAATAGTTGGATTGGTTAGAGAAGAGAATATTTATTGTGGTGTGGATAGTAAAGTAATGACAGTCTGCAATTAGTGTAAACCAAGTTAGCATTAATCTAAGCAGAGGATCCAGCACACCCTTTCAACCTAGGTCTGTAAAGGTTTAGTTGCTGTCCTTGGCTTGCTCTGCTCATGCATTTCTCACCTTTCTCTGATAGCCTCAACTGTTCTTTCCTTCCATCAGTCTACAGGTGACTCACCAGGGTTTTGCTTTCCAGCCCTACCCAGGGATTCATGCTCACTCTCCACCCTTTTTTCAATGTCCTGTTAATTTCCCCCTAATAAATACATGCACTGCCACTGTGGAAGAAACTGGTGGACACACTTTGTCCATAGGCTCCTTTCCCTGGTTCTTGGAATAGGTGATGCAGTCTGTTTTCTCTTTAGTACAATGTGTCACACCACTTGAGAAATCTCAGAGAGGTTTCTCCATGGAAAACAAAGCTGCGCACGGCTTTCACCTCACAGTGAAAAGCATGTGGAGATAGTGTTAAACTCTTACAGTGAATGGCAGATGAGCTTTTTGCTGTATATGGTTATTAGGGCTTTTTAGTTTGCTACAGTAACTTTAGCACTGGTTATGCAAGGTACTAGGGAGTATGGAAGAAAACTCTGGCTGTAGAGATTAGATCATTTAAATGGAAAACAAGTGAGAGCTAGAAGTAGTGAAGGTTAGAAGAAATGAAGTAAATTGCCTCATTTTTCAGTGACATTAGTCATAGTTCCTTAATTACAGAGTGACACCTTAAGTGCACAGTTGTGCTGTCTTCCCTTTTCTTGATTCTGTTTTAAAGGATCTGGAAAAGGAGCCTGTAACTGGTATCTTGAACAGTTGGCAGGCAAGGAACAGCAGAGCTCTTGCTCTGCTCACCATAACTAAGGGGAATGAAAGATGCAAGAAAAATAAACGAAACTCATGTCTAATAACTTGGCAACAATGGCTTCTCTGCATTTCAAATTGAATTAATGACATGTGGTCATTCATGTTCTGGTTTTCAAATGCAATAGCTCTTCTTAAGTGCACAGGTTGCTTGACTTCTACATGGTCAGCATGTAACCCAGGTGAGCTCAACACCTTTCTTATTGTAATTCTTGCTCCTGGGCTTTAACTATGTGAGTACTCAGCTGTACTGGCTGAATAATTTTTTTGTTTAATTGCCATCCTGTAAAAATATCTGGAAAAAATTTAATAGCTTTGCTGCCAGAAAGCTGCCATGTCTTGTTTTATCTCAGTATTTGACTGTTGGGTGCTTTTTTTTTTTTTAGAGTTGGGAGAATGTATATATGTATGTGGTGAATTATTTTTTACCAAGTTTAATGTCCTTAGGTTCATTGTGCACTTAATTCAGCTGAAAGCATAACTTTTCCATTGTACGTGCTATCTGAAAACTCAGCTGGTAGATTTTTCAACCTCAGTATTTGCTTGGTTCTCACAGTTTTAAGATGGTGTTTATACCTCTCATTTGTTTTTTTTCTGGCTGTATTTCAGTTTTGTTTTCCTCTTCTGCATAGTGCTGAGTATGCCTTTCTGGACTAATATCACCACTGATGCTTTGTTACCTGTTTGGCATTCACTGTCCTATATGTTATTGTGCTTCTGCTTTGCCTGTGCATCTTTTCTTCATTTCATAAATTGCTTATTCTGTGCAATACTAGTAACATATATGAGCCAAATCTGGCCTTTTGAATCCTTAGTGGGAGACTTAGATATAGTTCATTTTTTCCTTTGTTTTTCTTCTCCACAAGCTTGGCATAATTACTTCTCCTGCCCCAGTAATTGCATGTAGTCCCTCATTGTATTAATTCTTTTTTTCCAAAGCACCCTCAAGTTTCCATTTGCATTTCTTTGGCTACTTCAGAATCTGCTGTTGAACACATTTTGGTGTATTTTTCTCTGTATTAAGAGACATTCTCAGTGATACTTGGTGAGTCATTTCTGCATCTGTTCTATGAAAAACTGTTCAGATTTGAGTATGCTTATTAGTGCTGCGCATATCCTCAATGCTTGACAGACTAAATTTATGCCCATATTGGTAGGGAACTTTAAGTTCAGTCTGAAGACCGTATGTGGGGACCAGGATCATAAATTTAGCTCCTGTCTGCAGTGCTGACTGAGTTTAGAGGCTCAGCTGAACTTCTGCCTAAGGAGTCAAGCTATTACCATCCCTTATTCTCATTGTCTGCCCTATTCTTCAGATTGATGGAAGTTACCTGGCTCTGTCGTGAGCTGACAAACAACAATGCAACAATTCAGTTTTCAGTTCATGGGTCTTCTGCTCCCTCTTTCCCTCTCTATCATCAATAGAGAGTATGAGACAAATCTACAAGTTGAGAAAAGTCTTACACAAACTGACTCCTGGAATAGCCCAATTTGCAAATAAAAGCTCAATATAGTTTTGTTGTGGGCTACCAAGTGTGCAGCAGAGTCCATCTGTTTTGTGACGGCTGATGCTAATGATCAGTGCAGATGACCACAGCAGTTCCTCCCACTGCTCGCCTCTGTGACATCTGTGACATTCCATTCTACCCCATTAGTTAAGATGTGGTTCCTAAGAAGTTCAAACCCACCTAAAGCAGAGCTGCTGCTATCTCCTTTTCCCCTGCAGTGGCTACACGTGACCACCCCCTCCCTTGCTCCAGCCCTGGCACTCTTATGACCCCCACAGCGAACCGGCTCAGTGAATGACCCAGCTCCAAAATTTCATCACCATTTTGTGCAAGATTATCCACCATGAGTTTAATTATTTTCTAAAGTTTTGACAGCTACAGGAATCAATTCATTTTTGTGTTTTATGATCTATTGCTTCTCAAAATTCTTGGGTACATGAACTGAAAACACATCTTTTATAGCTAACATTCGCTGCATGAAATTTTTTGGAGGGAGCTTCTAGGACTTCATACAAGCCCTCCTTTTCTTCTTGTAGCACATTTAGATGCTGCAGTAGCACCTGTAAGCCTTTTCCCTTTCCTACTAATTCTGTTTCAATCTTTCTTTTCCTTACTTATTCCTATTTCAATTTCAGAACTCCTCTTTAATGTTTAAAAATCACCATGAGATCATTAAATGCTCTTCTGTCCGCTCAGGGACAGTGAATCAGTGTTCTAGTTTAATTCCTTTTTCTATATATAGTCATCTTTCATCAAATCCTTCCTAAAAATAGGATTTTCTGAATCCCTAGGCATTGTCCTGTACATAAGACATCACAAGGGCTGCCATATTCATGGGGGAGAAGGGCTGTGAGCTGTGTAGCTGTGGCTATATTACCCTGCTACAATGCTCTCTGAATGCTATCTGTCAAAACACTAGTAAGGACTAGACATTCAAAACACAGTCCAGGCTGATGATGAGTACAGCACCTGCTCGCTGAGTATGTTCTGCAGCCAGCAAACAGAATAAGAGAGGCAAAGAATGGATGTGAATTTGGTGTTATTTCCCTTGCCCCAGTCTAATCAAAGAAGCTGGGCAGGAAGAGGGGTAAGCAGGCTCCTGCTTTCCACAGACTGCAACATCATCCTTTAAGACCAACCAAGAATTATGGGACATCAAAGTGCTGCCTGCCACTGCTGGAGTAGGTAAAGCAGTTGAACTGAGTTTAAAACCACTTGCAACTCATTCAAAGTGCTTAGGAGACAAAAGCTGGGTATTTCTGCTTATGTCTGAGTATGAATGTGGATAAGACACAATTCACGGTAAGAATCTTGATGTTTCTCTGACTGCACTGTTTGACTGCTTCTAGTTGCAGCAAAAGGTTTCAAAGTAATAGAGCAGTATTACTTACTGTTATTCTTTTACTGCTGAGGTGAGTTTTAATTTTAAGTATTGTTCCCTACAAACAGAAAGAACATGCAAAGCAACTCGCACTTGGTTTAAATTAATTGCCATTCTGCATATGGTATTTAATGACCAAAGCAGAATGTTGATGGATCTCATGCAGTCAGGCTTTGCTCTGGGAGAGGCTGCAAGTCACCCATTCTATTTATTATTTGCACATTGTAACCTTTTGATGTATGCACGTATATGCATGCTGCTCTGCTGGTTTACCATAATTAATATATAGCAGCTGCTGAAGGAGATGATCCTGATAGCTGTAAGGGGGTTTGTTTCTTCACTTCTAGTTTCAAATTCCCAAAGAGAATTTGAAATAAAACAGGCTTCACTTCTTCTCATTTCTGTGGCATATGTCTGTAAAGAAGAAGGGAGTCTCCACAACTTTAGCAATTTTATTTCATCCAAACTCAACTGTATTTTAGGACCACATTCAATAATCGTGCTGACTGATCCGTAGAAACATTGCAAGGAACAGTAAAAACTATTCTTGTAGCTTTCTGAACATAATGAGCAAGATTATCATCTCATTTACATTCTTGTACGTCATAGCCTAAGGTACTCAGGTACCCTGCTTACAGTTAAGAAGCTTGAGGATCAGATTAAATGCAGATAGTGTGGTATTAAAGTGGCTTAGTTAAGACAGGAGGCTATACAATACTGAAGAGGTGCTCTGAGATCCTGAAGGTCATCATCCAAATACCTGCCCATCACAGGCTCTTTGTGAAACTCATGTCACTACACATATGAACTCTTTAAATTTGTGAGTTAAGGTATGAACTCTTTGGATCCTATGTAGGAAGGGTAGACTTCAATATGAAAACCAGTCCCTGGGAACAAAAATCTTGCTGCCATCTCATCGCTGAGCTTGTCGGTTCTCTTTCTGTAAGCAGCAGGCAATGGTGTGAAGGGCTACACACTGCTTTTTTTCTTCACCGCTCCTTTTTCTTTGCTGATGGATTTCCATGCACCTCAGCTGCATATTCTACAGCAGCCCTCACCCCTTTGCCTAACTCTTCAATCCCACTGTTACCCACAGACAGCAAACAGCCTCCTCTGCAACTCCAAGCTGTTTGTACTCACCGAAATGTCCTACCAAATGGCCTTCCAACTTCCTTTTAAACTCAGCCTGTGCTGCTTGCAACACCTCTACTTGTACTCCAGTATTCACCCTGCCTATTGCTTCGTAAACACCTCCACACAAGAGCACCTCATGCTTTCTGGCCCTTCGTGGAAATAAGATCCTTGGACATATGTTTGCCGTGTACTCCTGAAGCAGCCTGTCAATCACTGTTTCTTGCTGCAGAAGCATGTCTTGCCATTCTGAAAAGGGGAAGTGAAGAGGGGCATAATATGGGTATAAAAGAAGCAGAAATATCAGGAAAGGGACTGGAGAAGCAGAAATACAGTTGTGTTCCATAAAGATGTGTCTTCCGGCTCTGATAATAACAATTCCTGTGTGCAGCTTATTGTAGCTCAAGTAACTGCTCAAACCTGTTAACTCTAACTTCTTTTGATAACATCTAAGTCATGAATAAATATTAAAGTAGCTTATTAAATAGCATTGCATATAGAAGTGCTTGAAATTTCCCATCATAATGAAAAAAGGAGGCTACAGATCATTTCATTACATGTTTCTTAGGGTATCCCATACCCATACTACCCTGAGATAGTGTAGCTCATGGTCAATGTAGAGCATAATATACCATATACCCAGTGCTGAGGACTAAGATGAAGTGTGTTAACCTGTCAATCTCTCCTAACCCATCTGTTGATAGAGTAGGTAAAGCAGCTGAACTGTTTCAAACCACTTGCAACTCATTCAAAGTACCTAGGAAACAAAAGCTGGGTATTTCTGTGTATGTCTGACTATAAACGTGGATAGGACACAATTCACAGTAAGAATCTTGATGTATATTGCAAGAAACATTATTAGAAAAGATATCAAAATAAATTGGCTGTAATTCAGAATCAAAGTAGCAGTGTGATCATTAACAGGAATCTGGTGGGGCTATGGTCTCTTACAAAAGTGGCTATGGCAGTCTGCTGAGAGTCAGGAGTCCTTGAATTTATTTTCAACTTTATGATTTCCTTGCAGAATGCCAATGTGCAAAATTCCTCTGTGTGGGTGATTTCCCTTCTATCTTTTGCATGGCTAAAAGAATTTTATTATAAATGTCTCTACATTTACCTACTAGTATGATAGGAACTTGATACTGGTTGCTACTGGAGTAAAAAACCCTAATTACTGAAAATTGCTAATTTAAAATGCTAACCTTTTTTCCCAGATTTTGGTGTGCAAAGGGTAGGAATGGGCTTTTCCACCTGCAATGACTTTGTTATATCTTGGCACTAGGAGCAAATTAAAGTAGCTTTCAGGTTGTCCTAATCTGAGCAAAGGAACTAGTCCTCTCTTGTTCTACTTGTGGAAGCAGTGTTTCACCTCCCGCTTTGACTGTATTAAGTATTGCTTAGATGAAGCCAAACATCTGCTCTGCCATGTCCTTCCATACATGGAGGTATATGCAATGCCTTATGTCTATCCTTTACGAGCCACAGGTCAGTGTCACAGCAGCCCTCAGTTTGGTACAGTGGTTCTGTGACATTTCCAAAGATAATTTCAAAGTAATGTTTAAAGTTTCAAGCCACAAACTTGGCCAACTCAAGGACTTTTTAGGCACATTTTATATATTTGAGAGATAGATTGACTTCTTTTCTGCTCCCTTTCAAGTTGATAAGGAGTTTTTCCATTGTATTCAGTTTGAACATAATCATGTCAACTGTGAGGGAACCTTTTGGGGCTCTTGTATGTAATAAAACTTATTGTTGGATTAACACACCTTAATCATGAAGGGAAAGGTGGTCTCAACCACACACCCTGGACAATCCAGTGTTTTTTTCCAAAGTGCTACTTTGCTCCTAACAGAAACAACATCCTGTATATATCAAGATCAAAGACAAGTAGGACTTTGGGAAAGAATTTCCAGTTTGACCACTCATGGAACAATTAAATGAGGTCATTCTGTACATCAGAGACATTAGCTGTACCCAAGAAGACATTTGGCTCTAGAATTATTTGGTAGGATATTTGTGGATCAAACCCAAATAAAGGTTCTGAATGGAGTAAAACCTTTGGTATATTATATTTTGAAACCAAGGAGAAGAGAAGAGAATGTCAGGAAACTCTTATGTTTGTTCTTTTGGGTGTACCTGCTAATTAGTCACTCTTCTACCTAATATTTGCTCATAAAGGAATGTAAGTATATTTATGCATGTAATTTAGCCAGTTCTACACCAAAACTTATTTAAAAAATCATTTTCCTCAGACCTTTTTTATTCAACGGCCCTTGAATGTTAATGTGGGAAAGTTGTTCCTGTGGGCTTACAGGCAGGAAGATTAGCTGAATTGATTTAGTGAAGAACACCTTGGGAAAGGAACTGTGTTTGGGTATTTTTTCTGTGGTCCAGAGATCCAGATAATGAAAGTGATGACAAAGATCTATGCAAATTAATATTTTTCTTACATTATGCTAATTTGCTAAAACATAAGAATTTGCACTTGTATTTTAGTGATTAACCTTAGATATCCTCTATTCTTCACAGCTGGGTAAGAATTTAACATATGTAGAACATTATTCATCTCCCACTGAAATCAATGAAGAGACTTCTGTGGATGCTCATACAAATTTTATGAATCCTTTGATAATGATTGTTTCCTTTCACATGCTGGCTTACTAAGTGGGCAAAAAACTTCCTATTCCAAGGCAATGTATAATGCAGAATTGTGGAAGCTGAATGACTGCATATCTACTGATATGAATTAGTATCTTGAACCATCAGTTATACATTAGCTAGAACAAGACCGACTGTAGTTTTGATTTGTTCCTGAATCTTTCTTATATCTTTATCTTACAGCACTGCCAGATGTGATTACACAACATTTTCCATGCTAAGACCTTCTTTCCAATTGCTATGATTTGGTCAAGCTTTTAATCATTTAGTTGAGATTTTACAGACTTTTGATCTACTTGTGCAAAGTATTTTTGGAAGGTGAAGCAGGAAGTTTTTCAGTCAGAATGATCCAGCTGTTTAGAAAGTGGCAAGAATAAATTGCTTGATATATCATTTAACAAATCAACGTGTTGCAGGATAAGGGAATTTGGGGGGATCTTGATTCTGTTTTAAAAGCATGTCTTGACAACTATGCTTGAAAAGCAAAACACTGTTCATTAGAATTTACAAGAATTCAAGTTGTTCATACAACTGCTGATGCCATCCTAGGTTGTTACATTTAGCTCAGAGAGATCCCAGTATTTCCATTGTGTGGTAAATCATTCAATGGATGCCAAATCAAACTCTTAATTCTGTAATTCAGCAGAAAAGTAAACTAGATACTGGGAAACAGAATCAAACCTTTCTGATAAATACGTGTTTGCTTTGCTAATAAGTTGGAGGTTTTTTCCCCCAACACTAATGTAAAACAAGAACAGTAGGTAAGTTGGTGTTGGTTTTATCCAGATGAGAACTACTTCCACTCTGTTAATGTAGTATAAGAATGACCACAGTAGATGATAGGAAATGTCCATCCAACCCAATACTCTACCTGCGGCTGTGGCCAGCATAGCACGTCAAAGAAAGAGCTTAGCAAGTGAGAAAATGAATGGGATGTTATAACTATTTGTATAAAGAATTCTCTTCTGTACTGTTCTGGGCAAGCCATGGAAAGGACGTCATGCTTCTGAATTTTATTTGTCTTGGAGGTGGTGTGCGGACATCCTTGTACCTCAGTCTCTTTTAAATGACGTTGCTTGCTGGAGTTTAAGAAAAGTGTCTATTTCTAGTCAGCTTTGTTCCCCCCCTCCCCACCCCATTTGATGGCTGCTGTTTACTCCATGAACACTGTGACTACTGTCCTAAAACTAGCAGAGCAGGGGCCAGACTACTACTGACATGACTAGCAAAATCCCAGTTTCAGGCAGTTGTCTGTTTCCTTTAAGCTTCATAAATAGCACAGGTAACCTTAGATGCCTATTACTGTTCTCTCTCTCCTCTCTTCCGTGTCTTTATATTACCTTTTATCTCTAAGAATTCTCACGTTTCATGTTTGTACAGCACAGCAGAGAGTAATTGTATGCCATTCTACTACACCACCATGGCTTAATAAATATCTAGATAAATAATAATAGGACAATGCAGAGAGATCTAAACAAAATGAAACTCTATTCTAGTTTGGCAAAGCATGTATGTGCATATTTCAAAGAATTGATTCAGACCATAGTATATTATAGTGCCTAGCACAGGAAAATCCTAGTTCATGTGAGTGGGGTTCTTAGGAGTTGGGGTAACACTAATGCCAAAGCAAGCATTTAGTTTATTCTGAAATGCATATGTTCTTAAACTACCTTTCTGAATAAGTACGTGGACTGGAATTGGGTATTAAGTGGAATTTGACTTTACAGACGTAAGTAGTCCCAGTTGTTCTAACACAGCTATTTGTGAGTTTAGAGTTTCATAAATTCTCAAGAAAGTTGCTGAGTTGACAACTAAGAACCAGTACCCCACAGGAAGTGAGGGAAATGTTCTTAATGAAATGCAATCAGAAAACTAGAAAAAAAAACCCAGACATGGAGAGGAAAAAAAAGAAAAAACAGAGGGAGAGAGAGTAGACAGTAGACTCGCCCTTTTCTTGCTACTCATTCCCTCCTATAAAGGAATGTTACTCATGCTGTTGCATGATTTTTACAGAAATATTTCAACCAAAACTCCCAGTCCTTCTTCTGTGTTCCTGTAGCCTTCACATGGCTTCCAAACAGAGTGTCTTGATTACTTATATTGATCTTTTCATCAGAGAGTACATTTTTGATGACGATTTACTTTATCTACCAGCAATTATTTTACAAGGCTCTGATCTGTCAGCATGTGCATTGTGTTGGAGTAGAGCCAAGACCACACCTCAATGACATTTTTAGGCACAAGGCTGAAGGTAATACAACTCATCCACAATGGCAGTCTCTGTCTGACTGTTTGCTCTGTATGGATTCAGTTTGTGTGACGCCTGTTAAATACCTAAGCCTTTGTCAAAATGAATAAGAGATTTATTATCAGGGATAAAATGACAGCTACTTTCAACCTTTGGAGAACTCAAGGGCAAAGCAGTTTTTCCAGTTAGAAGGAGGACTTTGTCCACTACCAGCAACTAATGATGTCACATGCATGGATAGAAGTGGAGGACCCTGAAACAACCTACCATGAAACCAGATTCAGTAAAACAACCACCACTGCCCCAAACACACCAATGTTAATACCAGCAGGACCAACCTTTCCTGCTGGGAGCAATCCCTCAAGACCCAGGAGCTTTTCTGGGATGTGTTTACAGGTAAAATACTGACTGCTTGTTTAGTATTTGTCTACATGGTTGTTACATAGGTATATGTCTTCTATGCAGTGTATAGACATGTAAATGTAACACTACAGTATGCTCTACTTGAAGTAAAAATCAATGTTGCACCAGTACAGCTAGCAGGAGTCAGTCCTACAAGTCCCTTTTACATCTAGCAACATATATATATTTCTATATATATTAATATATCAACACTAATAATATTATTATTAATATTATAGTAGTAGTACTAATTGTTTAGAGTGTCTACAGTAGAATAGAATTACATGGAGAAAGCAAGCCTTTAAACATATCACTAGAATAATGCTGGATTTTACTTCAAGTGTCAATGATGCAAATGTTTTCCTGCAGCTGACTGTGGGCCAAATTCTGTCCTGAGTGTGCAAATTCAGTCCTCCTGGCTTCAGCTGAATGGGCTAGGAGATTAGGATTTTGCTGGATTTTACCACTTCCTTAGGTAAGCTTATCTAAAAAATAACTCTCTGATGGCAAAATATTTAGTCCCCTTTTTTTGAAGATGACTGGAGGGCTTCTGTGCCAAAAAGCTTGTCTAATTTTTCCAATTATGCCAGCTGAGCCAATAAAACATTATCTCTACCTACAAACCTTGTATTACTTACGACCTTCATTTGAGAGAGAGAGAAGGCTGGGTAGACCTCAGAAAAGTAATGGTACAAGTAGCTCCAGATTGATTACTGAAAATAAGAGGGAAAATATTTGGTTGAAATAGCAAACAACGATAGACAACAAATCTGCACTTTCCCTGTAGATCCTTTCCCCTTTGGGATCCTTGTGCACTAACCACAGAAGTACTCTTAATGTGAGAGTTCATATATATCAACGCAGATTGCCTAACACAGCTGAAATATGAGTCACATCCTAGATTACACACAACTTTTTGGGAGAAAGGAACAAAATAACCTGCTGCCTCAAGCAGAACACTGTTTGCTATTGTATTGTACAAAAGTTTGACAAGATAGACCAATGATGTTCTATGCATCAACTGATAGGTGAATAAATCAAATGCACAGCTGTGAAAAACTTCCTGTGTGATTCTGAAAGCAGCTAGCTATATTTCCTGGAGACTAATAACATAGTTTCTTCAGAGAAGTGAAAACTTATGGATTTCATTTCAAATATAGATACATATTATTGTTTTTAAAAAAATGCTTCAAATATGTATTTTGAAACTTCAAGAAAACATACATGTCAGTAAGAATGAAACAGTAGCCTATATCATGAAACAGAAGAGATGCAATATAATCATCAGTACAAATATGCATTAAGCTGCATGATACAATGGATATTAAGAACAAAACAAAGAATAAATAACAAGACAGACATAGCCTCAAGAAATATAAGCAAGGATAGAATTGCTCTTTTGGTAAGGTGGCAAACAGGCTGTGCTTGCATACATTCTGCTATTTCCTTGTAAGCGACCTGTTTGATCTTGACAGTCATTATTTTTGCAGTCAGGATAGCTGAGTTCATTGGTATGACACATCAGATTCTCACCAGTACCAGAACACAGTCTGGCACACCTTACGGAGAGGAATATGTAGAGCTTTGAGCCTTTCCTATATTGTCCTGATTCAGCCCATTGTCTAAACTAACAGAATGTTCAGCCTTGCCTGAAGGCCCTGTGAACAGGGCAAAAATGTGCACCAGGCAGAGACAGGGGAGCATCTGCTAAGGCACACTGTAAAACACAGTACCTATGCAACTTTGCTCTGCCAGGCAACTAGGATCAATCACCAAAAACTTGCTGATAAAAAGAGAGGTTGGAAAAAGGACCTATTTTCAAAAAACAGCTGGAGATATTTTTCTCTCTTTTAAACTTTGAGGAAGCTAAAAACCATACCAAATCCCAGTGATGTTAGAAACTGGACTTTATGGAGAATGGCAGGGTAGGTTTCTTTGTTCACCTGCGTATAAATACTGCATGGTGTGTGCTTTGCCACAGAGGATATAGGAGGGAGGCAGGGCATTGCCGTGCCCTTGCTGCAGGGGCCAAGGGATGCTGGCCCTGGGGCTGCAGCAGGGCCACAACAGCCCTACCAGGGCTGGGAGTTGTTGGGGGGCAGTTTGCCACCAGCACTTTTCCACCCTTTACATATAATCTTGGGTGTGAGTTAACAGGTTACTTTGCTGAGGCAGATTAGCTTGTGCTCCACTAAGTCATTTTGGGGTGGAAACCCTATGATTTAATTTGTGGTGCCTGCTTGGAAGGGAGGATGGAGTTGTTCCACCCCAAATTCCTGTAAAAAAACCAACCAAACAAAAAAAGGAGCAATTAAAAGAAAGGGGAAAATAAAGTCCCAGGCCTTTCAGGCACAGTTTTGATTGCTGTCCCATGAGCAGAAGCACAGCAGACTTGCCAAGTCCTCTCAGAACAGGTCTCCCACAGAAGTGGGAGTAGAGCGCTGCAGGTACATACCTCACTGCATTTCTGCTGAAGTGATGGTGATGGTGAATTGCCATCCCTGGAGCTGCAGGCGCACTGCATGTGTGGTACAAGGTGCTGCCTGGGTGGTGGCAGTCGCCCCTCCACCTGTGGGGGACTGCGCTGAGGTAAACTGTGGCTGGCAGCCCCCGCGAAGGGCAGCACTTTCTCTGGGAGGCAGGCCACACCTCGCATTTAGGCGGACATTATCCTCGGGGGCTTTACCCAGCCTCAGTGACAGCCAGGGAGTGTGGCACACCTCAGGCCGACCACCTCAGCTGCTCAGCTGCCAGCTACCCGGGAGCAAGGCGTTTCCTGCTGGCGGTGCCCCACGTCCTGCAGGTTTAAGATTACGTACCTGAAGGCCACCTGGGGAAGGGCATCCTCTCTGTCATATTTCCCAATATTTCCCAGGAGGACACTCCTGGACCTTGTTGAGTTTGGGGTTAGGCCCTGGGAAGGACACAACTTCCTTCTGCCCAGCCCCTCACAGCTCCTGTGCTGCCACCTTTTTGAAGCATTGTCTTCAACGGTTTGTGACAGCTGTGATGGTGTTTGGAGTGGGAAAAGCCCTATGAAGGCAGTGGGTGGTTGTTCTCTTGCCTCCCTCCCAAAATGCTCTTACACCATGGATGAAAAAGTTGTGCCACATTCAGGTAAATCTGTTTCATCCCATACTGTTTACTCTGAGCCCTTGTAAAAGGAGTTTTCAAAGAGCCATGTGGGGCACAGTGTGGTTTGATTCTTTACTATTTAATGGCATTTGTGACTAAATTCTGTGTGAGAAATTATTTGTAATGCATTGCATTAATTCTGTCTTTGATATAAGCTTTTAAAAAACACAGTCGCCAGAATTGAGCAATTTGTACTGGGCAGCTTTATCATGGGCAGTTTCTGAATGCTTAGCTTGGCCCCGTCACCAGATCAGATTAATCTCAAATGAGATTTGAGGTTAAAGTGAATTGACTACTTGAAAAAATAACCTGCCTTTAGAAAGATGGTACCTTCTTTATTGTTGCTATCATAAATGCAAGAAAGATCATAATCCTCATGCTCTACTTTGTGTTTGATTCCCAGCATATGACGGCCTGATGCTCCTGTCATGTGTGCTAGAAAAATCATGGAATAACACCAGTGTGACCATACCAGAATGAGTCAACCAAGGTAGGAGAAAGTCTCTGTCTCTCTCTGGTAACTTTTGTCTATTTATTTCTAATCCCTGTGTGTTGTTCAAATGTGCTTCCTCAGTTGGGTAAGTGAGGTGTGCTTACTGAGGCATTTGGGATGTTCAGTAATATTTTCAGTTGGGACGGGTGAACTGTAAAAAAGAGTCTCCAAGCTATTTTCATAGTTTCCTGAAAGTCTCAGAGATTAGTCACAGCACATATTTGTATTTTCCCATAAGGTAAATTGAGATCCTGCTAATATCATGTCCACTGTAGTTACGTCAGTGTAATGCTGACAGGTTTTAACTTGTCTCTTGGAGCACAGGTTAGCTTTGATGGCCTTGTGGCTTAGGATTGCTGTTTTGTGTGAATTTCTGCTTCGGGAGTGCCAAAATGGCTTCTTTGATACTGAGGCAGAAGAGCTCATGAGCTTTGTGAGGTTCACAGGAGTTGAGCAGACTTGAACTATTCTTTGCACTATCCCTGTGCTGTACTCTGAGCCTGGAGAGCTGAGAACAGGCAGATTACAGTAGATCATGTAGTCCTTTAATCAGCTGAAGTCTTCCTTGTGCCAGATAAGTGGCTGATAATTTAAGTCAATTTTATAGTGCAGTTATGTCACAGGAGAACTTGTAGGAGTTTAAGTATAAACAAAGGTTTGGCCCAGATTTTTGCACAAATATATCTCTGCATTTAACTTATAAAGGCAATCTGTAAGATCAAGTATTCCCATGAGGTGCACCTTTTTATTGTGTTCCCTCCACTACCTGGCTTTTTTGGTGATCCTACAGAAGTCTCCTCTCTTTTCCATGGTGTGATTCAGCAGTGGCTGTGCTGGTTTTATGTAAATACGTCTGAGGCCTTGGTCACCCACTGCTATAGAAGGGCTTCCTTTCACGGGTGAGTTCTTGCACTGGTGAAAAGGCACAGATGAATCCATGTGGTCTGATGAGTGAAGTTCATAATGCTTTTTGGTGGCATTCCTCCTTTTCCCTCAAGCCCACTGTTCCTCTTGCAAAGACAGTGACATAAAGGAATTCTTCAGGAAAGAATTTACGAGCAGATCTAATAAATCAATGATAAGCTAAGGTGGGAAGGGGCTACTCTTTGTTTATGTAAAAAGCCAGATTTTGTGAATTTTCTGCTAAATGTTTGTATTCTGCTGGAAAGCTTGCTTCAGAGATGCCTTTTCTTCAGGACCTCCAGCTTGCTAGGTTCAAACAAAATTGCAAGCTACTCTGTTATTTCTGGTTAGTAATTGCCCTGAATTAACAGGCTGTGTGTGTGAAGCTTCTGGTGCTAAGCATTTCAGACTGAAGATAAAAGATAAATGAGAGGTGGAATTGTTGATGAGTTTGTCCCATATATACCTTTGCTGGTCTTTACACACACACACACACACATAAATAAATAGAGAATCTATAACAACATAATATACATTTACAGTGACTAACAAACTTATTTTTTCTTTTATAAAAGTCCAGAGTATATTGGAAATCTGAGAATTATTTAGGTTGAAAAATTACTTCTGATGGAATCTCAGCTGAGATTAAAAGACTGTTGAAATACTGGTCATTAAAATTCTGTCTAGGATTACTGAGGGATGAATTATATTGATCCCATAGCTTCCTTGCTAAAGGTAAAGGTTTTTTAGATGCCTCTGTTAGATCAAGCGTACTGTGACAACTTCTTTATTATGAATGCTATGCAACTGCACCTTGCCATGAAGCATGTGATTCAGTATTGTTTTGCATTATCTTCAGTCAGCACATATTTAGTGCAATTATAATGCTCATTTCCTGTAAAATAACAGATATCTGAATAATGGACCTGAATTTCAATTAGAATGAGGTCATACAGCAGTGATAGAACTGCATCAAGTAGAATAATCTCATTCTCCAGAACACAGAGCAACCACTAACTAATGTGAATAAGAAAGTTCTGCTGTGGAAGGAGGTCATTCCATGATGCTGTTTATTATGCCTTTTCCACAGATTCTATATCACCTACTGTCATAATATGTCTGCCAACTCTCATATTGTGCCTGTGTTGCAGTTGGCAGTCATGTGCCTCAGTAGGTGTGACACTGAGCAATGCGATAAAGCTCAGTTTTGACCCCAAACCTCCCTAGAGATCAGCTAAAGTGGAAGGAGAGGTTTTGACTGGCTCCTTGCTGGGTGACGGAACAGCTGCAGAGTCCACATCTAATATTCCCCCAAACTTAGGCCAGTTCCAAATTTGCCTTGGAGTCAGGCTCCCCTTAAATATTTCCGGCATTTATTTTTTCTGAAATCAGTGAAAACCAGTAACAGTCATAGGGATATCCTTGGGGTTAGACTGGTGCAAGTGCAGAAGCAATGGTTTAGTTTCAGAATTGGCTACTAAACTCATGCAGTTGTCTACAGCATTTTGTGAGACTTAGTGCATGAGATGTCTATAATTGCTCATGTTTAATGGCTCCATTTTTGACTGCCTGGACAGCCTTTACTTTCTTAAAAGAGGAGGCAGCAAAAGTGGGATTTTATTTGCATCCATGGCTGTAACAGCAGGAGAGGAGTTAGCAGACAAAATTTCTGTCTATTTTAAGTATGTGAATAATTGTTAGTAACAACAATTATTGTAACAGTGCAAACATTTGCTGGTTCCTTATAACCAAATTGTAGTTATAAATAAGAGTTATAATGAATGCCAAAAGAAATCTGAGACTCAAGAAGGAAGAGATTTTTTGAAACAGTAAGGAGTAAAAGAAAAATCTGACAGTCATGAGCACTGCATCATTTGTAAAAATGTATTTTTTGTGCATTTATAATTGTTTTATTATTAAATTAATAATGCTCAAATAGAACTAGTCTCCTGTTCTATTATAAAACTGTTCTAATTTGGCTGGTTGCAACAGAGCTGCTCTTTTTTGCAATGGTAGAACAAAACCTGTTGAACAGGAAGAAAGCTCTCTCCTTTGAGTTGGGTTTTACTATTATAAAGTGTGGTTTCTGATTTTGAGTTGTCTTTTATCAGCCTTGCTCCTGGATTGTGCCACAAACAATCCTAAGACTTTCCATAGCTGTTTTCAGAATGTGATGTGGCTTAAAAGCTGGCTGTCATGCTTTAACAGTGAAATGAATTACTTGAAGTGGACTCCTAGGTGGTAAATCTGAATAGACATATAATTTCAGGTTATATTTTATGTGTTACTGATAATTACGAAGCATAGTGGAAAAGTGATTATTAGTGATTTGTTATTTACACTGCAGAGTTTTAAAATGCTGTGTGAGAAAAGGGGAAAAATAAGCTGGTCATGCAGTAGTTAGGCTACATTATAGGAGTCCTGAGTGGGGAGCAAGTGTATGAATGCCCAAGGAAGGACTGCTGACAGCCAATATTGAAATTAGACCTTTGAATTTTGTACAGATGGAATAAGTTCTGTCCTAAGTGAATGATTTCTCTGCTGCAATTTATTTGTGTTTGAAAGATGGTCAGATAAGAAAATAAAATAATTAAGTGACGTATAAACAAGTCTTGGTATGTTATGTGGAATGGATGCCTGTAGATTCAAGAGTAAGTTAAGAGCAAAGTTTATCTGAATGACTTGAAAGCAAGGCAATAGTTATACGTGGCTTACTTCGAAGTGCCTTGAAAGAAACAGTTTTGACAGAAAATCTTTTCATTCAGGCTTGTAAACTGTGAGCCTAGAGCCCTCTAGTGTTAGCGTTGGTGTAATATACATTAATTATCTATAGTATAGTTCAGTGTGACCTGCACAGTAATCTGACCTGGGTCAATAAAGAGCTACCAAGCCAATCACTTTCTTCCACCTGTTTGTTTATTGACTTTATTATTATCTATGTTCAAATAAATTTAAACATAAAATTTTATTTAAAAAAAATTGGCAATTTATTTTTGAGAGATATAACTGATCTCATTCATCCCAGTTTTTAGAAAGGTTTACTTTGGAGCTATTACCTAGTCTGTGTCAGCAATAACTTAGAGCAAAGATAAGGCCTATGTAAAGGAAAATTTAGGAAGCCTTTAAGGCTGGTCTACTACATCTACTGCAGCTCTCTGTTTTTCACTTACTCTGTGTCTTGTTTCAGGGAGTCTCTGCAAGTCTTTCCACTTGCTCTTTCATGCCCAAAGCATGCTGTCCCCCTGTTCTCCTTCTCTTGAATTGAGGGTTCCCATTTGCTCTTTCCCAGCACGGAGACTGCATCCGTGATACAGATCCCTCCTTCTCCAAGGCAGGGTCTCCAGGATGTCTTCAGCCACAGGTTCTGTGTGCCTCCATGGTTTGCCTTGGCTTATGTTTCCCTTCCTTGTTTCCTTGCCTCCTTGTTTCCCCATGCCAGAACCAAAGTCTGTCCATTCCTTTGCTTCTCTGGTTTTTTTTTTTTTTTTCTTCTTATGCCACTGTTTTAGGTGCCACCAAACTCTAAGTTGGTTTTGGCCTCTGCTGTCCCTGTCATTATCACCTCTCAGTCTTCCCATGTGCCGCATATTATGTGTCTCTCATTCCCTTCTTCCTCATCATATTAGATTTTCTTATTTCAGTGAGTTATATGAAGTGGCTGGTGGCACAGACTTAATACACACACAGTTTTCCAGGGAAGAGGGTAGCTGCTGGGATAATGAGATACAGGCTTTGCATGGAAAAACAGATAATGATCTTGAAGCAACATGCAGGCAATCTGTTATTTCAGTGGGTTAACTGCGGACAAGGAACTGTTGTGGACCGTGATAATTGATTTTATGTTATAGACAATCTCTTTTCCCTTCTGCAGAATGAGTGGGAGAAGAATAAGTTGCTAGCTTGCCTGGGAAGGCCAGAGAATCTGTCACTCGCCAAACCAGTTAGAAATTCAGTAGTAGTGCTGCATTGGGAAGCCAGGTGGGTTAAGTGGAAAGGAAGGAAGAGAGCAGTATGCCACCTGAGGCCTCATTTGGGAAGCAGAAGAGCCTAAGGACTAGAAAAACAAATAGTGAAGTAACAATTTTTCAACAGGAAGCTGGGAGGAGGCAGGGATTTTTGCCAGCAGGAAGTATGATGTTACTAGTGATCCCTGGGGGTGCTGGTTGACAGCCGGCTGAATATGAGCCAGCAGTGTGCCCAGGTGGCCAAGAAGTCCAATGGCATCCTGGCCTGTATCAGAAATGGTGTGGCCAGCAGCAGCAGGGAGGTGATTGTTCCCCTGTATATGGCACTGATCAGGCTCCACCTCGAGTACTGTGTTCAGTTTTGGACCCCTCACTACAGGAAAGACATTGAGGTGCTGGAGTGTGTCCAGAGAAGGGCAACCAAGTTGGTGAGGGGCACAAGTCTTATGAGGAGCGGCTGAGTGAACTGGGCCTGTTTAGCCTGGAGAAAAGGAGGCTGAGGGGAGACCTTATCGCTCTCTACAACTACCTGAAAGGAGGTTGTAGCGAGGTGGGTGTCGGTCTCTTCCTTCAGGTGGCTGGAGACAGGACAAGAGGAAATGGCCTCAAGTTGAGGCAAGGGAGATTTAGGTTAGATATTAGGAAAAAATTTTTTACTGAGAGGGTTGTCAAACATTGGAATGGGCTGCCCAGGGAAGTGGGCAGTGCTCCATCCCTGGAGATGGTGACTCAAAAAGCGAGTGGATGGGGTACTTCAGGACATGATTTAGTGGGCATGGTTGATGGTTGGACTTGATGATCTTGAAGGTCTTTTCCAACCTAAATGATTCTATGATTCTATGATCCTCAGGGAGAACTCTGTGCTCACCTCTCAGAGGGGGAGTGTATGGGTTGTTATTGTTCTGTGAAAGAAAAATGGGTGAGAAAGTGGCCTAAGCTGCTCCAGGGCACCTGCAGAAAGGTGATGTTGTTACCCTGTTACTCCTTCTACTGAGCTGTCCAAACTGAAGGCTGGGAGAAAGGTCATCACCTTTAATTTTTTACTGTTCCCCCTACTGATCCTAGGGTAGTCATCAGTAAATTGTGTAAAACATGTTGCTTGGTGTTGCACAATCTGCAGTCAGATCCCTGGTGGTTGGTTCAAAGTATAGTGTAACTAAAGCTGCATAGTAACCTGTCAAAACTTGTAGATTTACAACAGTGAATTTCAAGTTTGAGATTTATGTATGTTGCGGTGGGTTCTAAAATATGAGACTAACTGGTTTAGAATACTTTGGATAATTTCTATCTGTCATGTAAAGAACTTTGAGCTACAAAATATGTACAGGCTCAAAGGTGTGCTTGCTTACTGGAAGCTCACTAATTGATAGCATCTGAAGTGATATGCTTGGAGCACTTTCGGTATTTGCTTTTGAGTGCCTTTCACTCAAAGCAGTATCAAAGCTCTACAGGGGGTTAGGTACCACAGTCTAGACTGACTTTTGACCTGGAGCTATTGAGAAATGGCTGTAGCAGGATGGGAAGCAAATATTTTATGGGGCCAGCACCTCTCATGTGAGGGATTCAGTGAAAAGTCAAAGGTGAGGCGCTGTAAAATGCTTAAAATTTATTAATCATTGTTACTTCTTTTCATAAGGAACAAAAATAAAACAATATTCTGAAACAAAACAGAAGAAGAAAATATACCACACCCAGATGACATGACTAAGACTAAGAAATGCGATAACATTAATTCCGAAAGAAATGGCCCAATAAATCAATTTTCCAAAACCAAAATAAATAGCAATGGTTCAACTTTTAAAAGCTTCCTAGGAAAGAATTTACATTATTATTATTATTATTATTATTATTATTATTATTATTTTACAAAAATCCTTCATATGCCCCTGTTGGGGGAAAATATATATATATATATATATATATATATATATACTTCTTCTGTAAACAATTAACCACAAACAAAAAAATTTCCATATTTTCATACAGTTACTATGCTGATGGTGTTATGTAAACAAAGAGTAGTGTGCAGCAGCTTCTCATGACAGGATTTCTTTCTTTTTCTCATGAGATTATATAGGGAAATATGCCTATCATAAACTGTTCAAAATATTGGAGTTTATAGTTTTGAGAAGGTATGGCTTTCTGCTAAGTTTTCCTTAATGCAAAAAGAAAAATAAAGAAACAGAGAGCTACAGTTTTCCTTGGGTTTTGTTTGTTTGTTTTCTGGACTTTAGTTTTTGATTTGTCTCAATGAACTGGAATGAAAATGTCATAAAAAAGGTCAGTGTACATCAATGGAAATATTAGATATTGCCAAGTGTCTATATTATGCCACCACAGGCAAGCTTCAAGCCAGAAAAGAATGTTGTTCTCATAACAGACTTTGTGCAAGTGTAAATCCAGCTCTCAGTCTTATGGTACAGCACTTCTCAGAAGACAAACTAACAGAAAATGTCAAAATAACCTTATGCTGTACCTCTGAAGGTGTAAAAGAAAAGACCTGAAAAACAATGCGGGATATATTAGTAATGAAAACTGAAATAATATAGATGGACATACTGAGTTTGTATGCAGAAAATATCACCTGTTCATCCAAAATTTTAGCTGCTTTCAACACTTTTGTATTTTGTCAAAGTGGGTTTTTTTTTAGTCTTATGTTCAACCCTTGTTTTACTTCTTCTCTCTAGTTCTAATTTTAGACATTCACTTATTCCTGAGAGGCCTTTATCTGGTTCGTTGCCTGCTGGGTGCTGACTTGGGGAAAGCACTCAGCGCTCACACAGCTGCATTTCTCCACATAGGTGTATGAGTGATCAAAGTAGGTTCCGTCACTGCACATCAGAGTCACCTTTCTTTGGCTGGTCTTGATTTCCTGACAACATGAGCATTTATGTTCCATTGTGTTCGCCTCTGGAGAATATCTGATTGCAAAACCAACAAAAGAGAAAGATTCAGAAATTATGTGAGAAATACCACTGCCCGTCCCAACCATTACTAAATATAACCAAAAGTTGTGTGCTTGAATGTAGGACTATTGCTTAATATTACCATTCTTACAGTGAAATATAAGTAAATTGCTTCTCATTGTAAAAATGGGTGGACCTAGCTCTTCATTCAGTCACAGAAAAAGTAAATTAATTAATCCAGATCACATATTAAGCCAGTCCAAAAAGAGAGAATAGCGAGAAACAAATAACCTCACTTTCACATGGGCAAAATCAAAATTCGAGTCTATTCACTATGACACTGAAGAGGCTGTTAAAACATTCTGAGTCTTGACGTAATTAAGCTAGTACAACATCATGTCTGTTAAAAATTCTAGTTAGCACAATGCAAAGAGCTGATGACTGGGTGGATGTTGGACATACTAGAAAATCCCTTGTGATTTGCTTTATATAACTAGTATGAAGAGTATAAGACAAGAGACCACAATTATCTTTTATAGCACTTACCGTGAGTAAGCATCACAGCTGCCTTCACAGTATGTCATCTCAACAGGTGCAGGAGATACACATCCATGGTATTTGATGACAGTAGAAGTATTGTGCTTCATACAACCTGAAGTTGTCACAAACCAAGGGAAAATAGGTTAAAATATATGTGCGTATAAATAGGTATCTGTGTATGATAGACAGTTTGTAGTAGAAAACTGAGATGGATGGAGCTGAAATAGGAAATTAGGTCACAGTGCATTTCTCTTTAATTGCTAAGGGCCAAATGATGACTCTTGCTGCTTGTCAATGAATTAAAAATTCCCTTTTGCTTATGCAACTTTGGTGCAGGATGCAGAAATAAAGAGCAGTACTGTGGTAACTGCTCAATGCACACCTACCTCCAAGGACTGGCTTCACTTTCTTCCTTAAAGAGAATGTATCTATGCAAGTTGGAGAATTGTCACAGTCTTCTCCCTCCCACAAAAAGGCTAACATTTAGCAGTAGGGGATGGGAAAGTTCACCATATTCCAAGGCCCTAAAGTGAGTGATGGAAATGTTCTGTTCCTTTCTTTTCCCCTCTGTTTCTTTTTTCACCCCAGTGTGAGGCAGTGGTCCCAAACTTGGTCTGTTCATTTCTTCTGTCTATGCATCTACCATGTAAGGTGGACTAATAAACCTAATAAGGCACATACTGTCATTACTTGCTCTTAACAAAATTATTATTACTTACTCTTCAGTTTTACTTGGCACTCCTTACAGCAGCCATCGTCAGATAGCTTGATGTCATCCTTGAGTGGGAAAACAGAAAAAGATAACTAAGGTTTCATATCTGCATACTAAAGCAGAGACTTTCCCTTCTTCCTAAGTTTCTCTGGCACCAGAAAGTTTTTGTATTGACATGGAATCTATTTTCAAGCAAGGCTAAATATTAAGGGCACATAACTACTTCAATTCAATACTAATAAGGGTTCTTTGAAAGCTGACAATTGAGGGGGACTGGAACTGCTTTGCTGTCAGAGTTCAGTAGTAAAATTTCAGAAATAAAGCTTGTAGCACATGTGGGATATTCTGAGTGACCAAAGTCAGTACAGGTGAAGGATTATGTCAGACAGGGTAACAAAATTAATGAAATAACTGACTCCTCGGATGTGTGGGGTTGTTTTTAATCTACCCTGAGCTGTATTAAGTTGAATGATGATGTGAACTGAAGTAGCTTATTTTCCTTGACCTTGGCTCTCAATAAGTGAATTCTAAAAGAGAATTTATAATATTAAGTAGTTCAGGAATAAAAATCCCATTATTTTTCAATAAGATTCTTGCTTCTAGGTCACCTGATGCTTTTAGATATCCAAAACATTATGCTGTATCCTTTTCTCTAATGCTCAATCCTCCATGAGGATTGATATATCACCCATTTTAATTTTGGTGTGCTTTTCTGAAATGAAAGTTGATGTGGACCAGATTCAGAGAGGATTAAATGAGAGCTACATCCTGTGTGATGTTTCTGCTAGGTATTTGCCTTGGACACCACGATCCTTCTATCGCTGGTGTTAGCCACTGCAACCTGTTCAAACATGAGAACTGGTAGAAGAGTACTTACTGGATCACAGTCATCAGGGTTAAAGACAGGACAGCTTTTCTGTAAAAGGACTTGAATGAACTGGTCATCATGTTTTTCACATGTGTAAGTTGTACAGTTATCACCAGGTGGGTTCCAGAATTCTCCAACCTGAAAGCAGTTAAAATTAAAGTGAATAAAAATCTTCTTACATAAAAATGAAACACCCCCCCCGCCCAGTGTCTTATTGCTGCCTATTGTGGTTTGATTATTCTGAACAATTTCCTTGAATTTCAGCTGATAGTTACTTGTCGTATTATCATACTGCTGTAAGTGTTTTTCATTAGCCAAATGAAGAGGCTGTATTTTTATCTGGATATGGACATGTTTTTTGTGTGAATAGGATAAGTATGTGGACTCATTTGGAAAAATTAATTTGTGTTTAAATGGTTTTCTCATCAGAATTTATGTGTATGTCCATTCAGAAACATGGCAGGATTTCTTGCTGGTTTCACTGACTCATCCTGTCCTAAAGCTCTTAGCTAACTTGAGATTGGCTGTTTGGAGCAGAAAACCGCCTCCACAGAGAAAATTATCCTTTGAGCAAAACATGTGCTATATTTTCAGACCTGAAGGCAAATAAGGGCCCATAGCTTTCATCTATGTATTTTTCTATGCTGATTTCTGAAAGCCATTGTTCAGTATCACAGTTGCTTCCAGAAGTCTTAGTTAGAACTGGAGTTTCATGGCTCAAGGTACTGTTCAAGCTGTGTGAGACAGTCCAGCCCTTGCCCAAATAAGCATTTGTCTAACATAAGAAAATATGCAGCAAATAAATGATGTAGACAAGGAGAGGAAAGAGTGCAAAGACTAGCAGAGTTCACCAGAAATGAGCTAAAACAGGGATAGGTACCTGGAGTACACGTGTAATGTCTCCCACAGTTACTATACAAGCTGCTGCCTTGCACGTGCCGCAGCACTGTCCAGGTTTCTTTGTATACTTATAACCCTGTTTTGAAAGAAATAGACAGGAGATGACATTGAGTCAGGACACTGACCTTAACAGGTGGATATTTGAGCTGAGTGGAGTAAGAATTACTGACAGCAAAATAGCACTCACCGGTGGGCAGTCTGTGTCACAGACAACAGGCTCACACTTGACAGTAGCGTGGTGAGGCCTTGAGTAAGAGGATTCATAGCAGGTGCATTCTTCACAGGGGCCTGAGGGAATGACAGCTCCAGGCTAGGGGAAGTCAGAAAAAAGTCATTATTAGTCAGTAAAAGCAAGTTACTTTGTGTATGTACATCACAGGTAATACAAAGCTGAGCTATGTATGGGCTAAACTATCCTTAAATACAATTTTCATTGTTTTATTTAAGCGAGTTTCTGTTGTTGGTAATATCCATTTTGGAATTAAATTCTGCTAATGCAGAAAGGAAAGCAGAAAATGCTTTTGCATGTAGGGAGAGTGTTGATATGCTGACCTTGATTAAATAATAAAGAATGTTTTATCTCAGGCCTTTCTGCAAAATATGGTCCATGATAGGAGTCTCAAAACCATTGCATTGTGAACCTTTGTGAAGGTGTATTTTTATAGTGAGTTACTCTGTGTACTTACTGCATAGTAGGTTTCATTGACTACACAGCCATGTCCTGTAAAGAAGGAAGAAATACGGTGTCATAGATGTGTAAGTTTTAAGAAACAGAAATATGTGAAAAAACTACAGCTTTGTTGGCCCAATATAATAACACAGCTAATTTGCATATTTTTCTTTTAAGGTTTTTGTATTCATAAACTTAGAAAAATATAGCTGTGAATAACACATGAAGATGGTGCATAGTACTTACTGCATTCAAAGGTAGGACAGCATTTTCCAGGCTGCATTACTGTGACTACTTCCTGTCCCTCTAAGCACTGGGGAGTGACCTCAGGGCAGAGGCTAGTGTTGCAAACTGTTTAATGTAAGAAAGCATAGAAAATAATGAACTGAGAATTTTTAAATGAAAGTAATTTTGTTTTGCATGAACTTCACAAGTTTTCCCATGGGGCAAATATGGTGTTGTTTACACAAGCTAGTTTAATGACTAATTCTGTATATTTGCCTAGCTATTTTTAAAGTGTGTGGGCTTTTCTATAACCTTTGTAAAACAAAGCATTGTCTGAGAAGAATAGTGTGGTGATTGCCGGAAAGAGATACTTCCAAAGAGAAATTTGTACCAGTTGGGAAATCTGATGACTCTCAGAGGTTCAGGAACTTTCTTGAGCAATTTTTAAATGTTCAAGACTTTTTCTTTTTTAAGATTTTTTTTTTTTATATTGGTCTTTGAAACAGAAAATGTTTTTGAATATTATTTCAGGTCATGGCAGCATTAGTGTTTTCAGTGTTAAATTATAGGAGATTTTCAGTTACTTTTCTGTGTCTAACTATGTAAAATCTTTTCATCTTTGAATTTGTTCTCTGCAGGCATCTAGTAAATGCTCTGCAAGAAGGTCCTAAGAAGGGGATGAGGGAGAAAAGCATTATGAAATCAAGGCAAAGTATTAAAAAATGAGAAATTATTGCTGTAGTTCCTCAGAATGAATACAGTATATTCCTCATGAAAAAGAACTAAGACAGTACTTACAGCACTCAGTCCTGGTACAGCATGGATCTTCTGGTATCGGTATCTGAACAGGCATGTAACCTGGTTTGTCACAAAATACTTGCTGTGTCAGAGAACAGTTGTGTTTTGTGCAGTGCACTTGAAGAGTATTTTTGTCACAGACACATTCCTGGCAATCTTTTGTCCATTTTTCTCCTGGCTACATAAAAAAGAAAAAAAAGGAGGAAAAAAATTATATATAAATGCAAACAAAAATCATTCTATTTGTTTCTAGTTGACTTATTCATGGATACAGTGATACCTGATTACATCAGCCTTTTCATATTTCTAGTATTTTTAGATTTTATAAGAAACCCTCAAACTGAAGCTAATTAGGGGAAGATAATGGAAACCACTGAAGGTTCCGAGCATGTTCACACAGCTATCACTTCCTATTTATTACTAGTGTTAGTGTGAGTGATATAAGAGGTTTAAAGGAGAAGTGATTGAGCTTTGCATTCATTTTTTAATAAGTAATTATCATATGACATACTTATTTGCACATTAGGTTACAGAGAGAAATTTCTATAATTTGTCTGCAGCTGAGGAACTAAGAATGTGGACTATCAATATTATCAGCAACAGGTAATCTGTCCCTTCATCTCTAGTAACTTCAGTGCCAAATTTGTGGAAATAAAAGCAGCATATATGCCAAAGTTCCACTGCTACCATCTATCTCTTTTTTTCTCTTTCTCCTTTTTTTTTTTCCAGTATGTGAGGTGATGGTTATTGAAAGAATATCCCATCACTTACTGTTAAATTTTTTAGGGAGTAATGTGGTTTCTGCTCTGGCACTTGTAATTATTTTTAAGACTAAAAGGGAACAAACATTTGAAAAAAAGCTAAAGTCTCCCCCAACCTAAGCAAAACTTGGTTTTGGGAAACACTAAATATCCTCTTGCTTCACTTGTCTGTGCTTGATAAACCACACTAATCGTGATACTTACCCATCTGGATACTCCATTTGATTCCCTACAAGCTGGAAAGAAGAAGAAGAAAAAAAAAAAGAATGGAGATTTACACCACAGAAAACTGACATAAAGGAGTAAATTTGTGCAGTTTTAAATACAAATACTGTGAAGATAAAACTAACAAGAAAATGAATATGCAGACTAGGTCTTGAAATGTAGAATTATACCATCTTGGTAGGTCTCATGTAAGGAAGGAAGATGGGAAAAAAAGTAATGTTGATTATTATTTGATTTTTAGATGGGGAGTCGAAAGGAACTTAAAGAGGTTGATTTGTCCATGATCTGACCATGTAGAAGCTGGCAGTAGAACCCAAGCCTCCTGACTATCAATCCTGATCCCTATTTATTCCCCGAACTAGCTACGGATTACTTACAGCATTCAGAGACACAGATGTTGCTGTCTTTACTCAGGAGTGACTTTCCTTCAGGACAGAAACATCCTTCAGTTACTCCATAGCCAGGAAGCTCAACAAAGCTAGAGTGGGAGGAATGTATGTGAGTGCAATGTTTTTGCAATGAAGCAGGAAACAGAGCAGCATATGTAGAAGGCCACTGTGTCAGATACAAGGGAGACAAAAGAATTTCTGAACTGCAACAGGAAGACTATATTCATAGAGCTGATTGATATTTATAAATCTTGAATAAATTATCCAAATTCACAAGACATTTCATTATGAAGTAACTCCATTTTCTAAGGAAAGTAGATAGGTAAAAATAGAAAAAAAGAAATATATAAGCAGTTGTTTTGGGGTGGTTTATTTTCTTTCCATACCTTGGGTCACAGGTAGCAGGATTAATGGGCCCACATGACTTGTATACTGTGCTTCCTGTACAGTTGTATGCTGTATGGAAAAAGAAGAAAAAAGATCAAGAATTGACAGTAGATGCATTTTTTGCAGCAAAAGTGACTACAGCTTTGCCTTCTTCATCTGCAGCTTCTGTAAGGACATCACTGCATATTTGTAGACAGTAGTCAAGTGTTATATGTAAGATGTGTTTACTGAATAATTGCTACCATTTCTAACACACATTTTTGAGTTCTGGAATACTTACGGCATGTATTGTTAGTCTTTCCTCTCCAGTCAATGCAGACACCTCTAGCAGCACACTCTGTAGCATACATCTCCAAACTGGCACACTGCATGTATTCATCAGCTGTGCGACATCCATCAAAAACACAGCCTTTGAAAAATGGTTCTGGTGGTATCACATCACGGCATTCTGCAAAAATCCTGCAGACAGAAACCAACTCCTTTTATGTTAATCAGTCGCTATATAAAATCTGTTCCTGTCAGATAGCTCTTCCTGGTTAATGACATGTGACTCTCTGCTTCAGGAAGAAATGTATTATGAGAAACAAAACCATAAGAATGGCCAATAATCTGGGAGATAGATTCAGGAAAGGAAAGGTTAGGAAATTTGAAGCTCCTTTTTTTTTTTTTCTAAAGAGGCTAATGTTCATAGTGTTTCTGTATGTGTACACAACTTTTCCTCAGTCTGACACTAGAAATTTCATGAAAAAGGCAACTGTGTCAGACTGAGGAAAAGGGGATGATAAAAGTAGCCAAGAGATAGAAAAATTGTACATACAATAGCTTATAGCTCATAACTTATTAGACACTACAGCAAGCATGTGTAAGAGGACCTTTATAAGTGACCCAGCTGGAAAAAAGCTTTTGCCAGAGCTCACACAAGTATAGGAAACACTGCAGGAGACAAGCCTTTGTGCTTTTGGAGCTCCATGTTTTACACTAAATGTACAAAGAATGAAGGACGCTTTTTGGCTGAGATGTTTCTGTCTGCTCAGTTAACTGAGTTGGCAACCAGGTTCTTTACGGTTTGTGCTGAAGGCCCATTTCAAATTTAGAGTTCAATCTTTACTTAATAGTCTAACTAAGAGTGAGTGAGCATACCCTGGAAGTTAGGGAGGGAGAAAGATAACAAAAATCTGCGTGGTTGCAACCCAGGGAGTATGGGTTTTAGTGCTTGCTGCACCCCTGATTTTCTGACTTCACCTCTCCTTACTCAGTTATCTTCGGCACCCAAGTCACTGAAGAAGAGCAGTTTATTTTGCTAAGGCCTTTTACTATATATATCCTGCCATTAAGGTGACCTTTTCAGCCATTATCACATGCTAGGGCTATAGTTCTTACTCTTCTTGTAAGATATTGAGGCAGTTTTGTCTAGAAAGAGTGGATTCATTCAGTTTTTTTTCTTACTCGCTCCAGATAAGATTGCAGAGAGGAGGCGTTTCGCAGTGAGGTTTTGGTGGAGGTGTGGTTACAACTGGTGGTATTGGTACTCCATGGCATGACTTGTTGTTATCAACGATCCAGTGATGAGCCATTTGGGGACAGGAAGAAATGATCTTACCACTTGGTAAGCGGCATTCATCTAATACATTATTTGTACACGTTCCTGGAAGAGACAAGCTATGTAAGTCCCATTAGACACATCAGCGATGCACAATACATTATTGAGCTGATATCACGTTTGGACATGAGGTGCTTATGAAGTGTACAAGGTGCCTTGCTTCATAGTGAGTGCTTTCTTTACAGTTATATTAACTTTAATTTAGGTTAGGGAAAAAGCAAACAAACGTAAAACCCCAGACCCAAAGAAAAAAACCCCACATTGCTGAAATATTGAGCTTTTGATCCTACAGAAGTTGAAGACGAGAATTGTTTTCACTTCCATTTTACTGCAGTTCAAAAATTTCTGTCAATCATGAGACTGCATAGTCAGAGTGGGTGAGAATAACCACAGTAGGGTGGGGAAAGAGTCCCACCTCCAATTAGTGCATCTGTCTTACCACACTGTCCTTCAGTGTTGTTGCCAAATTTACTGTATGGGAGTTTCACGGAGAAAATCAGCCCGCTAAAGGTGATGGTTGCACCAATCTCTGGTATTTCAACAATCATGTTGATGCCAAGTGTGGAGAAAGAAATGCCATCTTTTTTGAAGCCTGGTTTGACAATCTTTTGGTTGAAGTACATCTGAATGCAGGGTTAAAAAAAACCACAACTTCAGAATAAGCACTGCTTCTGCCTGCTTGTTTTAAATAATGTATTTTCTAATCTTCATAATCATGCATAACTCCATATTGTTGTGCACCACATCCAATGTCCATTGGCATCGCAATAACAGCATATATGCATTAATATCTCAGCTTGTATTGCAATATTGCTAGTGTGATAATAATCTAAGTGGCCTCTATGTACCGTGTTTGTGCAGATTGTGTGCTAATGCACAGCATTCTAAATCCAAGTATTTTCTTTGTATCCCTCATCATTTTGTTTATTGTAAACATTTTTCATATGAAAATGGGTGGTGGTTTTCTTTAACTACAGAAATATTCCTGCCATTGTTATGTAATAACTTTACAAAAGTTATTTTTGTATATATTTACAAAATCACACTGTCCCTATACTACATGTTGCTTGGCATTGGAAGAGTTGTCTGAATTCAAAATGAAGTCAAATGTCTCTGGTGCCAGTTTTATGTATCAGTCATATTTATTCATTAATCTCAGCTGTTCCATTTGCAGCCTCTATCTTATATGAGCTATGAAGGTGGACATACTTGCTTAATAACTTCTGGTCAGGAATTATTCTGCAACTTTCTTCATATTGAATTGGGATAAAGAAAGAGTTAAAGCTGTCAGTTACTGTTTTCTTTCACAGGGAAGCATGGGACTAATTGCTTCAGCATGCCTTTCTGACTGTAGGTAAGGAAAACTTGGCATGGCTCTGCAGGAGTAGAGTGCATATTGAGACAAACTTTTCCTCCCACCTGTTTGTGTTCTCTAATCAATTAGTAAATTTCCCAGTGTAACAGTGGGACTGACTTTTTGTTTTCACTGGCTTACCAGCACTAGTTTAAGATCATGAAGGTGAAGTGACACCCCCAGTTACCCCTTTTCTTCAGCTATACCTCTCTTCCCAGCAGGGAACTGGAGGGGGAATCACGTCATGGCTCTGGTGCCTGAAGTTCCCTATGCAGAGGAAGCAGTCCCTAGTCATCCAGCTGATGAGGCATACATACCCATCTTCAACATGAGAGAAGAATCACACTTGCGATTTGCATTCATGTTTCTTTATAATGTGTTTGTTTACATAAGTGAATGGCACAATGTACTAGTTTTCATGAAACATGAATTAATCACCAGTGTAAGCATTTTTTGTCTTCTTTATCAGCTGTATTAGTCTGTTTCCTAGTGTTATATATACACATACATGCACATAATATATTCATATCTGCATAGTGCTAAGCTGTTTCTGACATTTTGTTCTTAGATACTGGTGTAATCTTTTTTTTTTTTTTCCCTAATGATACCCTCTGCCCTCATTACCTCCATGATGCAATATTCTAACAGACTGTATTTCAGATGAGACTCAGTAAGGCCTACGGATCTTATTTCTTTTTTGCAAAAATAGAGAAATAAAAAATGTGTACTTTACCACATTGGTCATTACACCATTCATGAGTTTACGGGTCAGCACCACTTCTGCAGATTTGTAGAAAATAATAATGGATTTAGGGCAGGAAAGTCCATCTTCTGAATCACAGTAGTAATTGTCAATGTAAACACGGAAGTTGTCGTATTTAGGTACAATCTGTTTCACCAGGACATAAGTGCAGTTTTCGAGGAAAGTATAGTAGGTTCCATCAAAAGTAATATAATGAGGATCACCCCATCCACTGCACACACCTGGTGGAAAGAAAATGTTTAGAAGATTAAAATGAAAATTAATGTAGAAGAAAGGATTTAGGAACTGAAGTGATTATATTACAATTTATAAGGCAACCCTAAGAAAACAAAATGCCTATATAATCCATGCAAAATTTTGCTTTTTTCAAAAAAGATTATTCCTTAATCTACTGGTGCTTACATTGACACTCGTATCGGTAACAGCAGCCATCTTCATCAGGTACCAGTATTGCTGGATATTTGTTCGCACAGGTAATTTCCTTTACAGGTGGGCAGTTTGTTGGAATTACTTCTACCTTGTTGTCTCCCTTACAGATGATTTCTGTACAGTTGGATAATTTGTATCTTTGTCCAAGCTGCAAAATGAACAAAAATTGCTGTCACAGCAGTTTGCAAACAGATGTGAACTTTACTCATATTTTTAGTTTAATGGTATATTGTTTCCAGTAATGGTGGTGTTGGAAAGGAAATTAATATGTGTTACTTCTCTTCAATTTGTGGTAGTAATGATTTGTAATGTTGACCAGAGGCATTCGTAATTCTGATCATGATATGGTCGATCAGAAACTGTTTTCCAAAATGAAGCAAAGACTAAAATGAAAATCTTCACTGATAGTACCAGGTTGTCAATATTCTACACAATTAAGGTTTTTTTATGCTAAAAGGAGATGGGAACCTTGATGCCAGCTATTTCTTCTGCATGAGGAGCTATTCTGAGGTTTGGGGGATAGGTCACAGATTAAGGGAACTGATGTCCTTATACTAGCTATGTATACTTGCACTTCACAATCAGCATAGACCATCACTATCAGAAAAAAAGAATGCATACAGAAGTACAGGTAAGAAGGCAGGAGAACAGAAACAGATACAAGCCTCCACAGTAGCTTAATTTTTTCTTTTTAGTGAAGAAACAAAATGCACAAGAAATAATCCTCTATTATTTCAGTGAGAATGTTGGTTATTTATGCAATACAGTGCATCAGAAAGTGTTTTAATAGAACAGAAGTCATTAGAAAAGATTATTGTAGCTTGCTTTCTCAGTATGAAAAAAAAATTATAAGGAAGGCACATAGAGAATTTATGTCATGTATATTGCCCATCACTAGCAACACTTATTCTGGCAATCTGCACATACAAGTTTTAAAGACTGGAGAACATTCCTTTCTGGTATCACACTAACGTTGATATTATTTCAACAATTATAAATGGACACAGAAACTACATACCTGAAGGGGTGGGTAAACAGGAGAAACACAAATGGGAGAAAAACCAGAAGTAGTATGCAGAGGAACTGATGTTGTTACGGTAGACAATGCAGGGGAAGTTGTGGTCAGGGGAGTAATAAGGCTGCAATTTCCAGTGTGTCTTTCAACTGTACATGTTGGACTACAGACGGCATAATATCTACATCCATCACTATCAGTTCTATTGTAAATCACATCACCTGAAGAAAAAAAGGAAATACAATATATACAAAGAAAAAAAAGATTTAAAAGAAGACGAAAAACTTAAACAGGGCAAAAAAATATTTCCAAGTAAAACTTCTGAATACATCAAACAAAAAAATTAGGAAAAACCTAATGACAAATACATATAACAAACTAAATAGCAGATATATAGACCGAAAAAAAAGGTGAACTAACCAGGTGAAAAAATAGCATCGCCAATTTTACAGAAACAGGGTGTTAATACAGGGGTAGAAGAAGTGCTGGTGCAGCACGGTTCAGATGTGGTAGTAATGGTGGTAAGGCTGGTGGTGGGCAAGGTGGTGCTGCTTGGGCACTTGTCGTTTGGGCTGCAGCAGAGGACGCGGATCTTGTAGTTGAGGCACATCTTAAATTTGCCAGCCTGGTCTTCGTTCTTGCACACCAGTCCAAAGTGGACGTCGCACTGCACGACCTGTCCGATTGACTGGATGGAGACGTCGGGGTAGTCCTCGGCCCGGCACTCGATTTCCTTTGGGCGCTGACAGACTTCCTTCCCGGCGGCCCGGATGTGGTGGTAGGTTTCAAAGTCTCCCTGGCTGGGCCCCGAGGAGGGGAAGTCGACGTCGAACCATTCGCTCCAGAAGCACAGTTCGGGTTCGCAGGTGGTGGTGGACTCGGTGGTGGTGGTGGTGGTGGTGGAGGCCGCGCTGGTGGAGGATACGGTAGGTGTCGTCGTGGGGCCAGTGGTGGTGGTGGAAATTTGCAGGGTGGTTTCCGAGGAGGTGGGCAGCGTGGTGGAGGAGTAGGGCGTGGAGGTGGAGGTCGTGACTGTGGTGGAGGTCGGGGCGGTGCTGGTTGATCTGCGGGTGG
>NW_010972635.1:1005628-1008842 GCF_000737465.1 Haliaeetus leucocephalus | reverse complement strand
TACCTCCAGAGTAATTTCTCCCTTTTTGAATACAATTTTTGCTCCCAATTGTTCCAACAAGTCCCTTCCCAAAAGTGCCTTTGGGGAGTTGGGCATATATAAAAATTTATCAATGCCCCACTGTTTTCCTAATTTATATTCTAAAGGTTTACAAAAATATGCCTCTTCACTTTGGCCAGTCGCTCCTTTCACCATGACATAATCATTTCCCAGGGGCATCAAAGCCTGATTCAGAACCGAGTATGTTGCTCCTGTATCTACCAAAAATTCTACCTCTTGTTGTGTTTTCCCTAGCTTAATTATAACCAGTGGATCCGCTAGGGTAGATTCCCCAGGTTCCCGTCAGTCTCCCTTCACAGGGGCTACCGTTCTTCCTGTTTGAGCCCTCTGATCCTCCTCCTTGTTCCTTGGGCATTCCCTTTTCCAATGACCGAATTTCTTACACAAAGCGCATTGATCCTTGCCCAGTCGGGGCAAGTCTCGTCTAGGCCCTCTTCCTCTTTCTTCCTGAATAACAGCCATTAATTTCCTTTGCCCTTGCCTATATCCTTCTTCTCTGTTACTAAATACTCTCCATGCTTCATCCAACAATATTTCTAAATTCCTACTCTCTGTAGGGCGTAATTTCTGAAGTTTGCACCTTATATCCCCTGTAGACTGACCCAAAAACAGGGAGACTAATTGTTGTATTCCTACCTCTGACCCAGGATCCAGCGGTGTGCTGCGGCGCATTACATCCCTCAGTTGATCCAGGAATTTGGATGGAGACTCGGAAGGACTCTGTTTAACTGCATATAAAGCTGACCAATTTATAGTTTTGGGGATTGCTCTCTCCATTCCTTTTGTAATCCACTCCTGATACCCCTGCAATCTTTCCATATGTGCAGATCTATTAACATCCCACTTTGGGTCTTGGAGAGGGAAATATTCCTTAATGTCCCCTCCTGTAATCTTATAATGATCTTCAGCAAGGTTCCCTGCTGTTTGTCTGTCTCAGTCACATATTCCAATAATAGCTGTATATCCTTCCAATCAGGGTTATGCTGTTTTAAAATAAATTGGAAATGCTTAGCTACAGTTATCGGATCTCTCCTATAATCTTTTGCAACCTTTTTCCATTCCCCTAGGTCAGCAGTAGAAAAGGGTACTTTGATTAACATCGTCCCACCATCTGGCCCCACCGCCTCTCGGAGAGGTACTTGTAAAGCTGTTGAGGTAATTTTCTTCCTAGTACGGGAAGATACAGGACTGCTCGGGGGGGGGTCAGAGTTTTATCCGAGTCTACATCCTGTTCCTGTGGTCGAGGGGGAGGCTTAAACAAATCAGTTAGATCTTGTTCTGGTACCTGATGAATTTTATTTGTCTTTGTACATCTTTGTCCAATACTACATGCCGAACAACACCGCCTCAGTTTACCTCTAAGCTCCTTGTTGTTCTCTCGCTCAAGTGCAAGCACCATGGGGTCCTGTGGGGGTACCATTCCACAGTCCCTTTGCCACTCCGGATGATTTCGGAGGGTGAAAAACATGTCTGCATACAAAACCTCATCCCATTTTCCTTCTCTCCTTAAAAACAGCATTAGTTGTAATAGACCCATTAAGTGGCCACTTAGCATCACTTTCTAACTTATACAACGGCCACCATTGATTGCAGTATTTAATAAGGTTCTTTTTACTTTCCGTACCTCCGGTCCCAACAATATCTTTCCAGTGGGCAATTACACAACCCAGAGGACTTTTCCTCAATATTCCTCCTTGATTGTTTCCCATTTTATAACTCCTCCTAATGATTCTTAAGTTTGATCTTAGCTTCTCCTTTTAATAAGCTTCCATGCAAATTGTTTCTTACACTTCTTTTACAGTCTTCCCCAGTTTTCCTCCCACACGTCCCAAATTTCTGGAATTAAATTTTCCTTTACACACCAATCTCAGTATTTTGGATTCTTAGTGAGCTCTTTCCCAATCATAAAAGTGTGGAATTTGGAGAAAACACTCTACCAGCTTCTCCCACAAGATTTACACTTCAACAAAACCCAAGCCGTATGCTAATTATTATATAGTCCAGTTGTAAGCCCACATACAAAGCAAGAAATCACCCCTATTAATACGTAAAGACATTCACACATTAACAAACATACATACACCTATAAATTTCAACATATCATTTCCACACACCCACACAAAATCTTTAACATAAATTTCCAAACATTCACATCATACAATCATCGCTCCAGTTGACAACCTTCAGCAGCTGCAAAAATAAACCAAGCGCAATTGCGAGGGGGTGCGCTTACCCTTCTCCTACCTCTTATATACCAGTCATCGACAGGTCCGTCCTGGCTCCCAATACTGGGATGCAGCGATCACCCCGGATTTGCTCGATCTACCCCCAAGATCGCTAGTGGCTGCTCTATTGGTCAGCAAATCCCCCCATACAGGGTACCCTCCTCCCATACGGGGACTACGCTGCACGCCAGACGTCTCTGTGCTATTTACCAGCTGCCCCGGCCCGTACTTTTACAGGCTCCCCTTGTAAAACATACCGTTTGGTCCGCGGCTTCAGGAGGTTGTTGTCTGCTCCCGCGGTGAGCGGCTGGCAGCGGAGGCTCCTGTGAGGAAAGTGCTCGGGGCGTGCCGAGGGGCGTCCGCTCCGCAGTCGGTCCCGCAGCCGAGCAGAGAGTCTCCTGGCTGGCTCGCCAAACTGACGTGCGGAAAACAGACTCCACAATCAGTGAGATTGTAAAGTAGGTATGTTCATTCAGCACTGGGCAGCACGGGGGGTAGTCCCACCAAAGTCGTGCGCGCCCGACTCGGCAGTTCGCCTCAAGTTTATACAGTCAGGTATTACATATTCACAATACGCCTATACATATGCATGACCTATCCCCGCTTCATATTAAAATTTGCTCCGAGAGGTCATTTCCATAGTCCCCTCCCACCCGCGCCTGCGCAGGGCCTCTTTATGGTGGTCGTCTGGTGGTCACAGAGATGAAGATAGATGACTCCGTCACCGCTAGTAACCTCTTTCCTTGCGCAGGCTCAGTGATTTGGTATTCACCCAAGCCGCAAGACCAGTCTTGGCTGGCTCTTGGGGCCTGCTCCTGCTTCTTATCAAGGACTGTCTTTACCTCATTGGCTGGTTCTTGGGACCAGCTCTTCTTATCAAGGACTGTCTCTACCTCAGCTAATTTCAACAATGTAAGCACTAAACATCA
>NW_010972635.1:1003730-1005573 GCF_000737465.1 Haliaeetus leucocephalus | reverse complement strand
AGAGATACTTGTTCCGTAGGCATTGTCCATTCTGTGTACTGGATAAAATGGGGCCCTGTGGTAAAAAGTATGTGTGCAATAATGTAATTCAAGATTGTATCCTTCATAGCAAAAAAGAGACAAATTTAGATGACACAAGCAACCTTTATTTCTGGTATTTTCTAAGTTTCAAATGTTTGACTTTGTAAACATAAGGTTCCTTTCTTACATACAGTTTTCAATTGGTAAATTCCTCAATTTACAAAATAGCAAAGTGTCTCTTTGCCCTCTCCCTTCTCAAATCCCATCATATGAGTATTGATGTCATCCACAAGCAACATTAGAAAGTTTATCACTTCAGCTAGTCCTTTATGGTAGTTGTAGAACAGCATTCCCCATTTCTCTATTTGGTCAAATGGTATTTAGCTACAGGGGGAAATGATTGGAAAGCTGCTATTCCTTCCTTGTCCTCAGCTACTTTACATGTTTTCCCTTCCTGTGGCCTGCTTTAGGAAGGAAGTGAAGTTCCAAAGGATCCGTTACACATCACTGAAAATCACTGCCTTCTGGGATGGGAGAGGAGGGGTTGGTTTGTATGGATTTTTTTTAACCTGTTTCTCTTCTCTCGTTAAGAAAGTTACCGAGTATTGGTATAGAAGGGTATGTTGGTAGTGGTTGAAAAGGCAAAGGAACCAGGCCTGGTAACAAAAAAGGTCCAGGAGTTCTGGGCAGGAGAAGGCCTAGAAACAGGCGAGGATCAAGGTCATTTCTTTTTCACGTAGGATGCGCTGCTGCTTTTTCAAAAGGTCTTTCCTTAAAGTGAAATGAGCCACTTGGAAGCTCTCCATAAACTCTTGCTTGCACTGGGTGGGAGGCTGTCATGTCCCAATTTCTCAGGACAATGACTCAGGTTTGCTGATTCCCAGGTCAGGATTAAGGTGAAACAACACCAGGGATCCTTTAACTCACAAAACTCCACTTTTATTCACTGACAACAAGAATTGGCATGCTCACCACAAAAATTGGTATGCTCACAACAAAAATTGGCATGAAACTATGTCAGTAAACTGTGTAACATGTGCTAACCCTACATCACCAAACATATACTACAGGCCTTGCTTATTTGGGGATTAGTTCAGGTAAGACAATAAGACGAGCCCTCCCATTGAGTCACAAGGTTCAGAGCAGACCTCCTTGCTTTCTAGACTCCTTCTAAGAGAGGAGCCCAGGGGTGGCTGGATCCGCTCCTAGTCCCAGACTTGGTCAACGGTTTATGTCTAAAGTGATTAGGTGTAGGGATTATGGAAAAGGAAAGCAGGAAAGAGAGAAGAGAAGGATTTCACTGGTCCTGGATCCAGCGCTGGTTCAGTCAGTTGAGGGGGCCAGTCCCAGTGGGCTTGTGCACGTGTGTCCTTTTATCATCCTTGCCCCTCCTTCAGGCGGGCACTTGAACTCATTAGGCTCATTAGGTATCACGAGCAGTTTGTGAGCCTTTGGGACTTGGCGGTCCTTTAGGGAGTAACTTCCCCTTCCCTGCATGGTGAGTTGCCCTGCTCAGCGCATCAGAACAGCACATCTGAACAGAGAGCTGTGCACCCTCGAGCAGGCCCTCCCCCTCCTGTTGCTGATGGGTGCTGATCGGCTTCTTTTCACCTGGTTCCTTGCCAGGCAGAGTTCCTTGTTATGCAGAGTTAGTTGTTAAGCAGAACTTGCCCCTTCACAATGTTTGAGACATTAACTCTTTCAGTCTCTTGCAGAGGCTGGCACAGGGACCGTGTTTTTCAGGACCTGCCTTAGCTTAAGCACTGATTTACTGAGTTCTTGCAGTGCTGAGTGGTGTGTTACCATCTCAGCATGGCTTGGT
>NW_010972635.1:1002503-1003542 GCF_000737465.1 Haliaeetus leucocephalus | reverse complement strand
TGCTCCAGCATGGGTCCCTTCCACAGCGTGCAGTCCTTCAGGAGCACACTGCTCCAGCGTAGGTCCCCCACGGGGTCACAAGTCCTGCCAGAAAACCTGCTCCGTGGGCTCCTCTCTCCACAGATCCACAGGTCCTGCCAGGAACCTGCTCCAGCGCAGGATTCCCACAGGGTCACAGCCTCCCTCGGGAAACCACCTGCTCCGGCGTGGGGTCCTCCACGGGCTGCAGGGGAATCTCTGCTCGGGTGCCTGGAGCATCTCCTCCCCCTCCTTCTTCACTGACCTTGGTGTCTGCAGGGTTGTTTCTCTTACATGTTCTCACTCCTCTCTCCGGCGGCTAGTTCTCCCTGTCCCAACTTTTTTTTCCTTCTTAAATATGTTATCACAGAGGTGTTATCACAGAGGTGTTACCACTATCGCTGATTGGCTCGGCCTTGGCCGGCAGTGGGTCCATCTTAGAGCCGGCTGGTATGGGCTCTCTCTCGCCCACAGGGGAAGCTTCCAGCAGCTTCTTACAGAAGCCACCTCTGTAACCCCCCCGCTACCAAAACCTTGCCACACAAACCCAACACACTTGGTTTAGAGCTGACCTCCTCAGACCTGCAGTTATGGCACAAGCTTCTTGCATTTGAGCTGTCTGGTTTTGTTCTAGTATTTCTACGCATTCGGCATTGTTCTGGTGAGTTTGATGGACCCTGTGGAGCTGGTGAAACAGCCACAAGACATCACTGAAAATCTGTACTGAAAATCATGGAAGGAGGCTCAGAAGACCAAAGCACCCCTGTGTGCAGAGGTACCGCTGCCTCCCCCACTCTGGTTTCACTCACTGTGTTCAGGGAGCTGACAGTGGTGTTTGGCTTTAACCTTGGACTATTTCTGTCCAAAGCATTTCAGGGTTCTCTGCAAACAATTTGCATCAATCAAACTGTGTAGATGTGACACATGGGATTTTATGTTACAGTTTGCTCCCTTCTTCCTGCAGACCTCTGTGGTGATGCTGTAGTTAGATCTGCTTGCTTGCCAGGACTGTTCCTTATGG
>NW_010972635.1:1001301-1001558 GCF_000737465.1 Haliaeetus leucocephalus | reverse complement strand
GGACGGCAGGTGGAGGCCTCATTCGCCTGGCTGTTGTCCTCCTCCCAGTGGAGGATGGAGGTGATGGGCTGCCAGCAGAGTGGGCAGGTCGCGTTGACAACAGTGTTGGCCCAGTGCTGGATGCATTCAACACAGAAGATGTGCCAGCACAGAGCCACACAGGCAGCGTCTTCAAAGGGGGCCTGGCAGATGGGGCAGGTCCCCTCCCCAGAGGTGACTTGTGGCAGTACCCAGGGCAGCTGGCTCATGGCTGGATG
>NW_010972635.1:1000876-1001291 GCF_000737465.1 Haliaeetus leucocephalus | reverse complement strand
GCTGGATGCTCCCAGCGCCACTGCTGGGATTCAATACTTTGTTGGCCACTGCCGGGACTTGATGCCTCCAGTGCTGCTGGCAGGACTCCATGCCTCGGGTGCCACCATGTCGTGGTTTAACCCCAGCTAGCAACTAAACACCACGCAGCCGCTCTATCACTCCCCCACCATTGCCTCAGCTAGACAGGGGAGAGAAAAATATAACAAAAGGCTCATGGGTCAAGATAAGGTCAAGGAGATCACTCAACCAATTACCATCACAGGCAAAACAGACTTGACCTGGGGAAAAGTATCTTAATTTATTGCTAATCAAACCAGTGTACGGTAATGAGAAAAAAAAAATCAAATCATAAACACCTTTACCGCACACCTCCCTTCTTCCCGGGCACAGCTTCACTCCCAAATTCTCTACCTA
>NW_010972635.1:999928-1000239 GCF_000737465.1 Haliaeetus leucocephalus | reverse complement strand
GAACTTTGCTTCATTATAATACCAAAACACACCTCCTGGTCGAAGGCTACCCGCCTCCAAGACTAACCACGCCTCGGACACTGACCCCGTGCCTGCGTGATAGCCTCGCTTGAGAAGGGCGGAGATATGATAATTGTATTCTGAGAAGGATGGAGACTCCTGAGGCAGAGGTGGAGCAAGGTGTGTTACTAAGCATAAAAGATGACTTCTGAACAACGGAAATTTGAAGCTTCCCCACCAAGGACCACGACGATTGACGACGCAGCATCAGCTGGACCCGGGACCGTTAGGACGTCGTGAGATCAGCGGTG
>NW_010972635.1:987695-999393 GCF_000737465.1 Haliaeetus leucocephalus | reverse complement strand
TGGACAAAGGGGAAGCTTCTAGCAGCTTCTCACAGAAGCCACCACCCCTGTAGCCCCCCCCGCTACCAAAACCTTGCGACACAGACCCAATACACACCAGCAGGACTTGATGCTGGCATTTATAGTTGCCCACCAAGTGATGTAATGGGGTGACAGGGCTCTCAGGAGTGCAACCAGGAACTTCCCCAGCCTCAGAGACAGACCTTGTGCTTGCAAAGCCCGTCTGCAGCATGCTTCATGTCTCCGTGTTTGCTTGGGCACCTTTCAGGCAGTCTCTGTTGTTGTTGATTATTGTGCCAGAATCACACATGCACAGAGCAGTTGGGGTTGGCAGGGACGTCAGGAGGTCATCTGGTCCAAGCCCCTGCTCAAGCAGGGCCACCCTGAGCTGGATGGACACTGGACACCACTGAAAAGAGCTGGGCTCCGTCATCATTGCACCCTCCCTTCAGATATTTATAGATATGGAGAAGATCCCCTGAGCCTTCTCTTCTTGAGGCTGAACAGTCCCAGCTTTCTCAGCCCCTCCTCATTAGAGAGAACTTCCAGTGCCTTCACCATCTTTGTGGCCTTTCACTGGACTCTCTCCAGTCTGTCCCTGTCTCTCTTGTCTCTGTGCCCAGACCTGGACGCAGCACTCCAGGTGTGGCCTCACCAGTGCTGAGCAGAGGGGAAGGATCCTCTCCCTCCACCTTCTGGCAACGCTTCTCCTCATGCAGCCCAGGACACAGTTGGCCACCTTTGTGGCAAGGGCACATTGCTGGCTCAGGTTCAACGTGGTGTCCACCAGGACCCCCAGGGCTTTGTCTGCAGAGCTACTTTCCAGCCAGGCACCCCCAGCCTGTCCTGGTACCTAGGGCTGTTCCTCCCCAGGGGCAGGACTCTCCATGTCCCTTGGTTGAACTTCAGGAGGTTCCTGTCAGCCCATTTCTCCAGCCTGTCAACATCCCTCTGGGTAGCAGTGTGATCCTCTGGTGCCTCAGACACTCCTCCCAGTCCTGCATCACCTGTGTGCTGAGGGTGCATGTGGTCACCTCACAGTAGAAGGTCATCAGGTTGGGGATGCATGACTTGCCCTTTGCAAATGCACGCTGAGTCCTCCTGATCACCCGCTTGTCCTTCATGCCCCTGGAAATGGCTTCCCAGGTTAGTTGCTCCATCCCCTTCCCTGGGATCGAGATGAAGCCATCTGGTCAGCAGTTTCCCAGTTCCTCCTCCTTGCTCTTCTTGGAGCTGGGAGTGGCAGGGTGACTAGACTTTCTTCTAGTCACCAGGAACCTCTCCCATTGCTGGGACTTTCCAAAGGTCATGGAGAGTGGCCCCGCATGGACTTGAGGTAGCTCCGTCCTGGGTGCACCCTGCCAGGCCCCTGGACACATGCAGGGCCAGTATTGGGGTGCCCTGCCCTGCTCCTCCTCTGCTGAGGGTCCTCACCTGGTCCTTTGCTGCACAGCCCCTGGGGCTCCTGAGGGCCAGCGTGACCAGGGCAATGAAGGCAGTGACAGGACACGGGCCCCACATGGGGCTGGTCACAGGCACAAGAGCCCTGTGCAGGGTGTGGGCAACATCTCCAGCTGCTCCTGACCGGACACCTCCATTCCCCAGGCAGCGGCGGAGCGCTCTGGGTGCTCCAGCTGGAAGTGGTCGCAGCATTGGGCCTCATGGCTGCGGCAGCGGCTGCGGGTTGAGCAGCTCCAGGGTGGTGGCCCTGCTGTTGCGCAGCTGACGGGGTGGCCCAGTCCCTGGCAGCCGCTGAGGCATGATGTGCTTCAGGCTGGCCTGTGGTGGCCTGGAGGGGCAGCTGGGGTGCTCTGTGGGTGCGCCTAGCCGTCCCGGGCGAGAACGGGCCCTTTGGCATATGGCTCCGGGGGGCTGGCAGGGTCTGGGCCCAAGGTGCCCCACTCCGCTCCCTCCGAGACACTGGCGGGGGCACTGGGGGCTGTTCCAGGTGGGGGTTCCCTCCAGATTCCTGTACCTATCCTGCGGGAGAGCAGCGGCATGGGGTACTAGCTGGGAGCCTGCCTGCGGTGAAGGATAACCAGCAGCAAAGCAACTGCGTGGGTGTTGGGGGGTGCAGTAATCTGTGGGCAGAGACTGCAGGAGAGCAGCCATTGTTTTCAAGTTGAAATGCATGCTTGTTTCAGTGATGTATTCAATACTAGATGCACAGAAACAGAGGAATTTCTGTTCTATGCCAAGCGTAATAACACTGGAGTGATGCATGTCACAGTGTTGTGGCAATAAAACATTGCTGAAAGAATCGTGTGTGTCATGCCTGTGCTTAAACGGCAACTCTGGCTTTACATGATGCAAAACCTAAAAAGGTTCTTTCGGGTGTTGGGAATTTTTTCATCCCTACTTCAGACACAGAATGGCAGACCATCTCACAGTTGGGGCCACAAGATGTGAGGAAGAAGTTGTCACTCTGGGTGATGTAAGCGAGAGATGCAGGTGATTGTGCTGTTCAGCAATCTGCTTACTTGTGTCATCGCCGTATGTGACTTTTGAATTCAGCAGTCACAGGTAAGGTTGTAATGTTAAAGCAGTTAAGTAGGAAAACTCACTGCACAGGGGAAGGATGGATTTATTTCATAACAAAACCCACTTCACTCACAGTCTTGTACTCGGAAGCACAAAGATGCACATCTGAGTTGTCTGTCCACAACGTCTGCAGTGCCACAGGGAGCTTTAATAAGGCCAAGCAGCCAGCATAGCTCATTCCAAACGCTGATCTTCAACAGCACAGTGATTCTGTTTTGAGAATCTTCCCAAGTATGTCCTAGGAAAACAGACTGGACTAAGGTTTATGCACGCAAACAATTCAAGGATGAAAATCCAGCAGGCTACTTGGATAGATGAAGAGAAATGTTTATAAGTAATGCGGGAATAGAAAACCCTACGGAGCAAGCAAGACTTGCACTTGTTTCAATTTTTGCTCAAGGCTTGGGTTCTAAAGTTTCTGAAAACATCTGAAATATTGTAATTGGCTGGGAGGGGAAAAAGTAGAGGAAATATTATCATAAAATCATAGAATACCTCAAGTTGGAAGCAATCCATAAGGATCATTGAGTCCAACTCCCTGCTCCTCTCAGGACTACCTAAAATGAAACCATATGACTAAGCAGTGTTCAGATGCTCCTTGAACTCTGTCAGGCTTGGTGCCATGACCGCTTCCCTGGGAAGCCTATTCCAGTGACTGACCACCCTCTCAGTGAAGAACCTTTTCCTAATGTCCAATCTGAACTTCCCCTGACACAGCTTCTGACTGTTTCCTCATGGCCTATTGCTGGTCACTAGAGAGACGCGATCAGCACCTCCCCTTCTGCTGCCCCCTTTGAGGAAGTTGTAGGCTATGATGGGATCACATTAGCTTACTGAAGGTAAGATCAGCAAGTTGAATGTAACATGGGCAGCTAAAAGATGCCTCTTACAGGCTAGACAGGAGAGGGACTATCCCCATTTGGGAAGCAGTATCATTAAGACCATGCAGACTCTGATTACCAAGCAAACACACAGACGTTAAACTTGTCCATATAGATGTCACTTCTCTTTCAAAAACAAGATCCCCTTTTTCATGGGGGCAGGGGTTGGGGAGGGGACCCTACAGCAGACACTTAGCCTATCCCACTCAGAGAGCTTTAAACGACTTCAGTCCATTGTGGGAAGAGTAGATATCTCAAGCCTTGTCAAATGGCTTCAGTTAGTAGCTAAATCTGGAAAAAAGTAAGAAAATGTTCCTTTGCCTTGAAGCCAACATAGCCCATCAGCCTTTTTCTTCCCTTCTCTCCCCTTGACTTAAGAGGAGCTGGTGACAAGTTTCAGTATACAACAGGTGAAAGTAATGCTACCTTTTAAAGCAGGGAAAAGCCACATTCAGCTGAGAAAAAGAACATTGACACAACTTAAATCTCTCTTCCCTCCATCTGCATGGTCTCTTCTCTTGGTTTCATTTAAGGGAGCATCACCGCAGAAGGATGTATGAATCAGACTGCCATAGAAAATCTCTCCCCATGGCTGTGCTTGCTGCTATCAAAATCACTTCTCCTTCACCACTGCAAAGCCATCCCAGTTCCCACTGCTGCCCTCAGTGTTTAATGCAAAAGAGTCCTCTGGCCCAGGTCTCTCTCCATCAAGCAGACAACCCAGCCGCATGCTACATTTTTATGTTTCTGGTCAAATGCAAGCCATCCCGTAGGTCACACAGACTGCCTCAATCCTGCTGAGCTTCACAGATTTCCTCATCCTGATCCCTGACACTTCCAAGGGGAAAAAGTGAAGCCTCCTCATTAAGGGTAAGGTACCTGAGAAACCCATGAGCAAAGAAAATGCACTTGCCCTGCAATTTGCTTGTGACCCTGGAATTATTCACAAGCAATTGTGTTCCTCAACACAGAGACTGTAAATGAGATTTTTTTTTCATTCTCTGGCCATTACTAGACCCTGGAAGATACACACGCAGAGCCAAAAGAAACCTGGATTAAAAGAGACTCTGTACCTGATCTGATCGTTCCCCTCCAACTCCGCCATGGGCCGCAAGCATCAGCACATTTGATACCCACATGAAGAGATGGGAAAGTGCTCACAGCAAAACCAGAAGGCAAATTTCAATTGCAATGAGATGTATGTGATTTATAGGCTGTAATCTTATGGATGGTAAACAACATCCTGAGACTGCCTGCCTGGTTAGGAAGGTTGAACTCAAAAAAAAAAAAGGCTTTTCAAATAACATGTACAAGCTTGTGAGAACTGAAGCAGGGAATTTGCTACATTTTAAATCTGAGACTCCACACTTAACCAAATTAGTGACTTTGCAATGACAGCTACTGCTCCCAGCTCAGAAGCATAGCTTGACATTTTGCACCACAAAATAAGCTTTCCATAAATTCCAATGCCTGCTCAAAAAACCTTCAGACTTCACACAACCACACAATGTCACAAACAACTCGCTATAAGTACTTCTGAATTACTATTCACTTAAGTAACAAACAGGGGGAAAAAAACCCTCATTGGGACAAAAGTAAAGGTAGACACAAAAGAAAACAGTTTGTCAGTGAAATGGTTTAATCAGCCCACTCTGCAGGGGCCAGCAGAGGACACCTTCAAAAGTTCTGTGGCTTCAACTTTGTAGAAAAGATCGATGAAAGACACTAACTGGATATAAATAGTTAAGTGGTGCTCAGCCAGAGAAGATTTTTAGGAATCATGTGTAAGCCCAGCTTTCAGGTAAAAAAAATGGGCCCCTAAGTGTGCACAATGAACCCTCCTCATCCTCCATTCCTGCCACCAGCCACCCACTACCAAGTTCCCCTATAGAAGTGCAGTTATGTCTGCACCAAAGAATGGCCCTGGGACACTGGTGGCTCTCAGGTACAATTTTAAGATTTTCACTGTAGCAAAAGTTTTATAAAGCTGCTTATAAGCCAGGAAAGAAAAGGGGGGGGGGGGGAACCCACCAAACAACAAACCTCTTCATTTTGGCTATCCTATTTTCTTCTGTGATCCATTTTCTTCTATGTCCTGTCATCTTCTGTGTAATCTTCCTACTGAGTTTGGTGTCATAGAAATGGCTCCACCACCTCCAACCAAGGTTATCACAGCCTGAAAAACTCTCATCAGGTCCACCTACTCTCTCTGTTTCTCAGCAAGGCAGTGAGCTCCTTCTTTGGTCTGACTTCCTTCTTCCCTACCCCAAAGGGAGCATCCTTTTCTGGACCAGCATTACTCAGTGCATGTACAGTTTTTGCAGTATGTCCATTTAATGGTGAATTCTCTTGGTTTGGATGAACTACAGGAGGTTTCTCAGGGACTGAGCCACTTCCATCAACCCTATGGGTTTGATCAAACCACATCTGCGTGTCAGAAAATAAGCAACTCCAAAATTATGAAACAAAAGAAGTGAAAAAAAAGAGAATCAAAGTCTGTAAATGCGGCAACTTAAATTAATGTCAACCTGTTTCATCAACTGATGGAAAAAAAGTGCAAAGCTCACCATCAGCATGATGATATTCACAAGCTTACCACAATGAAGATCTAAGTGTATCACTGAGGCAGGTTGAAATACTACAAAAAGAGTCCCCAAACTCTCTGTTCCCGAAAGCCAAACTCATTCAATAACGTATTTGGAGATAACTGAAATAAGCTGTCCTGCTTCACCTTTGAAAACTATTTACAAAGCCCAATGGACAAGAGTTGTGGTTTCACCATGGTAGGCAGCTCAGCACCATCAGCCACTCAACCACTCCCCCACAGTGGAACGGGGGAGAGAATCAGAAGGGTGAAAGTGCAATAACTCATGGGTTGAGATAAAGATGGTGTAATAGGTAAAGCAACAGCTGTGTGCTCAAGCAAAGCAAAATAAGGAATTAATTCACTCCTTCCCATCAGCAGGCTGGTGTTTAGCCATTGCCAGGAAAGCAGGGCTCCATCACGCATAAGAGTGATTTGGGAAAACAAATGCTGTAATTGCACTTCCTTCTTCTTCCCCTGCTTTTATTGCTTTTATTTATTAGAAGCTTATTAAAGCTTTTATTGCTGAGCATGACATCATATGGTGTGGGATATCCCTTTGGTCAGTTGGGTTTAGCTGTCCTGGCTGTGTCATAGAATCATTGTAGTTGGAAAAGACCCTTAAGATCATTGAGTCCAAATGTTAATGTAACACTGCCAAGTCCACCACTAAACCATGTCCCTAAGCACCACATCTACACATCTTTTAAATACCTCCAGGGATGGTGACTCAACCACTTTCCTGGGCAGCCTGTTCCAATGCTTTGACAACTCTTTTGGTGAAGAAATTTTTCCTAATATCCAACCTAAACTTCACCTGGTGCGACTTGAGGCTGTTTTCTCTTGTCCTATCGCTTGGTACTTGGGAAAAGAGACTGTCACCCACCTCGTTACAACATCCTGTGGCAGACCTGTGGCAGGTGCACCCAACCGGACAGGAAAAAAAACTTCTCCAGGCAGGGAGGAGAGGAAAAAACAAACCCTAGAGGCCACAGGTTGAAAGCCAAACTGTCGGGGGATGCAACGGGTCTGCGGAATGCCTGACAATTCAAGAACAGTGTGACCTTGAGCAGCTTGTAGTGTATCCTTGAAAGTCTGGAAAGATCCGAGAAGAGTGGTACAAAAACAAGATAATGATAAGAAGAACCGTCCTGACGAACTCACCAATCATGAACTGTTAGTTACTAACTAAACCAATCATATACTAACACATACTCTGAAGAAGGGGATAAAAAGGTGTGTTAGAACAATAAAGTAGCCATTTTGCATGATCTAATACTTGTCGTGTCCGTCTCTACCGCGACACCAAACTGACCAATCTGATATGCGTCAGTACACAAAAGTGTTTACCTTTTGGCCAATGGGGATTAAAATGACCACAGATCAGATTCGACAAGGGTATAAATGGGGCCCCACCAGAGGACATTTTGAGTCAGTCCTTCTCGGAGCAGCAGGTCTGCAGTGGGGCACTCTCCCCTTGGGTCGGGTTATGGCCCTAGGTAACTCCTCAAGGTTGAGAGCCCTCATCTTTTAGGTGAGTGATATGTGCATTTTGAGTCATCATTTTTAAACCTTAAGAATTCTTAAGTCAGCCATGTAGTACTAATTCCCCTTACATCATTGAGCCTGTGGTTCACTAATGTTATCGGAGTTTTAACTAATTTTTTTACTGAAGAATAAATCTGACTTTTTAACACCTGTTGGATTTGATTGCATAAGCCTCCATAACACCTCCTTCCAGGTAATTGTAAAGAGCGATAAGGTCTCCCCTGAGCTTCCTTTTCTCCAGGCTAAACAACCCCAGTTCCCTCAGCCGCTCCTCATAAGACTTAGTCTCTAGACCCTTCAGCAGCTTGTTGCTCTTCTCTGGACGCACTCCAGCACCTCAGTGTCTTTATCGTAGTGAGGTCTTGCAGTGTCCCCTCCCAACTTCTTGTGCAGCCCCAGCCTGTTCGCTGGTGGGGTGGTGTGAGGAGCAGAAAAGGCCTTGATGCTGTGCAAGCACTGTTCAGCAGTAACTAAAACATCCCTGCATTATCAGCACTGTTTTAGTCACAAATCTAAACCATAGCACTATACCAGCTGCTATGAAGAAAATTAACTCCATCCCAGCCAGACTCCCATACAACAAGCTGTATTGATTCTCCCGGTGGCAAACATTAATGAGTTGTACAGTCAATTACAGCATGTGTTTCCCCTAACAACTGGCCCATTGTTTATTTTGGCTGTACTGAGAACAGATCTGCTCTGCTCCAGCAACTCTTTCCTCCACCACAAGAAGGACACAAGTTTCCTTCAGTCGGATGCTGCTGGGAGCACATTCCCTTGTTCCTTGTGCCCTGAACAGGACCGACAAGGGCAAGAGCAGAAAAACATTTTTCCTTCTTGTCTCCAGTGGGATCTGGTAATGAACTGAAAGTACTTTCGTTTCCTTCTACCAGGAACATGAGGGCCACCCATAGACAATCTTGCTCATCAGGCCTTAGGCAGCTGCTGGCAGGGCTGACTCAACCCAGCCACTGTAAAAGCTGTATTTCATTTATTAAGGGAAGACGTCAATTGACAGGGACTTTCAGACAGCATCTACTCCAAAAGCAACAATGGCAATGTAATTTCTGAGGTCTGACAAAATTGTATTGTCATAACTCAAGGGTCGTTATACTCCTAACAACAGGCAAGATGGTACCTGTTAAATTTATTCCCACCAAGAACATCAGGCTTCTGCTGAGAACCTCATCCCTCAGAGATGCCGAGACCCTGTGCTCCCCAACGTCCGAAAGAGACCAGCCAAAGGTGTCTCAGGTTGGCTACATATGGCAGGAAGAGCAGAAAGGGCCCAGCACTTCAGTGAGGAGCGATGACCATAGCCCAAGCAGGAGAAGAGAAAGCACCTATCCCTTGCAGAGAGCAGCAGCCTAAATAAGTCACACTGAATGTCACTTTATTAGTGAAAACAGGCTGCAGAAATCATGTCAGTGACAAACTACCCACAAGAAAAATGTCAAGTGCTTGATTTTTCCTTTTCCCTCTGACTATCAACCTGTCTGCATGGGCTGTTTTTGCTGTTGCTTGCTCCCACCCAAGGATCGAGCAGGGAGCACACTCACTCCTGCTTTACTACAGCAGAAGACTGGCTTTACTGGTCTTACACAGAACACCCCTGCTAGCCAGCCGTGGAGGGTTTGTCACACTGCCTGCACCCTCGGGAGAAACAGGCAATCTGCCCTGTAGTCAGTGCTGTGAAGGGACAGTAATAACGTCAGGCTCTGGATCAAAAGGGACTGCAGTTAAAAAGGAAAACCAACTCTTGAAGGGGAGTTTGCACTGCAGAGCTGCCATGCAGACAGCCTAGATAGACGCACAAGCTAGAGAGGGCTCCCATCAGCCTTAGCTAGGGCCTGCTGTATGCATTTAAGGAATAAGTGCTATATGCACACGTGGGTTTTTTTCCTCCTCATCTGAACAGCAAGAAACAACTGAGAGCAAGGGAAGGGCCATACTTGTTCCTACCTCTCATTTAGAGAAGTGCTGAGAGATCCCCCTTGTTTTGTGAACAGATCTAACTGATAATTGCCCTAGGAAGATAAAATTCTGAGTCAAGTCAAGGAGAAATCTTATGCCACCTATCTAGGATTTCATTATTCAGGGCAGAAAAAAAGAGTTCTACTCTCTAGCCCAGCACCAAAAATGACACCTGCCACTCTATTTCATCTTCAAGCACAAATCAAACCAAACCAAACCCAGATCTCTCTATCTTCAGGGCCAACAGCAGAAAATTATGAGAGCTCTAGAATTACTAGATGTCAGCTACCTTTCCCTAAGGACTATAAGGGCTTTCCTTATACTACCTCCTATGAACCAAGGAAAAGCTTCCCCTAGCTCTCCCAGGTAGCTGGCATTCAGCATTTGTCAGCCCCAGAGCCACACACCATTGCCTGCTGCCTGAAGACAGACAAAACAATGTTAGTGTAGGTAATCAATGCCTGCTTGAAGAGGTAAACCAACACTTCAGCAAAAAAAAACAGAAATAAAGGCATCTGTGAAAAGTCTGGGCTTTGCAGAGCTGAGATCAGGCAAAACTGCAGTAGAGCGAGTCCTGCTTCAGATTCCCACTTGCAAGACCCAGAGGCATTATTGGATGATGGCCAGAAGAAGCAGGGGCAGAGTGATCCCCTCTCCATGCCACCCCCCGGCTCAGGTCCCAGCACAGCATCACTGTTGGGGTTGATGCAGGGCTGCAGCCAGCATGGACCAAGCCAGGCTAATTTGGCTTGATGGCCTAGGAGAACCGGGGACTGCGAGAAGCCAGTTGTGAGGCTGACACTGGGGTGCGCTGTGCAGTGTGGGCAGGGAACCGTGGGCACACTCCTCCATCACTGCCACATCCCTACCCTGCACACGTGGGTCTTCATGCAGCTGGAAACAGCTCCTAGCCAAATCTCATCCCTCTGATTGAATATTCAAGGAAGCACCCAAAGAACTGAAAAAAAAATTCAGCAAGACATTAAAATCATGAAAGATAAAGCTTCTTAGGGTACTATTTACCTCCAAGTTGATGGAAAGGCTATCCTGCTCATTTGGCCTCATTTGCCATATTCCCAAGGAGGTACATAAACTGCGCAATGCCCCACTTCACAGACTCGCTGGGATTCCTCAGAGACAGCAGCCCTCTTTTCCACTACACTGACATCTGAAAATACACTTTTCCAATGCTAAGGACTTGCCTCTTTGTTTGGGGTTTGGAATGGGTTTCTTATTAGACAGAGGATCATACCCTTGCCCCCACCCTCTCCAGCCCACCCCAAGCCCAGACATTGAAGTAACACACCACAGACCTCTAAAATGGAGACCCCAATTTTAGGCTTACCCCAGGTATTAACAAAATCAGGACACATTACATGGCAAACGACTTGGGCAGCAGACCATCAATTTAAGCCATGGTTTAAGGGGTTTTACCTTAGAGGTAGCTGAGTCTGGTGAACTGTAGAAACCAAGGCATGGCCCATCCCTGATTCTGCAGAAAACACCTGGGAAAACCTTGCCCAGGGTCTTCTTGCCTGTCCTGTGCACTGGCTGGTCTACCTGGGAGATGGTCAACCACCCATGCATGTGTGCATGCACATTTACAGACTCTGAGCATGAGTTTCTGGTGGCCAGCACCCAGACCCTCAGGTCCCTCAGACCGTACATGGCTTTGCCGTACTGGGCATCGAGATCTCCTGCCCTACTGAGCAGCTGGTTCAGTCTGAGGTTCACCAGCTGGTCAAAAACACAGGCTTGGAATGGGGAGCACAATCACACAGAAGAAATGTGATTTAATAAGAGTATAGGACAGACTGCAGTGATGAAACAAGATGCTTAGGCAGGCAAGCATATCTACCACTGTTTACATGCCACCGAACCCTTTTCTCCCTTTTCTTTCTGTTTTCCCATGCTTGTTCCTCCCCTGACCCCCCCCCTCCATTCCTACGTCTATTCCCCTAAACATCCTATATGAAGTTTCATGCATCCCCAGGTTCTGCTCTGCACCATCCCACCAACCCCAAATTCTCCTCTCTCTGCATCCCACCATAAGTCTTATATCACTGTAGGCCATCATTGCCCTTAAGCTTCATGATCGTTATGGGTTTGTGTGGCAGGGGTTTTGGTAGCGGGGGAGGGGCCGCAGGGGTGGCTCCTGAGAGAAGCTGCT
>NW_010972635.1:986953-987166 GCF_000737465.1 Haliaeetus leucocephalus | reverse complement strand
GGAGTGGGGCTGAGGCGGGAAGGCAGGAGGGAAGCTCTTCTCAGGTTGGGGTTTACTTCCCAATATCCTTGATTTGGTTTGATTGGTAGCAGATTAAATTGAATTTGTTTCTTCCCCAAGTTGAGCCTGTCTTCTGCCCGTGACCATAAGTGGTGAGTGATTCCTCCCTGTCCTTGTCTCAACCCACGAGCCTTTCTTTGTATTTTCTCCTCC
>NW_010972635.1:985372-986922 GCF_000737465.1 Haliaeetus leucocephalus | reverse complement strand
GCTGTGTGGTGCTTTCTTACTGGCTGGGCTGAAACCACAACAATGGCATTGCCAGGAAAGAGAGCTGCCTTCAGTAAGTCACCTTGGTGGGCTTTGCTGAGCAGGAAGAGGAGTGGGAACAGTTTATGTCAGGGTTGCTGCCTCCTGTCTGATCAGCCAAGCTCGGTTTTTGGAAGTGAAATGCATATTGAACTAAGGACAAGGAGACAAGTGTGGCAGAGGATGCCACAGTGTTACAAGTCAGCATAAGGTTGTTCCTGGTAGGGGCGAGCTCACTCCTGGCCACTGGAGAAAGAGGAAGCATCACTTGGTATGGGCAAAGCAAGGGTCAAGGTAAGGCCCACAACCCCCTCTGACTCCCATCGTCTCAGACAAGTCTGAATGCAGGAAGCCATGGGTTAGGTAAAACATGTCCCAAGGACATGGTGCTTGAATGGGGTCTCAGAAATCTGACTAGCTCTGGATGGATGCAGAAGAAATAGCTTGTAGCCAAAAAAGCAGATGCCAACAGAAGATACAGAAATGATTGTGGACAACTACAAAGTTGGACTATGCAGCTGGTGCCTTCCTCAGGCCAGTATATGTGAGCAAGGTTAAAACATGGGTAGAAGGGAAGGGTGTCTCACAAAATTAGGGGCATGTTAGCCCACAGAGCACATAAACGAGGCCAAGCAAAGAGGCAATGCCTCGCTGAAATAGAGGAAACAGGCATGGAAAATTCATTTTGCACTTCCAAAAACTTCAGTCTCTGTGGACAACTGTGCATGGAAAGAAGCCGGGCAGCTGAGGTGGCATGGGAGGCTCTCAAGGACACAGGCTACATCCAGGACTACTAGCTTCTGGCTCTGAAGAAGAAAAGATTAAGAGGCCATGATGGACTTTTTGGACATGCCACAAATAGCAAACCATCTTGGAATGGATAGCAAACCACAGGTCGTCAGACACCTGTGGCTTGGAAGGACTTTGTCCCTAGCAGCACATGGGGAGCTCCATGAGGGAACTGAGGTGTACAACAAATGTCTTCAGAGCTTCTGTCCCTGGGTACTGAGCACCAACCAGGATTGTCAGCTCAAGGTAGCACAGAAAACAGAAGTCTCAAGCTGGAGATGCAAAGCTCTCGGCCTCTGGTGAGAAGGGGAAGATGACCAGCATGCACATTTAGGTGTCTTCAGTACTGACTGAAGGAGGTTGGACTGCAGGTAGAGGGAAATGGGAGGACCTGAGCATGCGTGGAAGAGAATGACCGTGGAATAAGCGTGGATGCAGAGGACTAAGGGTGGCCTGTGGGGAAAGGGGGGAGAATGGAGGAAACCTAAGGGTGCGTGGAGGGGGAGGGACCAAACCTAAGGGCTCAAGGGGCTGACCTGGACCCGCTACTGCAGTCGGAAACCTCCTTTCCTGCCCCCAAATGCCCCTGCCCTGCTCCAGTGTCCCATTTTCTGCACCGAAACGCCCGAAGGACCTCACCGCCCCTCGGGGCTCCGGTAACCCCGCCGGGCACCCAGACACCCAACACCGCCGAGACGCCCCCTCCCGCGCTCTAGGGCTCC
>NW_010972635.1:981178-984916 GCF_000737465.1 Haliaeetus leucocephalus | reverse complement strand
GTCTCGGGCACGCTGGGGTGTTGGCAGAGGGCTGGGCACCGCATGCTGGCAGGGGGAGCTCTGGGCTGGCAGCCCCGGGCCCTGCCTGGGGCACGCAGCAGGATGCCTTCCTTGGCAGGCTCAGGCTGCCCGTACTCTCGTGCCCCCGCCGGGGCCACCCTACCCCTCCGGGCAGCAATGAGGCAGCTGCCCACACTGATCACCCGCCTGGGGTCCGCCACTACCGCAGCCTCTCTGGCCTCTCGCCAAGCCTTCCCTAGCCCCGTGCTTCTCTCCTGGGCCGCATGCCCAGCCGCGCACCCAGAGGCAACCGCAGGACCCTTTCGCTGATGGGTGAAGCTGCTCGCTTCTCAGGGCGCCCTGCGGCTGGGGGGACCTTTACCCCGCCCCTTGTCTCACACTTTCCATCTGCACAGACAACCTCTGGAGCGACCAGAGCCTGGAGACAGACCCCGACCTCCCCCCAGGCTGGAGGAAAATCCGTGACTCTCTGGGCACCTACTACTGGCATGTGCCAACTGGCACAACGCAGTGGCAGCACCCCACAAGCACCAGCACCGGCCCAGGAGGGCACACGGAGACTGATGGAGAGGAGACACTCCAGGGAATGGTAGGGGATGTGGGCGGGGGGGGGCTGGTATTGGATCCCAGCCCGCTGGCAGGAGCCTGCTGAAGGACCCTCTGGGCATCGTTGGTCCAGCCTCCCCTTGGATCTGGCCTGTCTCTGTCACCCCAAAGTCCTGCTCAGCCCATTCCTGGCCAGGGTTAAGCTCCTTGAAAGGCTCCAACAGGCCCCACGCTGGCCTCCTCCTGGCTACATGGGATGCCCGCAAGCTGAGGCACTGCTGTCCTGGAAGGCAAGGGTCCTACCTGGTGCCTCCTGTCAGCCTCTCTGCTGCCCTCACCCCTTTCCTCTTCTCTCCCAGGACTGCCAGACCCTCGCGGCCAACCACGCGGCAAAGGACAGGCCCATTCCCAGCCCCATGGCTTCGCTGTCCCGGAGGTAGGGCTGTCCGTGTGCTGGCTTGTGGGGCACCGTTGACCCTTGACCACTGCTGGGTGCTGGGCCCCCAGTGCCCCCCACCAGAGCAGCCCCACATGTTGAAGCCAGCAGGACCATGCTGGTCACCTCCATGGGATGCTTCCCAGCTGGTGGCATGGGGGTCTGCTGGTGGCGCTTCCCTGGGTGGCCCAGGTCCATGCTGCTGAGTGGAAGCCATCCCCTCACCACCCCATCCCTCCACAGGACCTCGCTGCCCTGGCACGCAGATGACTTTCAGCACAGCGCAGAGCCTGGATCCAAGGTACCGCACCCAGGGGCTTCACTGCGGCGGCGTGGGCTGGTGCTGGCAGAGGAGGGGGCAGGCAGCAGCTGGCAGGGACAGGGGTGGGAGCAAGAGCAAGGGTGACCACAGTGGCACAGCGAGGGGCATGGGATGGGGGTGGCTGTGCTATCTGGGCACCAAAACCCCGTATGTCTCTGCTCAGTGCTTTGCCGTGCGCTCTCTGGGCTGGCTGGAGATCCCTGAGGAGGACCTGGCACCCGGCAAGAGCAGCATCGCCGTGAACAACTGCATCCAGCAGCTCTCCAACAGCAAGAGCCAGGGCTCTGTGGAGAACCGGGGTGAGGTGAGAGCCTGGGATGGTGCTGCCAGGCAGGGTCCCAACCCAGGGCCACTGCTGCTGAGGCTGGCTGTCCCCGCCGATGTGGACCGTGCCTGGGGGGGAGGGCAGGGACCAGATCCTGTGGCAGAGTCAACTCTGCATAGGGCATCCATGCAGTGGTCCCAGCTGTGCGGCAGGGTGTCTCCCCTTGGAGACAGCGCCAGGAGTGCCTGGGTGGGCTGTCACCACACTCAGGGCTGAGTAGGCTGGGGGGACCAGGGTGTCCCTACATGTGGGCTGGATGCTGGGGACGCCCAGGCCGTCTGCTAGGCTGAGGGAGCCGCTAACCCTCTGCAGGGCCAGGACCTGGTGATGATCCTGAAGAAGGACACCATGAGCCTGGTGGACCCCCTCGACCGCAGCCTCATCCACCGCCAACCCATCCTCAACATCCGCGTCTGGGGCGTTGGCTGCAACAACGGCAGGTGCCGGGGGCCGGGGCAGAGCTGGGGGCTGGGGGGTGGCTCTGCCCGCTGAGGGGCGAAGGCACCCCAGCAGTAACCTGTCCCCTCTCCTCCCTCCCCGACTGCCACCGTGGCTGCAGGGACAGGTAAGGGGGTGTGGGACCAAGGGTCAGCACAGAGATGGGGGGCTGCCTCAGCCAGGGTCTCACTCTGTTGCTCGTGGCCTTGCAGAGACTTTGCCTTCGTGGCCAGTGACAAGGACACCTGTGTCCTAAAGTGTCACGTCTTCCACTGCAACGTGCCTGCCAAGGGCATCGCCAAGGCCCTGCACGAGATGTGCTCCAAGGTGGGATGCAGGGGCCCTGGAGGGTGTGGGCACAGCCCAGGAGTCTCAGGGGCAAGGGGAGGCACTGGGACCCCCGTCTCTTGCAGATTGTGGCTGAGCGAGCCATAGCGAGCAGCGGACTGCCACACGCTGCCATGCTGGAGCCCGTGTCCACCGAGGACCTGCCGCTGCAAGGTACCGTCCCCCTGGTGCTGCCGGCTGCTTCCCCTGCCCACGGTCCACCCTCGGGCAGCAGGATGCCCAGCAGCCAGCACCCTTTGGCCTGCCCAGCTGTGTCCCCGGGGTCCTCGGAGATGGGGGCGGGGGGGGGAAGGACGTGGTGGGGGTAAACGTGGCGGGGCACGTGAGGGGGTCCTCCCCACCTCTCCTGTTCCGGCAGTGGATATCCTGGAAGCGGTGAGGCAGTCGATGCAGACTTACGAGGCGCTGTACATCGGCAGCCTGCCTGTGCCCAGGGCCATGGGTAAGTGCTGCCGGCCCCGCCTCAGCTGGGGGATGCCCGAAAACCCTGCGCCGTGGGGCAGCCGAACAGCCCGTGGGGCCGGCTGGCAGCACCCTGCCTGCACCGGGCCCGCAGCTGGGGCAGGGGCCGGTGGGACGGGGTCTCCTGCTCCCCAGGGATGGACGTACTGAACGAGGCCATTGAGAAGCTGACGAGGGGCCCCGGGCGGGAGCGCTGGACGCCCTCCCTCATCCGTGTGTCCGACACGGCCATGAGGGTGCACCCCGCGCAGGTGGGGAGGGGGACAGGGGGCTCTGGCCGAAGCGGGCACCCCGCTGCTGCCGCGGTGGGACAGGCCCCCCCCGTGGGGGGCCCGGCCTCCCGGCAGAGGGGACCTGGCGGGGGTGGCGGGGCCGCCTGGGCCGCAGCCAGGGGTGGATGGGCCCACGGGGTCCCCGCAGGAGGACGAGGAGGAGGAGGCGGCGCACATCTGGGAGTGCCAGGTGCGCTACGTGACCTTCCTGGGGGTGGGCCGGGACGCCCACACCTTCGCGCTCATCGTGGACACGGGGCGACGCTTCCAGTGCGCGGCCTTCTGGTGCGAGCCCGACGCCGGCACCATCTCGGAGGCGGTGCAGGCAGCCTGCATGGTGAGTGCCGCCGGGGCGCCCCTCGCCCCCCCCCCCCTCCACCGGCTTCCCGGCCCTCCGGGGGCGCCCGGAGGAGGCGAGGGCTGGCGAAGGGGGAGGGCGAAGCCGGGGCCCCGGGTGGGACGCCCGACCCTGGGGAGGGCAGCCGGGGCAGGAGGGAGCTGACCCCGCGGGGCCGCGCCCAGCCCCACGGCCACGCCGCGTCCGGTCACGTCGGAGCCCGCGGCCGCG
>NW_010972635.1:980840-981168 GCF_000737465.1 Haliaeetus leucocephalus | reverse complement strand
CGCGTCCCACCCCGCGGCCGCGCCGCGCGTCAGCCCCGCGCCCCGCTCTGTCCCCTCGCGTCCCCGCAGGTGCAGTACCAGAAGTGCCTGGTGGCCGCCGCACCGGGGGCCAAGGCGAAGGCTGCCGCAGCCGGCGGGGACGCTGCCGGCGGGGCGGCCAAGGCGAGCGGGGGCAGCGGAGGGGCGGCGGGGGCCGGTTCCCGCAAGCGGGGCCTCTTCTCCTTCCTGGAGGCCTTCCGCCTCAGGCGAGCCCTCCTCCACACCCCATAGGGGGCCGGGGCGGGGGCCGGGGCCGGGGGCCGGAGGTCCCGGCCCCGTCCCCGTCCCC
>NW_010972635.1:955906-979856 GCF_000737465.1 Haliaeetus leucocephalus | reverse complement strand
CTGCCGCCCCACGGTGCAGGTGAGGCCCCGGCCGCCGCCGCCAGCTCTGCCGCGGGCGCGGGAGGGGCAGCAAGGCGGGGGCTGCCTCTCGTGGGGCGAGGAGAGCCGCCCCTGGCCCCCGGGGGGCTCCCCGCAGCTCCAGCTCACGGCTCTGCTTCCAGAAACAAGTGTGCGACGACATCGGGCGGCGGCTGACGGTGCTGGGGGACGCCTGGGCTCAGGGGAAGCTGTCGGCCCCGGTGAGGAAGAGGATGGGCCTCCTGGTGCGAGGTGAGGGACGAGGGGGAGGGGGGGGGCTGCCTGGGGGCCGGCGCCAGGCCGTCGGGCAAGGGAGCACCGGCGGGAAGGCTGAGCCCCTGCCACCGCGGGGTTCCGCTGTCCTGGCAGAGCTGCAGCAACAGCACTGGGACGCGGCTGATGAGATCCATCGCTCGCTCATGGTGGACCACGTGAACGAGGTGAGCCAGTGGCTGGTGGGCGTCAAGCGCCTGATCGCCGAGACGAGGAGCCTGCCTGCTGCAGAGTCGGCTGCGGCGACGGACGGCAGCGCCAAGGACGGGCCTGGCCAGGAGGATCCCTGATGCCGGGGACGGGGCTGCAGACCGTGAGCGCAGCAGCCCAGGCCTGGGGCCACCGACAGGAGAAGGGCCCCTGCTGCCTGAGTGGGTCTGGGCACCTCCTCTGCCTCCCAATCCTCACCCAGGAAAAGGGGATTTTAATCATTGTGACATTTTAGTGGCGATTCACTTCATGACGTTTAATAAAACAGCACTAACCTGCCCCTGGCCGCAGCCTGCTCTGGAGTTCTGGCACCAGATGGGTCCTAGTTCTCTCCCAGGAGCAGCAGGAGATGGGATGGCTGGGCAAGGCCGCAGCAGCTTTGGGCTTGGCCAAGGGGCTCTGGCCCTGGCGGGGCGTTCCCAGGCCGCCGAGCATGAAGGGAAGGTAGCTCCCTGGCAGCAGCCCCAGCATCACCAGGGTCGAGGGGACAGCAACGCATTTCCCTGCTACACCGGTTGGCAGAGCCTGGGCCCCTCCGGCCTTGTCTTTGGCACTGGGGGGGAACCCACAGCAGCAGGCACACGGCCCAGCTCCTGTGTAGCAAGAGACAGGCCCCTGAGGAGTTCTTGGCTGGCTGGGGAGGCCAACCTGCCACCAGCCCAGAGCAGCGTGGCAGGGCCAGGGTTTGTGCTGCAGCTGCAGCCCATGCTCCCATCTGGGCTCCTGCCTGTCCTGGCACAGTTCAGAGCCGAGTTTGGGACCCAAGAGACCCAGGTGGCCTCAGAGACAGGGAGATCCAGGGAGAAATGTCACGGTGCTAGTGAAGCTCAGCAGGTCAGGTAAGGCCAGTGTGGTTACGCTTACCCCAGACAGCAATCGGACTGCTCTGTGCTGCTCCTTCCCACATTCACAGGAGGGCCTCACCAGCCATGCCCCCCCACAGCTGGGGCAGGCTGCATGTCGCACCCCAAGCCTTGGAGCAGGCCTTGAGGCCCTGCATTCACCGCCCCAGCCTCCAGCATCCCAGTGCAGGAGGGAGAGATCCTCTGCACCCTCTAAGGGCCCCTGGTGCTCCTCAGCTCCTTTTAGCTCCCCTCCCTGGGGCTCTGAGGACCCAGCTGAGCCCCAACATAAGAGATGCACCTGGTCAGCACAGGGGGTTCATGGTGTTTATTGATCAAGCATGAGCTCCTAGGCAATTGCACCAGCCAGTTGTGCTAGAGCCTGAGGTGTCACACATCCATCCCCAGCATCAGAGAGGGCTGCAGCCAGCTGGTCACAGTGCCAGCAACTCCACGAGGCCCAGAAACAGGCCCAGCCATGGCCTGGAGACGGGGAGCTGGAAACTCAGATGTCCATCTCAAACTGGTCTTGATCTGCAAGGGTATGGAGGGATACAGGGCCAGGGTTAGGATGGGGCTACCTTGGGAGAAACGTACAGGCAAAGGAACTGGGGCTGAGCCGGGATCTCCCCTTGCCCTTGCAGCCAGGTGGGAGCCCCATGCCCCAGGCAGCATGTAGGCAAGGGGCTGCCTGCCTGGGCTGCTCACCTGGCATGGCTTCTTCGCTCTCATTCCGCTCCTTGAGCTCCTCCAGCTTGACGAGGCTGGACTGGGCCAGGGATGTGACACCGGGGATCTGGGGCAGGCAGCAAGGAGGGGTCCTGGCCACGGGCGAATTCTTGCACTCCAGCAGGAACTTGCGGTCGTAGATGATGCGGGTACCTGCCAAAAGCAGGGGGCTGTCAGGCACTGCCGGCCCCTGGCCGCCCCCGTCTCCGAACACCATGGCCTGAGCCTGGAGCAGGGGGTGGAACCCAGCACTTGGCCACAGCTCAGGGACACTGTGGAGCTTCCCACATGGCAGACTGTGACACCTGTCCTGCCCAGCAGCTCTTCCCCACATTGTTCCTCCCCTTGAAGCTCCTGGAGCTCTGCCAGGGCACAGCACGGCAGGTCCAGCCTTGACGAGGTGCCCTGCAGCAGCTGACACCACAGCCACCCCTGTGCTGCCTGGAAGGCAGGGCCAGCCCTGGGGCACTCGGCGCACAGCCCAAGCCCAACGGCCAGGTAGCAGGCAGGTCCCCAGTGCAGCCAGCCCAGAGGCAGCAAGCTCAGGGGTGGCTCCCTACAGCTATCAGAACAGCAAAAGCTGGGTACCTCCCCATTGGCACCGAGGGGAGATGTACCCAGGGAACTGTTCCCATCAGCTCAGCCGATGAGCTGCCCGGCTGTGCCCTGCATGAGAACAACATGCTGGCTTCGATGGGACACCTCCTCTAGTGTGCCAGCCTGCTGGGTGTACAGCCCCAGGTCAGCGCCCAGCCAGGGCACACGCTGCCTCCCCAAGCGCCTGCTAGCGATCCCCAAGATCGTGCCAGTCTGCACCCTGCTGCAACAGGTCCGGGCCTGCCTTCCCCTGCCTGGCTGTCTCTGCAGCTAAGCAGCGGTTCCCTGCCAGGCTCCAGCAGCGAGCACAGCCCAGGCGGCAGCGAGCCCAAAGCTCCTGCACAGGCCAGGCCCTTCCCAGCACCACAAACACATTATGCAACCCATGCCTGCCACAGCCCTGCCATCACCGGGCCAGGCTCCCCCACCCCAGATAAGCTCATCGGAGGCACACAATGGAGCCAGCGCCCACAGGGTGGGTGCCTGCGGCTCAACCAAAACATGCCCAGGGCACACGCTACCCTGAGGGCAGCCAGCAAAGGACCTGCTCCACAGCTGAACCAGGGGCTTTGGCAGGGGGCTGGAAGGGGGGCAAGAGGACAGGCCTAGGGTACCTCTGGAGGGAGCCGTGCTGCCCAGTACCTTCCCCCAGGGCTGGTGAACTCAGGTGGGAGCAGACTTCTTGCACTAGCCCCCTGCACCTGCACCAGCTCCAGCCAGCCGTGCCCAGGCATGACCTGCCCCCAAAGGACCAGCGCTGCATCCACCACCCCAGCATCACAAGCACCAGGCACTGCTTCCGCCTGCTCCCCTCCGTATCACGGGGCAATGACGGCCCTAACTTCTAGCAGTATCTTGCCACAAAGCTTTGGGGTTCCCTTTTCCACTCCAGCTCTGGGCTGCCAGGGAAGCCACCACCCCGTGGGCCTGCCTGGATGTGATGCCCAGAGCAGGTGCCTGTGCTCCCAGGGACCAAGCTGCAAGGTGGAGAGCCCAGGAAGAGACCCACTCAGGAAGGAGCTGCCTAAACTAGGCAGGGATGGGGTGGCTGAGGCCACCGTTCCATTCAATGGACAAGCCCATCCCCATGCTGGGTCTTACCCCCTGGCGTGGTACAGTAGACTGTGCCACCTGGCGTGGAGCTGTAGCCCTCCGGGATGAGGAGATGGTGGCTCCCCGGGATGGGGCAGGAGAGGGTGGTGGTGCCTGTTGCGGCCATGGAGCCCACAGGGGTGGGGTAGGGGAGGGGCGGGCCCTTAGCCCCCCCCCCTGCAACTCACCCCAAGAGCAAACACCTATTGCACTACAATACCATTTTGTTTTCAATACAAGTACTGTTAACACGAGTGTTTCTCCTTTGGCATTTCACTATCAGGCAGGCAGCAGCAGTTCAATGTTTTTTGCATTTCTTCCTCAAATACTAGAAAAAAATATCTGAATATATCATCCAGTAGCATTTCTGAGGTTTATCTGCCTGCAGTACTCAGATATTGCTTGTGCACTTTGGGTTTTCAGTACTCCTTCCTCATGCTTTTCCTGGGGAAACTCTGCTGCTGCTGCATGTAAGGATTTGTCTGGAGAAGGTGGAGGAGTCTCCATCTGGTCCAAGAGACCACCAAAAGTGGTCTGTTAGATTGGACACTACATGCCCTGTATGTAGTTACCTGCTTGAGGAATGGACCAAATATTCAGTGTAGTTACTGCATCACCACTGAGCAAAAGCAGAAATAAGCATAGTCCAAGTGCAGAAAGTGGAGAACTTCTGCACCTGTATAGAAAATGAATGTTCATCTTAAGCAGTATGCAAAAATCTCCTTCCTCCTCACAGAAGGGACTTGAGGAGCTCTTACCAGATTTAAAGGGTAACAAGAAGCTTCGAATTTAATATAATACATTTTTCTCTAGTGGGAAGTGGTCTCTGCTTTCCTAAGATCTGCTTCTAGGCAGCTGGTCACAGCAAGTCAGGTGAAGAAACCCTGCATTTACCTACAAGCTACCTATTTACCTTCCACAAATTAAGGTGCCATCAGTTGCCACATTGTCAGCTCAGCCCTTATTTCCAACCCCTGAACCAAACCTGATGTCTCAGGCAACCCACCTGGAAAAAGAGTGCTGGAAGCAGCAGAACCAATCCAGCAGGAAAAAAACCCAAAACAACGCACAACCATGTTCACACAAAACAACTGGCAGGGGGAAGGACTCGGCAGACCTTGTATCACAGATGACTGCAGATCAAAACCCTCCCCCAAACCCTGACTGCATCCACCTGCTAATTACGTGACCCTGAAAAGATGCATCACTGGGCACGGCAGCAGCTACTGATGACAACAACATACAGCCTCTTCCAAAATTCTCACACACAACCTATAAATACTGTTTGCCTTTTATTGAATATTCAGGTAAATATTTCACATTAATACAGGCTACATAAAGTAGAGCCACTATACGACATGAAATTTACTCAGCTTTTCCTTTTAAGTATGTAAACAATTATACATGTATTTACCACCCTAAAAGGTTGAAATCATGTAATCAGCTAGTTCTCTGCTGCATACAAGGAGCATTCAGTAGTGTTTAGCCAAAAGCACTAGTTTTGTCTGATTTTTAAGTTCAAAATGGCTAAACTAACTGGAGAGCAGAATCAGTTTGTACAGGTAAATCAATTTGTTCTTATACAACGGGCAATCAAGTTTCCATTGTTACAGCCCACAGAAAATTGCTTAGTTAGGCACATTAAAAAAATCCCCAGGGTTCTTCAAGACCGTAAAGATTCCCAAACAAGGCTAAAAAAGGATAGACCCCCTTAAATCAGTTGACGTACTTGAGATGCATGTTTCCAATGTGAGGTGCCCAGGTGCCAGGCCAAATCTACAGCAAGAAATAAAAAGACAAGTCTATTATGAAAACAAATAAAGGTTCCTTTAACAGAGCGTTTAACCACTAGAGGGCAAGCTTAAGGCTTCCCCCTAAAACACAACCAGACTGTCCAAAGGCTGGGAAGCCCTCTTCAGCTCTGGCAAAGGTTTGACTGACAACCTTCAAGATGCTGAGTATGGATATAAACCCTCTCACTTACAATGAAGTCGATTACCTGGCTGAGCAGTCTTGAAATGGTGCTTATTTTACCTGAATGGTTTGGTACAGATAGTGCAATATATTTTTTTATAAACACACACAAACTGTAGGGGAAAAGTCATGCAGACAAATCTCAATTCCAGTATCAAAGAACTGAAAAAAACATCACCTATCCAAAAATGAAGAAAAACAAACCAAAGCACAACACCGTAAAAAGCCCCAGGTAAGCAAAAGTGGAAAAAGGCAGCCACACTACCTGCTGAGCATCAGTACATTCTGTTGAGTTCTGGACAACTTTGATCATGGGATTCCAGGCAGGATCTGGAGTATGGAGCCCGTTAAAGAGGGGGCCTCCTGGGCCATCTGCTAGCTGAGGGTGTGAGGGTATTAGAGTGCCACCGTACATGGAAATCGGTAGGCCCTGAGGGAACAAGAGAAAGCAGTCAGTGAAGAAGGCAGTGGTTGTGAAGGACGACGGTAATACCATGTTTGCCAAGATTGACAGAGGCAGTTCACATCCATACGTAACGTTCACCGACTGGCAAATATCTCAGCACTGTGAGGAAATGGGGCATCGCTGCACACCTAGGCAGAGTATGGAATACAGTCACTCTTCAGAGCTTGAAGACTTAAGTCAGTTTACCCATTTTTCTGAAATTACACCTCACCAGTATGCAGCAGACTCTGCACAGCTCTTTCAGATGACCCCCATAAAGCCAGACATCGCAGCTGTACAAAGTGATCTCAGTGCTCCTTCCTCTCACCTCTGCAGCACACGATAACCTTGGTGCATGCCGGGCTGCAGCCAGGGGCTGCACTTCAGCAAAGCCCGTATACAGCTTGAACCTACAGGACTCTGAGTTGAAGATTTTCCATAGATTACTAATGGCCATCTAAAATATTCTTCCAGTTCAGAAAGAGCAAGTTACAGAGCAGCTTTTTGCAATTAAGAGATTTCTTCCCCATGTTTGAATGATTGCTGCTCTGCAATTTAGAAGATCCAAGAGCACATGCTACAGCTACTTCTGAAACATGCTGCGAGCAAGTTTGCTGTTGAGCACACTGTCCTGGACGTTCCCCCAGTGGTGGCTGAGCTCACTATGGCTTGGCTACATCCGTCTGCCTCAAGCTACTTTCCAGCATTAACATACAAGGCACAGGCTTACATGTGGTCCTCTCATCCTGCCACTTCCTGAAGAAAGGCATGTAGTATTCATGGGCATGATTTGTACTGAAAGCATTAAGCTGACCTTTACTCAGCCTCAAGAGCTGAGCAAGCCTTATGAAACGTTTCCGAGCGACTGAGCCTTTGAGAAAAGAAACACTGCAGAGCATGGAGGCATTCAGCTACTTGACAAGAGAACATCTGCAATCTACAAGTTCTGGTTTTGTTTAAATGCACCACCAGGCTTGGACACCCTTTCTAGTCAGTACTGGGATAAAAGTAGGTTCAGGACTAGATGCAGCAAGCAATGGTGGAAGAGACACACACAGTGTAAACAGGCCAAACAGGAGACAGAACAAAGAAATTCCTTGGTCATTTTATAGACTAAATCCAACCCTCTGTAACTTACTTTAGAAAAATCCACAAAACTATTTGGCATAGGTTGGTGGAAAATATTTGAGGGAGCCACTATTCCAGAATCATCTCTCTCCATTGGCTGATGCTGAGAAAACGTGCCTGGGTCCGACAGCTGCTGATGCATCGGATGATTTCCCATGACAGGCTGAGACCAACCTGACAAGCCTTCTGGAAATGAGGAGATTGAAAATGGCTGATTACAATTCATTGAAGATACTCTGGAGTAGAATTAAGCAGCTGCACACATCTGCATACATCCAAAGGCTCCCCAAAAACACACAGCCGCAGAGGTATGCAAGGGCTCTGCTCTGAGCAAAGGCAGACCTTCCACAGTCTACACAAAGCAGGAAGATACCTACAGTTTTTAGGCTAATAACCCATTACAGGCAATGCAAACACACAAGTCTTATCTGTAGCATCAAGGCCTCTCATAGAGAAGCTGCAGCAGGCAACGCTATATAAGGCCAGCTACACGCATGCACACCTTCTTTCCCTCCAGCTCCCACATCCTCTCATGTACCATGGGAACACAGAAAAAAGTTACACTTATGACAGGGGCAAAAATAGGGAAAGAAGAGAGACTGGTGAGGCCAGGGAAGCTTGGCCAGGCACATGCTGTCTGCATGTATATTCATCTTGAACCTCCACACAAGTGTGGAGATAATGGGGACTACTAGTAACTGCAAGTTTCAGGTGTCCACAGCAGAACAGCTAAGACCCAATAAACCTCCCAGCACTGTCTGTGAGCACATACAAGCTTTTCCTGAAAAAACACAGTAATGCTGAGACACTAAGTTAACCAAAGTATGGAGGCCTTCACTGAAAAATAGAACAAATACAGTAGTACTAAACATTTGTCTTTAAAGTTACCAATGGAAACACTTTACACCTCAAATGCTGCAGCTCCTCCTTTCCACAGGAACCTCACACTAACAGGAAACTGAACATAAAACTTCAGCTGTTTCAAAGTCATTCTTTTGAAACGGGCCACCTGGTACAGAGGTTACCCCATACTATTCAAGAGTCATGAGGAGATCAGTGCAAAAATCAGCATCCACAACTATGTGTTTCTGGATGCATTAGCTGCACCACAACTAATATTTTAAAATGTTAATGGAAAGCAAGCTAGAAACTTGGATGGAGACAGTTGTCCTTTTAGGCCAAGGGCCAGACTTGGAAATGGATGCCCTTAACAGACAAAAGTTGTTTACTTTTAAAATTCTGTACCATTCAATAGACTTAATATGAAATTTCTGAACTCCTCTGAAGGTTTACAAGTGTAAAGTGACAGATAATCTAGGTTGGGTGAGAGCCACCTACATTAGGAGAGAAAACCGTGGCGCTTTCATTGATGCACACCCTCCCACCACTGACACCAGTTTTCCCTTCAGGATGTACTACATGACAGTTGATTACAGACTGTGGAACTTTATTCCTCCTCCCCAACTTTCTTTTCAAATGTAGTACTTCCAAAAGGCCCTAGAAGTTTCTTTAGGCTACCCCAGGCTGTACAACAGACTTACCAGATACACTGTTAACTCCAAAAGACCAAATACCACTATGACCAACAGGAGCTGTGAAGTTGGTTCCCAAGGGTGTAGGAGTGACAGATCCTCCCTGTCGAATTCTAGCAAGCCTTTCTGTCCCGATGGGAGGGGGTACCTTTCGATCTTGATTGGCGTTACCCGTTTTTGGCTGGCCCAAGTTAGAAGGTGCAGAAGCAGCTGAAAGGGGCGAAGATGATCCTGAGGAAACTGATGGAATAGGAGATTCACCTGCTGAAGAGAATATTTCTCTTGCTTAATTACATGCAGCACACAAGCTAGCAAGCATAAACGCTAGCCGCTCTATCCCCCCCAATATTCTCTCAAAGCAAATAATAAACAGGTTCTAAATGCTTTTTTTGGCAAGCATTCTTCAAGTCTTTCATAGAAATTCTGTTTATTTTAACTCTAAAATCAACATTATAAACACAAATGCTTTCAGCCATCAGAATTCATGTGATATTCTTATGACATAGCAGTACATCTAAATTAATTACAAGAAAGAATAAGAAACATGGAAGAGTTTCAGGAAGAGGTGAAAACATCAGCCAAAATACCATAAATATCTAAACAGCCTGGTTTTGGTATCCACCACTTCCAGCAGAAGAGAAATTAGACAGCTTCCCAAAGCCACATGTGTAACATAAGAGCATAAGTCCCACCAACTTCAGAAGCGTCACTGACTCTTCTTGGGAAATCCAACTTCCTTTGGGCACTCATTTAAACATTTTGGTTCTTAAGCTCAGAGTGGCAATGAAGTTGCATGCAGTGACATGAAAAGCCTCTTCACTTAAAATTCTGAATCAAAGACCCATATTTTCTGTAAAGCTACTTCCATGTTCTTCCCATTAGGAGGAAAACCCACTGTTACCTTGGATGATGCTTAAAGATTTTGGAACATTAAGTAACATGAAATAATTCCAGAATCCCAATTTAAAAAAAAAAAAAAAAAAAAAAGGCAAGTATAACTTCAAACCATGGCAAACATGACATTTTCACCTAATATTACACTCATACTATTTAGAGGGGAATCTTTAGCTTGGTGTAATCACCTCCACTCCCCCACAGCTTCATGCCCTCTCCTCTCGGAGCCTATGATGACTCTTTTTTTTTTTTTTTGCCCAAATATGCCTTTAGTAATGCTACCAGAACTAATGGCATTTTACATGGGAAAAAACCACAAAATAGTACAGCTTGGGATTTGCACAGCATCCTCACAGCTGCTAAAAGCAATTGGAAAGCATTTTGTGCATCACTGGTTAATTTCCCCTCAAGTTACAAATCTACTAAAGACAACAGCTATGAATTTATAGTTAACTAAGACAGACCCATGAAGTTCCTACATGAATTTGTTGCGCTTGTCCAAGGATGTGGTGAAAAATGCTGTCTGTTAAAGCTGGGAGTCCCAACAGGCGCTGGCCCTTGAAGGTAAACCCGTGCTCCTTGTATGTTTGCTGAAAAGCCTGTCAAAGGACCTGAAGAAGAAGTTGTAGAGCTGTTGGATGGATCTAGAGAGGGTAAGCCTGAAATAAACATAAATTTGATTAAATATCTCTCTTTGGGAACCTGCTTCAAAGCACCAGAGAGAGCTAGTGCTCCAAATATAATTAAAGCATCTCATCACCTTCAGGGGTATCTGCACATGGTAAGTTCATTTTACAGGTGCACGATTCTCCCTTAGAAACCAACAGAAGGCATTTCTGTACACTCTCTGTTTTGGCCTGAAGTTTTAACAAAAACAGCCATCCCTTCGGTCACTGAAAGGAAATGATCTTAGCAGGGAAGGCAAAGGAGGAAAGCTGGGAGTGGCAAGGATCTTTGCTTACAAAAAAGCCACGCAAGTCAAACAGGGATACAGGGCTCTGTGAAAGTCCCAGGGGAATCCGGCACCAGGGAAGCAGTTCGCTGCAGTATTGTTTTTGCTATCCTATAGGTACATTCACATATAGATTGGTCAGAGCATGCCGTGTCCAGAGAAACAGGGCTGACAATGCACAGCACAATAGGTGAGGGGGCTGCTTTCTACAGGGATGCGTGAGAGGAAGGGAGAGACGGAGAGAAAGTTCAAAGTCCCACAAAAATGATTAGCAAGGGAGAATTACAGTTTTTTAATAAGCCAAAGCTTTTAAGTACTTTTCCAAAATGTTATAAAAGCTCTTATCACACATTATTACCTGAAAGTAGAAATGGGCATGGCCATATATTCACCTGAGTTTTGGGTTTAGTTTCAAGGGCCTATTAAACAAGACTACTTTCAAAACCATTTAAACATTTTGAAATGACCACAACCAGGACCAGCCTATATTGCTGCGGGGCAAGGTTGAAGGTTGTACCTACTTACACCACAGCAGTCTGCAAACAGCAGTGGTGACAGGCAAGACCTTAGGTCATAGACTAGATGTGCACCTTTTGTTGCCTAGATACGTTCCTGAAAGCCAGGTCCTTTTCCCCCAATATTATCAACCAAGTCAACCTGATTTACTGCTTCCAGAAGTGCCACATCCAACCTGCTCACATTGACAGAAATGATTCACTGGATTTGAAGGAGGTATTTTTCTCATTAGCCCTACCCCAAAGGTTAAAAAAGAGAAGTCTCCATTACAGACAAGGACAAATAAATCACCACCACCAACAGAACATGGGGTGCTCAGATGAGGAAACCTTGAGTGTCGGAGGACAAACTTTCAGGCTTTGTCACAGCACAAAGTGCAAGACTCTGTGGCTGTGAGGAGGATGCTAACGTCTGTGCAGGCTGCCTGTAAATGCAGTTTGATTGATCTGGGTTTGTCTAGAGCTGCAGACTGGCCTCCAGCACAAAGCCTAGCTGTAAGCAGATTGCAGCACCTCCAGCTGAGGGCCCTCCCTGAGTATCCTCCATGGAGCTACTGATGGGACACTCTTGCTAACCCTCCATCCACAAAAGTCAACTCAGAGGTAGTCAAAAGGCCCCTATGGTGACTGATTCCACCACATATCAAAAACAAGTTTCCAGCTGCTGACACACCACCGAAGTTCCCAAGTCTCTGCTCTATACAGATGGGGTAACAGAGCTGCTGCTGCCCATGGGGACTGCTGGTTTCCTAAACAGAGAACAAGGCAGAGATTATGACAAAAATAGCTCTTCTACAGAAGAGAGATGCCCAGCTGCGTCTTTTGAAGGCTTCGTAGGATGGGTACACAGCTTTCAAAGTGCAATGACTGTACAGCCAAGACTATTTCAGCACTGCTGTATATTTTCTACAGGCTGAAGGAAGTGTGACAGCCAGAGATGCACAAATTCAACAGAACAGTCAGTTTTCAGGTTCTAAAGAACACTTTTTATCATTAACTTGCCTTTCATAAAAGTGGATGAAAAAACACCTTTGTTCAATATTAAAAATGGCTTTTATGAACAATGACTTACAGAATCCTGATTTCAGTAATGAGCTTCCTATTTATGTACTTACCAACAAAACCAGGTTTTGTAATACTAAAGCCTTTTGCAATACCATACTCGGCAGTTACTTGGGCCATGAGTTCAAACTCTTCATCATGCTCTGAAAGCATGATGGTCACTCCATGTAAAACAGGGAGCCCAGCCATTTCGTGCAATTTCATACTCTTGTGCTGCTTCCTAAGCTGGCACATTTCACATTTGTGATAACCTTTTAATGCCACGTGAGCAAGGCCTAAAACCCCTTCTTAAAATGCAGAGGAAAGAAGTAACAAATAGACTTCTTTTGGTCTTCTCCACAGCCCCTCCAAATGGTTGGGCTAAGTCTGCCCTTAATCTGCAAGCTGCTAGGACAAGAGATCTGAAGACATAAGTGAGACAAAAGGCCATTTCCAGAACAGATCCACAGCTGGTAAGGAGATCTGAATGTGTACCTGTGCCTCAAAGGAACTGGTGAAATCAGAGAAAACCCAAGCTGCAACTGAGCTTGCCCATGAACAGGAAAAGCAGAGTACCCAAACTCCACCCTGAAGTGACAACTTCTTAAGAAAAAGCTGGTTTAGTGCACAATCAAATTATATTAAATCTCCACCAAATTAGCTTAGAGGTGATCACCAAGAGATGTTGATTTCTGGAAAAATTTGCCACAGCTCAACTGTTCAAGACAGGCACAAAAGACAAACCTCTGCTCCGTCAGGTATAGTCACAGCTGACATTAAAGGATCAGTGTCCACCTGCTCTGATGGCCATTACTACTCCCTCTCATCACACAAAGTGTACTGAATTGCCAGGCAAGGCCCAGACTGCCCCTTGTCCATCGCACTGCTGTTGGCCAAAGCGTAAGCCAGCGGTGACTGACTCTTTTCCCCCCTTTTCAACATCTCATGAAACCTGCCACCGAACCCTATGCAAACAGCCAAGGTAGTCCCCAGTTCAACCCACCTCAGAGGCTGAGAGCAGAAAGGTCTGTTGCCCTGGGAAGAGCCAGTGAATAAGATGGGTGGACAGACCACAGGACCACACTTAGGCTCCAAGGGAAGGCATCAGAGAGGTCAGGTCCTCAGCCTACCGTCCCCGCTCCTTTCCTCACTATCACACCTTCAGAAGACCCCTTCTCCCCAGGCTCCCTTAACCTCCCCCTCCTCCTGTGTGACAGACTATTTAGATTCTTAAACAAAGGTGTTCAAAAGCAGTATTAAGTAGAATGATATTAAATGAATCAACTAAGGACCCGGCTAACCAGCCACCTCCTGCCAGGCAGAATTTTAGTGGCACATCTACCTATTTGCAGTTTTTCTTCACTTTCCAAGATCCTAATCAAATTCCAGCTCAGAAAAAAATGTGTTCTGTCCAAATATTTTTCTGCTTCAGTTAAGAACTTCATACTTACCTCCCCAAAGTAAGCCGCATGAGCTCTCCTTGGGTATCTGCCTAACCTTCCTAATTCAGGGAAGAAACAGATTTAGACTACCTTTTAAATAGTTACAGTCATTTAAGGATATATAAAGGACCAAAAAATTTTTCCCAATGACAAACAGATGACCTTAGCATAAGGGAACAGCAAAATGTTTTGCTGCTATGGGAAGTCCCAGTCAGCCATCTTTGCATACACAGGATGCAATCATTAGAAAAATCAGCAGATCCCATTTGGCATAAGCTTCCTTCCCCAGGGGTTATTCCAGCAACAGCCAACTCCGAGTTTAAAGCACTGCAGAGAAAAAGCTGAGCCAAAGTAAAGTGTCTCTAGAGTCTGCTGAGGAGGGTCTGGCAATTCTTTTATTAGCTGCCTATCTGACAAACAAGGTCCAGTTACTTTACCTTCCACAGCCTTAGTTACATCTGGTTCTGCTTACTGCCCTGGGACTGGACGTAGCACAAGAGCTCTAGGTATTCACTCTCTTTGCAGACCTATACAGCCCCATTTAAACTATGAAGAAAACTACAATCATAGCAAACATCCCAGTTTTGTGGTTAAAGCTAGTCAGAGAGAAGTGTTCTGGTTTTCAGAAGTCCTGTACATTTGTAAATCAACCAAGAGGAATGGGAATGCTGAAAATCTTTTTTCCTCACCACCATATCTTCCAAATGCCCCCTCCTCCTTTAGTCTGAAAGTCAAACTATTTGACTTGTCCCAATCCAGCATTCAAGTCCTGAAGCATTAGCCCCAATATCTAACATACACTGCAGGGGTAAAGACAACTTCAAAGCAAGGCTCTCCAGCTACCCAGCTTCAAGGCACCATAAAGCCATTATGGCAAGAATGAAGGGGAGAATGAGGTGACACAAACTAGATCTCTTGCGAGTCCCTTACAGCCAAATGGGTGCAGCTAGTTGCCTGCAACAGTTTGAACACTAAGATGGTAATAATCCTTTAAGCAGGGCACAGCAAGGGCAGGGACCTCACTGTAAGCGTTCCTAACCCATTTCAAATAAATGCAGGTAAGCTTGAACTGCTATATTTAACAGCAGAAGGATTGTAACTTCCTAATAAAACACCATGCAGTAGCACACCAATTTCCCAAAGCACAACATAAGCTTATTAAAACCTCAGAGCCATATCAAGAGACAAAAAGTACAGTGAGTTTACCCTCACTGAGTCAAGCTGGAGTCTCAGATAAAATATTGAACAACTGCATGCAGTCACTCCTGCAGCTGGAACCTGTCAAGAGTCCTGGCCCTGCTGCTTCAGGTTTGGTATCACCCGACCTCATGTTACATTCCAACCCAAAAGCTAAAATCAATGCTACTCTGAACTCTACAAACAGGTGGAAGCATTCCTGTGTCTTACAGAGGACAAGCAATGTAACATTTGCAATGTTCCCAACACCTGACATCATAGAAGAACTGAAGAAAAGAGGGAAAAAATTATCATCAATGTTTTAAAGAGCCCTTGGAAAAAAAAGGCCATCCTTGTTACATCAGTATTCTCTAACTATCATTTGTAAACTACTTCTCAATCAGTTTGAGATGATCAAAGTGTGATAGTTGGAGAAAGAATTCTGACCAGTGCATGATCTTAATGACTTACCTACAGGACTAGTCGAAACTCGTTGGGAAGGTGGCCTGAAACCAGGAGCCTTGGAGTTGTCAGGATGCACGTTTTCCACGTGTCCTAGCACAGAGTTATTCAGAAAGGTAGACTGAACAGTGAAAGATGGGTCAGCTGCTGCTCGGGTAGAGAGTGGACAGTCTCCCCATCCTTGGTTAGCTGGCACCTGGTTGCTATCAAAAAGACTACTAAAGTGATTGAAGAGTGTTGCTGGCCCAAAGGTCGGAGGCAATGATTTGTTTGTTGGGTTAATGTGCATCTGAGAACCGTTCATAACGTTCATGGCTGACGAAAGCTGCACTGCAGCAGGTGGACCTTGAGAAGGTGTTAAAGGAACTTGATTCGTAACAAAAATAGACTGAGGATCTTGATGGAGGTTTGCATTTGGTACCACTGAATAGAAAGAACCTCTGGACTGCATCCTGTGAGTAACTCGAGGTGCTGGTACAGCTACTTGAGGTAAGTTACTGTTGTCCTGATTATCTGCAACAACTGACCTGGGTGACACTAAGCTTAAAGGAGCAGTTTCTGAGCTGGATGAAAAAGGCATCGACATGGAAGGATTGATCTCTGACATGCTGGTTGGCAGTATTTCATCTTGGACATTATTCAGAGGTGCAGGGCTGCTCGATGGGCAAGTTTCGGTGACTCCTGAGTTGCTGCTAGCTGACATACTGCAACTACTTGCAACCGAAGATGGTGCACATGCGTTTGCAGCAGGCTGGTCTGGTGTTGACACCTTCTCTTTGGGTGCTGAGACAGCTGAGAAAGAGTCCGCTTTAAGTGCAGAATGCTGCGTCTGTGGAGCATTAGATGACAGAAATGCTGCAGGCACTTGCCCGTTGTTTGGGGTGGCAGAGGAAGCTGAAGGCAGAGTGCTACAGGTGCTCGTCACAGTTGAGATGGCTGTTGCTGCAGCACTTGTCTTGGGAACGCAGGCAAACAACTGCTTTCTGACCGAAGAGGGAGTCCGATTACTGGTCACACACAGCGGTTGGGTAGAAGCAGCTACAGAAGAGACAGTAATGGGACAACTAGAAGTAGCTAGTCCGGGAGACTCCGTCTGTAAAATATTTCCATTCTGACTACCTACACGACTTGAACTATTATGCTTTGGAGAGCTGTTTGTGCTGCCCGGGTTAACTGGTCTCACTGGGAATGGTCCCCAAGTGTTCGGTGAAGGTGAAAAAGTTCCTCCAAATTGGGCCATAGGTAAGCGAGGGTGCCGGATCTGTTGCATAGTTTGGGCAGCCAGCAAGGCAAAATGGGGGTGAGAATAAGCTAGAGGAAGAGACACCGGAAAAGATGAGCGCACATTCGCTGGGACATTCTTGTTTAATTTGTTAGTAGGCTGGAAAGTAGATAGTGTTGATGACTGTGATGTGACTAGGGGTGGTGCTCCAAGAGGAAAGGAGTTCTTGTTTGAAGCAGTCGCAGTGCTGACTCCAGATGAAAAGTTTGCATGGATTGATTTGGTACTCGAAGCAGGTGTTCTTATATGAGTTTTAGGAATCAAGTCTTCCAGTTCCTTGGCAGGATCTTGAATAAGGGCATTGATGAGTTGCACTGCGTATCGTGTCGACTCTGTACCACCCCTAGATTAAATACAAAAATATTTGTCTTTTGCAAAAAGAAACCCCACTTTGTACAACATTCCATAACCTCAATTTTATACTGATCTGCAAGTCTATTGCATGTTTACTCCAGTAAGTTATTTCTTGACTTTTGTGTATCTCAAGGATTATCTTTGAAGAAGTAGACCTTCAGCATATCTTGGCAGCAGTAGTATGTTCTATTCTAGTACCAAGAAGCTAAATATGTCCCGTCTTAAAAAGCAAACAAACTTCTTAATAAATGACATTGTGGACTAACTCAAGATTTTAATTTCTAGATACTGTACCTTATAGTGATCATTCTCTCTCCATTCTTATCTTTTTGCTTATCAACATCAATATGGGCACCAGTGACATCTTGAATTGCTGTGATGTTGCACCCACCTCTTCCCATTATTCTAGATACGACAGAAGCTGGGACAGATAATTTCTTTGACCTATATCACAAAGATCACAAATCTGTGAAATGTATTCAAACTTTAAAGGCATACAAAAATCCCTTGCTGCCTGACAGGTGGCTGAAGCAATATTCTTAAGTTTCAGGGCAACAAGTAGTTTTTCTGCTGATATTTTCTTCACCCTTTGAAGCCTCTCTAAAACTTCCCCACTTAAATTACTTATCATCCTCAGTACATAAAGGATTCTCCAGAAGCATTTATTCCACCACTGTTGTAACACAGGTATATGTGCCTTACACTGCTTCAGAAACACTTTTGGATTTTATCTTATCTTGTGTACCTTCAAAGTGAGACAAATCCTTAGCTTATCAATCTAAACTTACATAAATAGCGCTGCTTCAAATATAAAAGCCCATGGCTTAGCTACTTTGATCGTTTATAGCAAGGAGAAGGTGGTTTTTCAATGTTTTCCCAGCGATCAGCTCTGTAATACCACTTGCATTCACAACCCTTTTAGTATCCATCTCTCTGAGACCTCGAGATCTGAAAGTTTATTGGTGACACAACAGTGGATGGCAGATGGTTAAATTGTGCAGTTCTGTGATTTAAGGAGCTGCTGGAAGCCACCGTGAAGGCAGCACAGATTTTCAGAAGCGGACTTACTGTCAGGCCAAAACACTAACCCATGTGTTCAGCAAGACAAGTCAATTCAGGTTTTTTCTAATTCACATGGTATTGGTGGGTCAGTGCAGGCATACAGTACTGGGAAGTCTCTGAACATGAGCTATGCTTGCATCCAGACCCCAGCCAACGTCATTCTGGGCCACCACTGTCCCCAGATTTTAAAGGCTGGCCCTCTCGAGCCCACACACCGCTTTCAAGCTTGCCAGTGATGTGCAATAGTTCAACACTGAACAATTAGAGAGGATTCAAAGGGATTTCAGAAACCACTGTGATCACAGTGCAGGCGCCTCTGAACACTGTACAGATCACCACCACCTCGTGAAAAGGCTGCCAGCTTCACCTAGCTATTCCAGTCTTAGCAACTTTTAAGTAACTTGATCCTCAGGAAATTGTTTCTTACTCAATAGAACTTAAAGGAAACCCACTTTATTTTAAACACATTTAAATACATGGAAATGTTCTAAAACATCACCTCATTGCCAAGGTGTTTTTTCTTTCCCCCTCTCCTGCCAGGAGAGCATGCTACAATCCTCCCCATCCCCAAAAACCAGGTCCTTGGAGCATGCACCCAGCTCTCCTCCCAAGGCTGCTTCATGCTTTGGGCTTTCTTCCCCCCTCCATCCCCCAGGCTCCTCTCTCAAGCTAGACATTCCAGTCACACCCTCCCCAAACCAGAGCTTCCATCATCACTTAACTTTCAAGATATGTGCACATTACTCACAGGGCTCCTAACTGTACCTTGGTCTGCTTCCACCTCAGCCCACTAGGAACCCCGTGCCACCACCCGTGGAGGCATTCCTTCTCCAGGAGAGCTCACCCCAGCACCCAGGCCCCTGCCCACCCATCACCCCCTGCCATATCCCTCCCTACCCACTGAGCTCAGTGGTTTTTACCTTGAGAAGTGCCCAAAACAGTACCTTTTTGCTCCCGAACAGCAGCGCCCTCCTCTCTGCAGCTGAAATTGCTCAATTGGTGTTGGCTGCAGAGTGTTGCTAGGGGGAGGGTCTTTCAAAACTCTGCCTACTTGCCTGTCAAGGGCAGAAGGGATGTTTTCATTGGTTACTTCTTTGATAGACATCCCTTCTTAGCCAGGGGATTACTCATGGGGAGAGGGGAGGAGAAGAATTCTTGTTGAGGTCAAGAGAGACTTTAGGAGAAGGCGGGCATGCAGCTCCCAGGCATTTTGCATACTCATCTAAAGTTGCCAAAAAGCTCTTTGGCAGGATACATGCTTTGATCAGTCAGGGCATAGTGAACACCAGTGCAGAACGCTTTATAGACACATTCTTTATGACACAAAGGGTGTCATAAATGCCTCAGGGATGAGGAAAGGTCGGGTTTTGGATGCCATCTCTAGAACCCTACCATCTCCAGCAGAAGAGCAGACAATACACAACCAAGCAGTTGACTTGAGCCTATGACACTTAAGAGACCCAGGAGGAGAGATAGAGCAGCTCCAGGGTCAATGGTAGGGTCTGCGTACAGCCCTGGAAAAGTCAGCTGCCTGTTTAATGATTTCATGCCTGCACGACTCACCAAGTGGTGGGCAGTCTGCAACCATATATTTAGCAAGGCCATGTCACAGTGGAGAACTCCATTTGCGAACACAACAAAAGGCAGTCACTCAACCACCTCTCTAAGGGTTCAAACGCTTAAATTTTCAGGTAAAACTGCCTTTTTAACCTTTATTAAGAACAGTCTGTGGCTTCCACTAATCTGAATGCATTAAATCCTCCACACAATTACATTCTTTGCACATAGCCTAAAATTCTCTAAAATGAGCATATTTGGTCACTACCATTGCAGAACACAAAAGGAGGGCATCAAAAGTGCACCCAAAGCATCTGACAGTTGTATGTTCATGTTGTATTCCTTTTTGATAAAGAGAACAAAAAAAGGAAAGCCAGATGATCACTTCTAGTTACAAGTAGTAGACATCATAAAAGTTACAGAAAAGATACTGGGGTGTTAATGGCCATATAATAAAACCCACTACATTTTCAATGGGAAAGTTTGCTTTACAGAAAAATCTTTAAATCTAATTGCACCTCTAGCACTCACTTCAAGATGACAAAATTTTCCATGGAATCAGTGATCAAGGTCTCCACCCAAAGCACAATGAAATTTAGCCTTGAAGAGATCATCCACCTCTCTACTAATATCCATCCTGCCTTTAGTTCATGTGCAAGCAATCGTCTGCTGTAGAGCCTTTTCACTGCCATCTGCTGCCTCCCCCTTTTATCTTATCCCCACATCCTTTACTCCACTGAAGTCACAGGTAAAGAAAACCCTTGTGCCAAATAAAACGTTCATATCATATTGACATTAAGTTAGTGAGGAGTTACTACGAATTAGGACTGCAATTTGTTTTCACAGCACTGCAAGAGTAAGGGGGGTAGATTTTTTTATAAATTAATTATACAATTAAATTAAATAAGCTCTCTGGACAGTCTATATTTGAGAATAATTTACAAGCTAGAAAGCTCACAGACAGTTTTTAAACATAGAATAACAAGTCTTTACCTTCTAACCACTTCTTTCCAGCCTTCTTCTCTTTTCTGGCCTCTTTTTGGACTAGTCAGATTCAGCTTTACATTTGGAGAGGTCAGAGGCAGGGAAACAGGCTTATAAGTAGTTGACAAAGAATTTGAATGACCTTCACCATCAAGTCTGGAAACAGAAATGTACGGGATTACAAATTACAGAATAAAATGACAGCATTACAGTATACATTTCTGCAGCTTAAAACTACTAGCATGAACCATTTCTATTCTTATTTTCTACCTGGAACAACTTTTGGGTGACTTCATAGGTAGTTTTTTTTAACCTTTTAGTCCACAGCCTATACCCTTCCTCCAAAAAGTGTAGAGCTAAACTGAATGAAGTAATACCAGAAGCACTAAGGATATCAGATTAAAATAGTTTATAATAGGCAGTACACAGCCACTTAGGCACATCCTGATTACATGTCTATACTGTGATCTCCTTTTTGAATAGCTTTTTAAGAAAAGGTACTTTGGTAATAATGTCTCTTTCTTAGTAAGTACTTGAAAATGTCCATTTTTCAGCTCTTACTGTTTGAGATTCCCTGGAAAGTGCTTCTACACCCCACCCCCTATTTTATGAATGGGTAACTGAGGCGCAGGTATTTGAGCATATTTGTGTATTTAAGTTCCAGTGACATCAGTTTGTGAGCAGGTGCCCAAGTATCATTACCTGTACTAATACAGCTGTAGCAATAGTCTAGCGATACAAACAACACAAAGTTTGGGTGAGAGAGAAAAAGAGAGAGAGAGAGAACAGGCAATCTGTTGTTAGGCTAACTGATCCAGGTAGAGGTGAAAAAAAGCAGCACTGGGAACTCACAAGTTCATCTGCAGCACTGAAACATTGGCAGCAATCTTCACAAGTCATTGAAAAACTAGCCTTATGTGATTTGACCCAGAAAGTCTATGGCATAGCTAGTAATTTTAGAGGACCTCATGCTTTAGCTGTCGTGCTAAGCATCACTCCTTTTCTTCACTATATGCAAGTTTTTACTCATTCATTTTATTCCCCATTGTTTACAGCATTTTATGTTCATTGTGTCTTCTTGCAGGCAAACTGTTTGTTTATACTACACTTTATACAAACTTCAGAGATCTATCCACATTTAAGTAACCCAAGCACACCAATCATATGAAAAGCAACATTTGGACAATATGCCTTTTAAAATGGCAGCATTTTCTCTCTTTACCTTAGTAAGTACTAGCTCTCTGATAATACACCTGCCCAAGGCATTTCAAAGTTCTATGGAGAATTTTAATTGTCCTCAGATAACTGTAAGATTGAGGCAAAGAGAACAAGAAAATGCGTATGAAAGAAAAGAACAAAGTCCATTGTGGAATATCGACTCCAGAATAGACTTTTTAAAAGCTTTTTTCTGCTTTAACTGAAAATGTCTAGATATGTTTTAAGAAAAGCATCATTATGAAGCCTGAGTTCAAGTTTCAATTACAGTAGCCTTGTCATTGGCATGTCTATGACTAAAAAGAAGAGGATTCAGGAAGAGCAAATTTAGAAATGATTTTCAGACAAAGTCTGCTTAGTGCAAGAGCCAAAGAGCACCTGCAGAAGTTAATAAAATATACTAGCCTCATTTTGATATTTATATACTATCTTGTTTCTTAGGTGTACTTCATCTAACAGAAGCACTGCTTCTAACAAGGAATTAGAAGTAGTTAGTCCTGCTGTAGTGAACTGCACAGGATTCCAAGGCTTTTGTAGGAGACCTTGGACGAAAGGTCCAAGGCAGAAACAATTTATGTTCATAAACCAGAATGTAGACAAAATCCGATTTCTGACATTCCTAATGGTAATCCAAAATCCACTCATTCTGCACCTAACTTTAATCTGGGGAAAAATAAAGAAAAGAAAACAGAAAATCCCAACTCTCTTCCCACTCCCAGAGAAGTGCCTCAATCAGTCTGGCAACAGGCCTCTCGTTTGCTGCCCTTTTTGATCCCATAACATTGGCATTCCTATTGAAGCTGGGTTCTCCATCAGTCAGGTGTCCTGTAGATCAAGCCCCGTACCCTCTCCCCTCCCTTAATGTAGGGAAAGAAAAGAAGAAAAAAGAGAGCTATGGAGGATCAGACTCATACTACTTATATGTAAAAATAAGCAAAGACCACAGATTCAGATGGGATCTAAACTATTTGATTTAGACCAATGACCTGTTAAGAAGCTGGTGTTATAAAAGTTATTAGCTCATTCCCTGGCAGCTGAATGATCTTCCAAACTATTCATATGGCTCCTGTACATTCACCAAGTTCTTTTGACTCTCACCTCTGGCTCGACAAGGTTAAATCAAACTGGCCATCAACCTGGCAGGTGAAATGCTCAGAGTCATCAACTTCTTCCCTCCTTAAAACAAAGAGATTGCAATTCAAACGAGTTAATGACAAAATCATAAAACAATCAAGAGGTAATGAAATCACTTCTGTAAATAGATTATAAGTAAAGCCGGCACTTCCTTTTTAAATTCCCAGCATATTCACTTTAAAATCTATTCTAATAAAGTTGACAACGCAACATGGATGCTTAAATAGCGCAGAGAAAACTGGCTGTTTTGCTAAAGCAGTATTAAAAACTAGCCAGGAATGCCCCCCCCAAAATATCTTATCTTTACCATTTTAAAGAGATTACGTTCAATAAACTCGACAGCATTATTTAACAGCTATGCAAATAAAGCAAACTCAGTCTCTCAAGACTTTGGGAATGTAACCAGCTCATGTAAAGCTTAAGCTACAGAAAATTTACATTGGCATAGGTAAAACCCTGTGAAACAATAGGGGAAGCAATATGGCAGTCTCACCTCGTTGGTGTTTTTGAAGCCGAGGTGCTTGTTTTTTCTTCCTGAGAGGGGATAAGCAATGAGGCATAGCGCCGCTCAGAGGAATTTGTATCCATTGTGAAGTTCAACTCTTGGCTTTTACCTCCACTGCTACTTTCGCTATTGCAATCTGTGCTATCCAAGTTATCTGAATCACTATTCCCACTTGCACCACCACCTCTTGGCTCTCCATTTATTTTATTTTTATCTGCTTTTTGCTGTGCTAGAGATATATGCTGATCTGGCAAAATTATCTGCATATTCTGAGGAGTCTCTTTTGTTTTATTTTTCTTATTTTTTCTATTTGTGCTGGGGGTAGTCACCACATTAGCTCTCTTCTTCCCAAAGGCATTTGTGAAAGTAGTTGAAGTCGCAGAAATTCCAATTGTAGTTGTAGTAGTTGCACTAGGAGGCTCTATAGGAACTTCTTGCTCCACTGAAAGAAAAACAGTTGATAGACAATCAAAAGCCACAAAATACAGAAATCAGTGCCCTGACTGAAGACACTACAGCTGAACAAGGGGGGGGG
>NW_010972635.1:940176-955896 GCF_000737465.1 Haliaeetus leucocephalus | reverse complement strand
CGGGAGCGAACAAGGGGGGGGAGCGGGAGCGAACAAGGGGGGGGGCGGACGTGAACAAAGGAGTTTTGCCAGGAACTCTGACTGCAGAGGGAAGAACCAGGGCAGAAGCTATGTGACAATGTCACAGTACCAGAGAAGCCAGCTTTCAAACAGATTCCCTTATCTAGATGGTTAAAAAAAGGCACCCCCCACAACTACACTGGACACAAAAACCGTTGTTCTTTACCTTCATCATCATTTTCTTCTTCATCATCATCCTCTTGCAGTTCCAGAGTTTCTTTAGGCTTGTTTTCTTCATCTTCTTCTTGTTTTCTTTTTTGTTCCTCTTTCTTCTTCTTTCTCTTTTCCTTTCTTTTCTCCCTTTTAGCTGCAAGAGCTTGTTTTCTGCTCTCCTCTCTTGACTATGTAGGAGAAAAGGATCCATATTTAAACATTTTCACACAGACTAAATTATAACTATAATTTAGATCTTCCCTAAAAATCTGGGGGGAGGGAGCAAGAAGAGAGCATGATGAACTAGAATGATTTTGTCACATACTGAATCATTACACAGAAACTGGGCAGACCTTATGGAACAACAGGACTACTTGGTCCCAAAACTTCTAAGGAATGACAACAAAACAACAACCAAAACAGAGGTGGTATAAAAATATAATTTTACTGGAAAACCAGCAAAATCTCTCATCATCTCAGTCCTTCCTCAAAAAACATTTAATAACCTTATTAACATTTTTGCAGCAATGTTCACGTCTTTGACTCAAAAAGATCTCCCAGGGTATTTTACAGAAAAAGCTGCTATCGTTTCAGCCGCTTTTTTGTAATATATGGAATTAATCAAGCCAACTATGCAATGCTGTAGCTTTGCACAGCAACTTATAGGTGTTTAACAAGTCAGCAACCTGGAAAATTTAATAAGCTAATACAGAACTTGTTTGTCAAAAATTTTAAAAGCCTCCATTAAGAGAGCCCACTAAAGAGTGCTTAAGAAGTGTCTGCATTACTCTGGGACACTTCACAGCATTCTCAGTGAGGGAGAAGTTGATTTTCCCCACTATCTGCTCAATTCCATATAGCTCATCAGGCAGCTTGTAGGCTCTCCTTTGTAACACTGAGTAGAAGTCCACAAAATGCTTATGGACTACATCTTACACAATATATAACATACCACGTATCACACCATCGAGACTGAAGACCTCCCTTATTCACACATCATCTGTGCTGAAGTAATGCAAGACAGCTACTACCTAAGGTAACTATTGCCAAGTCCAAGCTTTCCTAAAAAGGACAACACAGTGGCTGAAGGAGAAGTCTGTTCTAATTTGCCATCCTCAGTATATGATTCAGTTTTTGTATATTAGAGGAAGGAAAGCACATACAGTCACAGCATGAAGAACTACTGCCCCAAGAAGCACCAAACAGGAAACACAACCTATAGATTAATACATAGTTCAAACCTTTACACTATGACAGCAATTCTCTACTCACTTTTTCCAGGTCTAGCTCCTTCAGCAATATAGTTGCATTCTTATTTGCTTCTGCAGCCTGCTGGTCTTTAGCTTTCACAATTGTCTCCACACACTGGTGACACTTTTTCAACAGGTCCTAGAATGCAAACTTGTCTTATTACCTCCACAATAAACTGAAATTGAGGAGTGAGGCTTGGTCTACAAACATGAGATTAGCTTCCCTGTATTCACAAACACACAAACTATTTCAACAGAATAGGACTCTAAATGTTGATTTATTTTAAGTTCTGTATTAAAAAGGAGACGTGCACAAATCTCCGAATCAAACGTAAATGAGCAAACACGTACATTGAGTTTTTGAACAGTTAAGAATTTCTCATGCATATTTTCACTGAAAATAAGGGACAGAGTCTTTTCCTGAAGCTAAACTCACCTTGTCAGTTATCGTCGCTATGTATCGCATGCATTCAATATCCGAAGGAAACTGGTTAACTTCTTTCACCAGGAACTGAACTACTTTCACGTGCCCCTAGAGTAGCAAAGAAAATTCTAATCTCTTGTATACAATTGTCAACATTAGTCATAAAAATACAAGTTTGATACCTCTTAGTCCAATGCAAAAGACTAAAAATAAACAAAAACATTTCTAGTAAGCTGCTCTTTGGAAAGAAAGGTAGTTACTGTTTGCTCAGTGTTGACAGCATGTCTGCTGTTGTACATCATGGTGGCAAAGACAAGCTCTCCCACAAGTAATTTATTTTAAAATACAAGGACCAAGCCAGGCCCAAGGGCAGAGGCAGCTGTTCATATTTTTAGTAACAGCCAAGACGACCCTCTTTAGACCCCACCTGTTACCCCAGCCCACTCTCTTTTGCCACTCACACCACAGAGCTAACTTAGATTGTTCAATTACAAGGTAAGTCTGATCAGGGAACTGAGCCACACGTTCCTCTGCTGCTGGATCCACTCATTGATGGGGTACACTGTGCAACCACACAGAAACTATCCAACTGTTGCCTCTCAAGTTATTTGGAAGCAATAGAGGGACAGCAGTGGCATGCTCAGTATTGCTGTTTGTCAAAAAAGCTGTACCCTTATTTGATATTTTGTTGATATTTGTTGGTATTTGTAGCAAAGCAGCTACAGTTAATAAATTCCTCTGCTATAGCTATGCTCCTTGCGTCTAACAACATAACTGAAGAAACCATCACAAAGTAATGTTCTTCCTGCCACGAAGAAAAGGCTGTGACAAAAGAGCCAACTACACAAAGCGTCCCACTGAATAACAAATTAGGAACGGAGCAGGAGAAGCACAAAGTAATCAAGACAGATTATTACAGACTGGTATTTTGTTCATCTTAAAAGCAGGACTGAAACAAGCAGTAGAGTCTGCAGAAATTTAAAGGGGACTATGGTAATCTCAAGACAGTGAAATCTCAAACAGTGAAAGTTTTTTTGTACAGTGTATAACTGGAAATAAAAAAGTTAACATGGTTTATGCAACAAAGTTTTTCACCTCTCAAAAATGAGATCTGCGTGAAGTACACAGATTATGATTACTTTAAAGCAGGCATTTTATCAAAATAGTAATTTTGCTGTGTTATATTTGATTCTTCCAAAGCCAAGCGTTCAGATTTAAAACCAAGTAAGAAACTGTTTTGAAAACATTTAGCATTGAAACATAAAATTAAATTGGCCTCCTACCTTGCGAAACGCTGACATGAGAGGTGTAATTTTCCGATTATCTGCAGCATCCACATCTGCTCCTGCTTGCACAAGCAACTGAACCACATCATAGTGACCACCATTAGCTGCCAACCACAGAGGTGTGTTTCCTTTCTTGTTACGAACATCAATATGTGCTCCTCTAAAAAAGTACAAGTTAATCAAGTGAAACAAGGTATGAATAAAGGTGGAAGTCGGGAAGTAAGATCATGAAAGATCAGAGACCAATTGGATATATGACTTTAATTACTGGAACCTAGTGGCTAGATAGAGAAATTCTGTCCCTGAAATCTGCTGTTGAAGTTGCAATGTAGTGACGCAGGAATTATTTAAACCTCCGTCCCAGAAACACTCACTTAATGTAGCCTACTGTGCCACAGCTATGCAACTAGCAACCATGGGTCCTTTAAATTATCATTAATGTGGTGACCACCTGTAGGACAAAGCAGCCCCTTGAGATTTTAGCAGCACACAGGGTTATGTTTAAAGAGCTCAAGAGCTACTTCCAGGCTTTGCCCCCCGGGTGAGAGTGGGGAAATGCTCATGTGGGAATTGCTGGATTAATACACAGCCAACAAAGCTGCCAAGCCAGACACAGTTTGCTTACCTCTGGTCCCAGCTGCCTGCTTAGCTTAATTAACACTGGCATAGCAGGATACTCCAGGATAACACTGGAGAGTAGCGAATAGATACAACATCCTACTTCCAAAGCTTCCCATTCCCTTTGCTCTCAGGTGCATAACGCAACGTAAACAAGGGCACCCTTGCCACAGGGGAATACAGCTACAGGACAAATGTACTGCTAACGAGGAGAAATAATTTACCTATTAATCAGGAGCTCACAGAACTTGTAGTGACCCTTATCTGCTGCAATTGTTAAAGCTGTATCTCTTGAGGAAGGCACAGGTGGAGCATTAACATCTGCTCCTTTATCAAGGAGAACCCTTCCAACCTCTGCATATCCTCCTGAAGCCGCTTCCATCAGGGGTGTGAGACCAGTCTGTGCAAAGAGAACGAGTTACACAGTGTGAAATTTGTACAATATACTTTGGATAAGACATAAATGATTTCTACACAGGGAAATCAAGATTATTTTTTTTTATTTAGCTGCTTATATTTAGTTTAGGAGCCTAACTTCAAGCACTCTCTCTCAAAAAAAAAAAACCAAACCAAAACCCAAACAAAACAAAACCAAACCGAAATACTCTTGGGCTTCGATTTATACAAACCCAGGCAAACTGTTGACTAAGTACCACCAGACACCTGTCTCAAAAGCAAAAACAAAGTCTACAACAGGATCTCTAAAACAGAGGTTAGAACAGATCCAAATGAAGACACAAGTGTTTCTATGAAAATGCTCAGAAACTGGCTTTATAGATTTTCTCTAGCCTCCCTTAGCACTGAGACTGATCTGGGCCCAACTTAGTTGCCAGGCTAGACTGTTAAATAAACTTATACCAGCTGCTAACGTGCCCAACTGACCATTTGAGAGCTGGCTTTTATCCATATCCCCTTTTCTCCAGCCACAGTCATTCCAGAAGCAGGCGGGGTAGACAGACACAGCAATTATTTCAGCAGCCTTAGGAGTTACCAAAAATTCCTTTGTGCTGGGGAAATCAGTCTGGCTGTCTACACAAGCTTTAAGCTTGCTTTATGGCAGGAGACACAAAGCTGTCCCAGAGTACCAAAGGATGGGACCTGTGGAGCATTTCAGAGGCACAGAAAGTCACAGTACTGAAGCCATGGGTTCTACAGCAACGTAAAAGCTTTACAGTTTGATTGCACTACTTCTGTTGTAGACAAGATATCTGTTCTATATGAGAATCACTAAAAGCAATGCTATTCTCTTCCTGCCTAGACTTCACTCACATGTAAAAATATATGTATCTATCTGTACTGACTATCACATCAAGCTTAAACCTGAAAAGTTTCTCAGTACTACAGAAGAGTCAATCTAAGTTTCATTATGAACTCAGAAGGACCAGTCAGCTTTTCCCTAATGCAAAAAATTCATCAAAGCTTTTATTTATTTTTTTTAAACCAAACTTATTTCAGAACATTTAATACATCCTCCGATTAAATAAGTCCTCTGACTCTGAGAGGCTCAAAGTAAGAGGAAAATTTGAAGAAACTTGATGACTCAGAAATCACCTGTTAGAAATAAGTCATAAGCAAAAGCAATTCACACACTTACCTTTGCCCTGTGCTCAACATTGGCCTTCCTGTCCAAAAGCAGACTGACCACCTCTGCTCGGCCCTGGAAGCAGGCCAGGGTGAGGGCTGTATTCCGGTTGGTCTCAATTTGGGCGTTAATATCAGAACCCATATCAAGCAACAGTTTCACGGCAGGTACATGACCATTCATAGCAGCCAGCATCAGAGGAGAAATACCTAGCTTACTCCCGGTCCTAAAGGGAAAGAAATAAACTGCAGTTCCCAGAACTGGAGGAATGCTCTGGGAAATGTAAGTGTATCTAAGAGGAACAAAATGTTTTACTGTAAGCCAGAAAAGAACATTTAACATACAAATACAGACACTGACCTAAAATACTAGCATTTCTGAATTGATTAGGAGAAACCATCAGAGTAACTACATGCAATAGACAACTGCAATTTATAAACAAGGAAAATACATTTCAGCTTTTAGACATTCAGATGGCTGAAGCACACATAAGCTTTAAACTACATATTCTAAAAATCAGGGCTGCATCTAATTCATTCAGAAAAACATGCTTCTAGTACAGCTACAGTTTGAAGTTTCTCTAGTAATAGAATATATGTTAAGTTTTCTTAAAATTAATAAAGAGGAGCCTTAAGAGACATAGCTGTGCAATTTTGTTCATCTTACTGCAAAAGACATCTTCAAACACACAGAGCTGCCCTGAGTGCTTTGGCTCATTCCTTTACTTGGTTCTGTTGGACATAGTTTGACTTCTAGATCCCAGAATGGTGGAAAAGGGAAGGAATAGGTTAGCAAACTAGAATAATCCCTTAAAATTTAGGTATAAGGGAGATGAAGTTTGTGATAGTTAAAGGCAATTTAAGAACACTAAGATAACATGAACATAAAGGATAACATCAGTGTAGAAAGGCTGCAAGGTAGAGATTCCAGCCTATGCCTCAGTACATAGCCAACAATGGAGTGTGTGTGCTATAATGCAGTTCATGTGGTGTACATAGTACATTACCTTGAATTAATTTCTGCCCCAGCATTGAGAAGAATCTTGATGATATTAACATAGCCACCAGATGCAGCAAGGCTTAATGGCGTATAATCAGACACATTCCTATGTTCTTTATTTGCTCCCCGGGCCAACAGCAAATCAACAACCTGAAAAGACAGCATGGACATTAAAAGACATATTGTGGCCTTCACTATCATCCAGGAAGTGAAAGGATGTTATCCCGTGTTCAAACCTTCCAGTATGCTACCAGTTTCCACCATCAATAGATAAGATTCTACATGAAAACCTCTACCCCCTTTTGCTTTGTTTTTGCATATGTACTGTACAGACTTAGCAACTGATGAATACATCAGTTAATCTGTGTGGGTTGTAGCAGTGCAGCACTTGTCTTCCAGAAGGATTATTTTACCTAATCAAAAATGCAAGGCTTTAAAGTGAAGCTCTTCCTGTGAATCTTAAGTTTGCAAACAAGGGCTCTATCCCACTCCCATAATGTCTCACACTATTTGAGCGTCTCTTTCAAACTCCCACAACTTTAATTCAAATGACACTTAAGCCAAGTTTGACCATCTGTATTATATGGTCTTTCCAACAAAACACACAGTAAAAATCAGACCAACTGATGTTAAGGAACAAGTATGAGGAAGGACTTCTCTCCTCTGTCAGAAGCTGCTTAAGAGAAATAAAAGGGGGAAAAATTGAAACATTTCTGCTGATGTACTGCACTTTAGTGGGCCTCATTTTACTACTAACGTAGGCTAGGTGATTTTCAAATAAGCCAGAAAAAAGGCTGCCTCACAAGTTGCTAAGCCAGAAACAAAAGAGGTAGATTCTGGCATATGGGAAAAAAAAAATAAAGAGGAAGAACAAAATACTTAAGTAGTTCAGTAAGTAATGCTATCACAGGCCACATCGATCTCTCCTTTTATTTGTGAGCAGCACTTTTACTGTTGAAGATCTGCAATTCAAAACTCAAAGTGGAAACTTTCCAATTTTGGCCAACTGTTTTAATCCTCAGAAGTTCCAAAACTTACCACTCCCATATCTGGCACAGAGCCCTTTGCCATCTCCATGCCATCTTTTCTAAGCTAGTATGCCCATGACTAAAAGGAGGAGGGATTTAACAAATCTTATTTGGGGGAAAAAAAAAAAAAAAAGCTGACAGAAAACTGAAACGTCCTTAAAAGACTAGTATAATGTGCCCTGCATTGCATCTGCACTTACCAGCCCTGCACATTACCACTAAAACCAGGTACCACCAGCACAAAATTCTAGTTTGTCCTTGTGTGCCTGCACCGGCTGTTTTAGTTTTGAGAGCAGGGAGGATGCATAAGGGAACTGTTCAGTGAATGAAGTTTAATGAATAATTTCTCTACCTCCCTCACAAAAGTACTTATCTTGCAAGGATACATCGACAGAAGAATGACCACAAGTTAAGACAACCAGTAGCTAACAAAACTGGGATAGCCAAGGGAGAAAAAAAATAAATTCCCTTTCCTCTTGGAATTAGCTACACTTATACAGGTTAAAAACCTTCCAGAAAAAGGATGATTTATTATACCAATCAACAACAACAACAACAAACCCCACTGTACAAAAAACTATCTACAAAACCAGTTCAAACCCATTGAGGACAAAAGTGTCCGTACCTCTTGGCGTCCACCGGAGCATGCCAATGAAAGCGGAGTATCCTTTGTGCGCTCAGACTGTGCTTCTATATCCCCACCTTTGTCTAGAAGAATTTCCACTACACCAACATGTCCAGCAGTTGCAGCCAGAATCAAAGGTGTAAAACCTAGTAACAAGAGATCATGTTAAAAGCAACCTTGAGGATCTCAAAAGCATTATTAAGGAGCAGAAATGCACAAAAAGGTTAATTCACAATGACTTCTATTGATCAGTCATGTCTTCCTCAGACTGGGGGTTTCCTGGTATAGGCCACAATCTCAGAGCCTTTCCTAGCCCTCTTCTAACCCTGACCCATCTAGGCTCTGATTCCAGCCAAATATAATTAAAGGCTCTTCAAAAGAAATCTAAACAGTACTTGCACTTATCAGTTTTGATTAAGTTCCAACCAACTCATCTCTTTAGAGAAGTCACAGCTTTCCACTTAATTCCTATTTAATAAAGCTCCATCAAGTGGACACATCTGGACTGCATATGTTGCTTATTTCCAGTGGTCCACGTGAGTTCCAAGGAGAGAGGCATGGTGGTTTTGTTTTCTCACCTCTAAAAGATTTTGCTGAACTCTGTTATTGGGAACAATATGATATACAACCTGACAACTACTCCCCATTAGCTTTGTCAGCCAAGATTTGATATTTACCCCCATCAGCTGCTCTATCTAATAAGCTAAGGTCTTTTGTAGAGGGTGAATCATAAGGACACATTTCACAAATCTGCTTAAGATACCACTCAGATGCATTTCCTTTCAAAAATACAGATAAGAAAGGCATGCAATGTTACTGGCTTTATACAGCCAGTATTTCTACATGAAGTGCAAGAATGCAATTCTACATTTTTGCAAGCTTTGGTAATTTTCTGAAGCAAAGAATCCCAAATCCCAGTTTGAAATTTGCTGTTTCAAGTTGTAGTTCATAGTCAAACTGTTTTACTGTTTTAGCTTACCCTTCTTGTCTCTGTGTTCAATATTGGCACCACGTGCTATCAGTACAGATACAAGTTCTTCATGACCTCCCGCACATGCAAGGGTCAGAGCAGTGTCATGATTACTTTCAGTCTTCACAGTCGGGAAGAAAAAGAAGCAGATATTCAGAAATTTAAAATACTTTAAGAGAACTTTAACATTTTTAAGACAGTACTAGATTAATTTTTTTCCTTTCAGAACTTATCAGAAAGCAAACTAACTCAAAACCAATTGCAGTTAATCAATTACTCACATGTGCATCGATGTCAACTGAAGGATACATAGGGAGCACCGACTGTGAGGGCACATTGCTCGATGCCTGTGAACAAGGCTCAGGCGTAGGGGATTCGGTAGTGTGCGAGGAGCTGGTGGAGCCACTGGGCACTCTGCTATTCACAGCTGAAAAGTAACAGTGTGTTATTAATCCACTCTTAGGAATGCCACATTTTATATGAAAAATCTTTAGTCCCGTAAAACTGCAATGGTCTAACATCAAAACAGTAATGGGGGGAAACAAATTAAGTGTTCCTGAAAACAAACAAGTTGGTGTCTTGCGCAAAGAAGCCTTCCAGCAGTTAAAAAGTGTAAGCATCGTCTCCAAACTGTGTTAAGTTAGAAAATAATTTTATGAATTAGTCTGTATGCATTACGAGTATGAATTATGAAGATATTAGTTATCCTTTTCAAGTTGTAACCTTCACTGTTAGAGTTCAATCATATGCTCAGTCTAAGCAGGCAAATGATTTATTGCTAAAACATAAACCTATGTTCAGAAATACAGTCTCATTCTGGAATTCAAGTTTTTCATGTAAAGGTTAGTGCACACCTAGTCTCCAGAGAAGGTTTTCAAAGCAAGATGACTGACAGCAACTTATGCCATTAATCATGTTTCAGAATTAAAACAACCCCGGAAGGGTGGAAGAGAAGCAGACAGGAGGGGGCAGTCAATAAAAATAAGAAAGCTGAAAACTGTCTGTGCTCCCTAAAATTTATTCTCATTGATCCACAGCCTGTAAAAGATTTCATCCTGAAGATCTAGCACAGCTCAGGGACACAAGGAATGCAACTTTATCTTCTTTTTAAAAAAAATTAAATAAATAAATAAAAATTTAAAAAAATTGATAATTGAGAATCAGATTTTATTAAACTAGTTTTAAATGAAGCTTTACCAGAACTAGCAGAGAAATATCCCTGCACATATATACTGCAGGGCCAAGATCTCTGGCTGCCTTTGTAACCAAATGAGAGTCCAAGGGGAGCCCAAACAAATCTAAGGCTCGGCTGGGATTACTCAGCAGGAAGGTCTAACAAACCTGTGCACTACCTATGAGTGCACTTTAACTACTGTAAGCCATGCTAATACAGCAGCTGGATTTGACAAGTATTGTCACTGCTGGATTGCCACATTTCTATACTGTGCAGCCTCGTTAGATGGAATACCTGGTTAGCTTTAATTATTCCAAAACACACAGTATTTTGTATTATTCCTAGAACAAGCAAACAATGGAAAACACTAACAACTGCAGGTAAGAAATAAGCAGCAGCACTCTGCTTTTGTCCAAGTGTTTCAAGCAACAAGGGAAGACAAAGGATAAACTCAAACCTGTGTACAACTCAAAGAGAAATTTTGCAAACCCTTCCCAGCTCAACCTTCCTGATTCCATTGACAAATCACATACGAGCAATTACTCATAGGAAAATGGTGCAGACAGAAAAGTCTTAGAAAAATCCTCAGCATGACCACTAATACCTCTAATTCACCCTATAGAACTGCATATGCGCAAGAAAGGAAACACAGACTGGAGCAAGTTTAGATGGGTCACTTCAGCTGGGTTCTGGAAACACGGAGGGGAGGTGTGTGTGGGGGAATGTATGCCACTGAAATTTTGGGAGGTGATAGTTTTCAGTTGTATTTTTTAAATAAAGCATTCTCCTTGGCACATAGGCAAAAACCAGCATTAACATTTGGCTACCATATTTAAGCAACAAAGTACTGTATCTGAATTCAGAGTTGACTTTTGTTTCACATTACAACCTTCATGAGCAAACCAGGTTTGTATTGAAAGTTTCAAATATAAAAGCTCCCACACTTCATCTGCTTACTATGGATTCCCACTTATAGCAGCAGATGAGCATTAATTAATGCAATACAATTATTTTCTTGCTCAATGCACTGAAGTGCAAGATAGTAACTAGATTTCTGATGATTATTCCTTCCAAAATACAAGACACTGAATCACCCTGTTAAGGACTTATATTAAATCAAACTGGTCCTTCCTCATGAAAGACACCGGCTCAATGCTTTCAGATCTTGCAACTATAGATACAGCTAAAAACACGTGCATGTGCTGTGCAAAGCAGGGGTGTGCAGAGGAACTCCACTGAGCCAGTTTAAGGCTCCTCAATGTAATATAAAACAGGTTCTACAAATTCTGTACATTTCAAAACGATGACTGAAGACGTCCAAGTACTTCTTGCACACTTTAGACTTTCATCATGTGCTTGAAACATATGAGAGTGCACTAAGCAGTTCACATGCACAGTAACAGCGATGTCAAATGTGAGAGGGAACATCACAGGCAGCAGAAATGCAGATAAACCCTGTACTGATACCCCAAACTCTTGCTTAAAATAAAATTTAACAACAAATAGTCCTATAGCACCCACTGATTAATCATCCCCTCTATAACTACTGAGTTTACAAAACTGCAGGATTTTTAAAAGCATAATTTTCTTATTGTGGCTGGCAAGCTGGCCCAATGGAGCATCAATGTAATTCATGCTCTGTGGAGCAAAACACATCTGAGAACTTCTACCTCCAGTTTCATGGGGCTGATTTAGCTCCACCTAAGTTACACAACATCATATAGATTTTTAACTCAAAGATGACCTTGCAAAAATGGTTCCAACATACCTTCACACACATTTGTACGAAATTGGAGTTAACTTGTACTTCCCCAAGTCCGTTTCCGGACTATCAACGTCAATCATGGGAGGTGGGACAGCTACTGCTCCTGCGAATCCCATCCAGGGAGACAAGGTCATCCTACTGACAGGACACAACAGGAGAGCCACCTCTCTGCTTCTGCCTCCTGCTACCAGGAGAAGCCCAGCCATGTCCTCGGGGATGGCTTCATCAGTCTGACACCAGCCCCAGGGAAGTCGAGCCCATCGCTAGTCTTTAGGCAGGTCATACTCACAGCGCCAGAAGCTAATGTGCATTCTCCCCAAGGAGGAATACTACCATACCCACTCCAGACTTTCATCTCAATAATTGGCATTAATGCACCACAGCTCGGCAGTGGGCAGCAGCACTGGCACTGCCCTCGACTCCAAGGGGAAAGGCTAGCTGGAGGGCATAAAGGCAGCTGTGGGGGAGGATCACCTTCAGCATCTTTATGCCATGCCACCGGATTTTAACAGTCTAGAAAAATGTGTGGCTTCCACCCGTTGAGAAGACAAGGGGGAAAACTTTCCACCATGCAGATTACTTCCTACTTAACAGGCGTTTTGTCTTTTCACCAGGAAGGGTACTGATAAATACACTGATAGCCAGGCATTGACGGGGGGGGGTTAAAAAAAAAATAAAATCAAATTTCACAATGCGTACCTCAGATCTTTATAAAGTACCTATTTTGTGACATAGGCTTTGGACATTTCCATAGACTTCGATATTCAAAAGACTTGTATTAAAAAAAAAATATTATTCTACACAGGACAAAAATCCAGGTTCTTCACATTTTAAGGGCTTGCAACTTTCCAAAGGGGCTTTCTTCGAATCAGTGTGAAGTTGAAGACAGATCTCCAAAGACATGGGTGACTATTTTCCAAAGTTATGAAAAAATATCAGAGGAAACATGAGTAAGGCAAAAGGAAGCAGGAACTTGGTATTTTATCTAAGTATGACTCTGGAGGCATTAGCAGAACCTTGAGCAAGCAGCGCTGGATAAGATTGCAGCTGTAGTCCAAAGCTGCATCTTTCAGCTCCTGCTTCCTCAAAGGAACTGGGATTTTCAGGACAAAGAAAACAATCCTTTTTCATGACTGAGCAGTCTTTCAGCCTGTCCGTGCAGCTTCTCAGGAACATGTTACTGCACAGAGGCTTTTGCACATTGGTAACTGCGTCTCATTTTATGAGTCACCATTTCACACTCCAGATTATCCTAGTAACCAGTTTTACTCTGAACAGCAATCCTAAATACATAACTCAGATGTCACCTTCCAAATCATTACCTTAAAAGTACCATATTTCTGTATAACTGACCACAACCAGAATTACAGAACCAACCAAGAGTTAATAAAGTTTGTCAAAACACGCCTGGAATTTCAGTATACAAATGGGAGCTCGCAAGAAGAGAGTCAGACAGAAGCACACAGAGATGCCACCACCTGACTAAAAATACCAGCCAAGTAGAACAAACAAGAATAAAAATATTCCAACTAGAGACAAAACCTAGCAACAAAGAAAAGGAAGTTCCTCATCTTGAATACCCTAAACCAGCAAAAAAGCCTCAATTCAGATACTGCCAACTAAGAAATCTACTACAGTAAATGCATAATGTGAACTGAAATGAAACTCCAACTATGCAAGACAAGATGCTTTAAGAAACCAAATGGGTACTGGGTAATGAAAATTAGATCCAAAACATCCTCTTCCATTGGAAAATGTGATCCAAAATAATTTTATTGCTTTCCCACTCTAAACTGCACAATGTCTGTATCTCTTTTGTAAACCCAATTAAAGTTTTGACTGTAACAAGTCACACCTTCAAAGATAGGATTAGTTGCAAGATTTTTGCTTCAGCACATCTAAAAAACTCCTTTACAAACAGAACATTCTGGAGTGGAAAGAGCTGCTTCACTTTCAGGTTTTACCTGACTTTCCAAAGGTTACTCAGTTACTTCTGCATAGCTTCATGAAAGAGGGGACTCAGGTACACATCTACCAGTGACTGACTGCCAGCAAGACTTCCAGCACTTCACACCTTGACATCAATCATCTCGACATCTATCAGCTGACAGATTATGCCAGCAGACTGGCAAGATAAATACTCCATTTATGTATGTTGTCACAATTAAGGTAGTCAGCAAAATATAGATTTGAGGCTTTGCAGAAATGCAAGTTTTCCCTTACAACCGAGGCTTTGAACAATTTGCCTCTTACATTGCCACTGGTAAGAGCAACAGTAAAAGATGTTTCAGTGCAGAGGGCAAAAAGCCGATTTAACATTTCTGTTCTTCTGAAGTAGACCTAATACAAACTGGAATGCTCAGCAGGAATAAAAATGTTGCTATCTCTTCTAAACCAAGAGTCACTCACCACCATTACTGCAGCTCCGCCAGTGGTAGGGACCGTGATCAAGGGAGACATCAGCACACCCGAGTACAAGACACAACTTCTCTAAGAGACAGACTTCCCACGCACCAGGTAAAAGCCCCTTAACAATTTTATCTGGCATCTGTAGCACATGTGTAAAAATCAGTTCTCATAACAGTTTTTATTGCTCAAAATTTCTTTACAAAATTAAGGACTAATGGGCAAGTTTGTGGAAAAAGGTCAATTGTGTTTTAAATATGGATCAAAGAGTTTGGAGTATGAGTATGGAGACAAGACAAGATTTACATTTTGTTTTTAAATGTACATAAATCTGAGACATAGTAGGATTATAATTTATGCTGGGGTGACTTTTACACAGTCTGGATTTTAGAAGTGAGCAAAATATCCAATTGTTTTCCAACATTTTTTTGTGGAGAGGGAAGTAAAACTAACTTATGAATTTCAGAAGAAAATATATTTCAATAAAAGCAACATCAATACATTTTTGCAGGAGCTTCTGGAATTGGGCAGCTAAAGTTTCCCTGAGTTGCATTTCTGTAAATATAGTTTCTAATAGTTGTAGAAGAGCATGCTTTTTGTATCAATTTTTGAAATGAGTAAATCTCATTTCTTAGCAAAAAATGTCTTTAATTACTTAGCAAAACCAGTAAACAGTTTCAGAAAATGAATCGGTGTCTATTCATAGGGGTTTTAAAATTATTTTTAAGATAAAGTTTTTTTGGTTGTTTGCAATCTTTTCGCAAACGGCACAGTTCTCGCAGTCAGCTGATGGCAGCAGTTTTTCATTTTGGGTGCACTGAATATTTTGGATGTAATACGCAGCTGCTAACCAAGAAAGGGTATATACTACATGGTCTTGTGCTAGATACGTTAAACTGTCAGCAACAGGAACCACTCCAAAGATTAAGACCTTGTTGATTATGTTTTCCATTAACCGTTCAAATTTTCCTCCTCACACCCTCCAGTACTAAGTCTTGAGTAATAAAAAAGAAGAATAATCCAATTGCATTTTTGTTTTGATGTTGGCTGAACACTCTGATGACCACCGTAGAGTGGGGGAGGCACGCCATACCAGAAAAGGGGGAACTAAGACCAATTCTCTATAATACAAGAGGATTTCTTTGAATTACACTGTATAGCTGAAGGGAGCTGGTACAACACACCCCACTATTCCACCAACTATGGTTTCCATGGGAGGTTGCAAGTTGCAGGTAGTCTTGACTTGCATGAGCTTGATGCAATTAACATTCTAAAAGTTCACAGGAAAGGCTGGGCAAAAGGTCTTACCAAACATTTCTACAACCTTGAAATGAACTTAAGAGGACAGTGCAGTGACTATGAAGAGGGTGTGGGAAGACA
>NW_010972635.1:939438-940166 GCF_000737465.1 Haliaeetus leucocephalus | reverse complement strand
TGGGAACTTCCATTCCTCTTCACACCGTTATCAACAAATGGAAGTATGTTTGGATTTTTGCTTTTCATCCAGATAACAGGACACATTTTTGCCATGTGTTATATCTAATAAGCAGATATTCCTGTACAACAACCAGGGTTTAGAGGGTATTCTGAAAACACAAGCCATTACAGAACTGAGCGGTTGCATGAGGATTCCAGGTTGTGTGTAAACCATAGCAGCACATGGAGCAGCAAGGAGAGGGACATATTTGTCCATTCAAGTGACAATAATTTGGCTTTTTCTAGAGATGACTATTACACCGAAGAAAGTCACTGAGGTATAAGCCTGTACAGAAAATTCTAAAGAAGATATAAAACTGTCACGCTTTCAGGTTTCCTAATGGGCACTACTCATCACTCATGATAAGGCTTTTTAAAGAAGCACAGAAAAAGATGAGGCCAAAGGGGCTGAAACAGGTCTCCAGTACAGGAAGTTTTGCACTTTGGAAAAAAGATATTTAAAAGTCTCATGTTAGAATTGGAAGTCACTGTTAGGATTAATAGCACTAATCAGGAACTTTATTCTTAAGCAAGTATTCCCAAACTGGAAAACCCCAAGATGTTTTTGAAGGGAAGGAGAGAGAGGGAAACTGAGCACACAAATTAACGCAAAAATAGGTATATTTCTTAACCCACCTGCTATTAGGTCATCAAGAGTGTCGGTAAGCGTCTGTGCTGGAGTGGCAA
>NW_010972635.1:938686-938978 GCF_000737465.1 Haliaeetus leucocephalus | reverse complement strand
TTCTTCTCTGTTCTTTTTAAGTTCTTCAATCTTATCTTTATTTAAAGGTTCACCTTGAATTAATTCCAATGATTTAAGTTGTGCTTTTTCAATAGCACTAATTCTCTGTCCAAGTTCATTCAGCTTGCCTTCAGTCTCTTCTACTATGCATTCCAAAGGCTGGTATGGGTGAAAAGGTGGCAGTAGGTCCTTATCTGCTACCTGCAGGGAACTTGACTTCTGCTTGGATGCACCTAAGCACATGAAAAATGTTTGAAAAAATGCCATGCTGAAGATACCCCAAACCTCCCCT
>NW_010972635.1:937565-938130 GCF_000737465.1 Haliaeetus leucocephalus | reverse complement strand
TGCACAGAGGCTTTTGCACATTGGTAACTGCGTCTCATTTTATGAGTCACCATTTCACACTCCAGATTATCCTAGTAACCAGTTTTACTCTGAACAGCAATCCTAAATACATAACTCAGATGTCACCTTCCAAATCATTACCTTAAAAGTACCATATTTCTGTATAACTGACCACAACCAGAATTACAGAACCAACCAAGAGTTAATAAAGTTTGTCAAAACACGCCTGGAATTTCAGTATACAAATGGGAGCTCGCAAGAAGAGAGTCAGACAGAAGCACACAGAGATGCCACCACCTGACTAAAAATACCAGCCAAGTAGAACAAACAAGAATAAAAATATTCCAACTAGAGACAAAACCTAGCAACAAAGAAAAGGAAGTTCCTCATCTTGAATACCCTAAACCAGCAAAAAAGCCTCAATTCAGATACTGCCAACTAAGAAATCTACTACAGTAAATGCATAATGTGAACTGAAATGAAACTCCAACTATGCAAGACAAGATGCTTTAAGAAACCAAATGGGTACTGGGTAATGAAAATTAGATCCAAAACATCCTCTTCC
>NW_010972635.1:913889-937555 GCF_000737465.1 Haliaeetus leucocephalus | reverse complement strand
AAGTCACACCTTCAAAGATAGGATTAGTTGCAAGATTTTTGCTTCAGCACATCTAAAAAACTCCTTTACAAACAGAACATTCTGGAGTGGAAAGAGCTGCTTCACTTTCAGGTTTTACCTGACTTTCCAAAGGTTACTCAGTTACTTCTGCATAGCTTCATGAAAGAGGGGACTCAGGTACACATCTACCAGTGACTGACTGCCAGCAAGACTTCCAGCACTTCACACCTTGACATCAATCATCTCGACATCTATCAGCTGACAGATTATGCCAGCAGACTGGCAAGATAAATACTCCATTTATGTGTGTTGTCACAATTAAGGTAGTCAGCAAAATATAGATTTGAGGCTTTGCAGAAATGCAAGTTTTCCCTTACAACCGAGGCTTTGAACAATTTGCCTCTTACATTGCCACTGGTAAGAGCAACAGTAAAAGATGTTTCAGTGCAGAGGGCAAAAAGCCGATTTAACATTTCTGTTCTTCTGAAGTAGACCTAATACAAACTGGAATGCTCAGCAGGAATAAAAATGTTGCTATCTCTTCTAAACCAAGAGTCACTCACCACCATTACTGCAGCTCCGCCAGTGGTAGGTACCGTGATCAAGGGAGACATCAGCACACCCGAGTACAAGACACAACTTCTCTAAGAGACAGACTTCCCACGCACCAGGTAAAAGCCCCTTAACAATTTTATCTGGCATCTGTAGCACATGTGTAAAAATCAGTTCTCATAACAGTTTTTATTGCTCAAAATTTCTTTACAAAATTAAGGACTAATGGGCAAGTTTGTGGAAAAAGGTCAATTGTGTTTTAAATATGGATCAAAGAGTTTGGAGTATGAGTATGGAGACAAGACAAGATTTACATTTTGTTTTTAAATGTACATAAATCTGAGACATAGTAGGATTATAATTTATGCTGGGGTGACTTTTACACAGTCTGGATTTTAGAAGTGAGCAAAATATCCAATTGTTTTCCAACATTTTTTTGTGGAGAGGGAAGTAAAACTAACTTATGAATTTCAGAAGAAAATATATTTCAATAAAAGCAACATCAATACATTTTTGCAGGAGCTTCTGGAATTGGGCAGCTAAAGTTTCCCTGAGTTGCATTTCTGTAAATATAGTTTCTAATAGTTGTAGAAGAGCATGCTTTTTGTATCAATTTTTGAAATGAGTAAATCTCATTTCTTAGCAAAAAATGTCTTTAATTACTTAGCAAAACCAGTAAACAGTTTCAGAAAATGAATCGGTGTCTATTCATAGGGGTTTTAAAATTATTTTTAAGATAAAGTTTTTTTGGTTGTTTGCAATCTTTTCGCAAACGGCACAGTTCTCGCAGTCAGCTGATGGCAGCAGTTTTTCATTTTGGGTGCACTGAATATTTTGGATGTAATACGCAGCTGCTAACCAAGAAAGGGTATATACTACATGGTCTTGTGCTAGATACGTTAAACTGTCAGCAACAGGAACCACTCCAAAGATTAAGACCTTGTTGATTATGTTTTCCATTAACCGTTCAAATTTTCCTCCTCACACCCTCCAGTACTAAGTCTTGAGTAATAAAAAAGAAGAATAATCCAATTGCATTTTTGTTTTGATGTTGGCTGAACACTCTGATGACCACCGTAGAGTGGGGGAGGCACGCCATACCAGAAAAGGGGGAACTAAGACCAATTCTCTATAATACAAGAGGATTTCTTTGAATTACACTGTATAGCTGAAGGGAGCTGGTACAACACACCCCACTATTCCACCAACTATGGTTTCCATGGGAGGTTGCAAGTTGCAGGTAGTCTTGACTTGCATGAGCTTGATGCAATTAACATTCTAAAAGTTCACAGGAAAGGCTGGGCAAAAGGTCTTACCAAACATTTCTACAACCTTGAAATGAACTTAAGAGGACAGTGCAGTGACTATGAAGAGGGTGTGGGAAGACAGGAAAATAAGGGCTGAGGGACAGACACAAGGTGCAAAGAAAAGTTGAAAAACACTGAATTAAAAAAACCTACAGACCAACAACACTGACTATATCCTACATACCTCCAGCAATCCTAGTCAAATCCATGAAACGAAGTCAACCAAAACAATACTTCTTTTTCCACAAGGGGACTCACAACCCAATGTGCGGGAACTTCCATTCCTCTTCACACCGTTATCAACAAATGGAAGTATGTTTGGATTTTTGCTTTTCATCCAGATAACAGGACACATTTTTGCCATGTGTTATATCTAATAAGCAGATATTCCTGTACAACAACCAGGGTTTAGAGGGTATTCTGAAAACACAAGCCATTACAGAACTGAGCGGTTGCATGAGGATTCCAGGTTGTGTGTAAACCATAGCAGCACATGGAGCAGCAAGGAGAGGGACATATTTGTCCATTCAAGTGACAATAATTTGGCTTTTTCTAGAGATGACTATTACACCGAAGAAAGTCACTGAGGTATAAGCCTGTACAGAAAATTCTAAAGAAGATATAAAACTGTCACGCTTTCAGGTTTCCTAATGGGCACTACTCATCACTCATGATAAGGCTTTTTAAAGAAGCACAGAAAAAGATGAGGCCAAAGGGGCTGAAACAGGTCTCCAGTACAGGAAGTTTTGCACTTTGGAAAAAAGATATTTAAAAGTCTCATGTTAGAATTGGAAGTCACTGTTAGGATTAATAGCACTAATCAGGAACTTTATTCTTAAGCAAGTATTCCCAAACTGGAAAACCCCAAGATGTTTTTGAAGGGAAGGAGAGAGAGGGAAACTGAGCACACAAATTAACGCAAAAATAGGTATATTTCTTAACCCACCTGCTATTAGGTCATCAAGAGTGTCGGTAAGCGTCTGTGCTGGAGTGGCAACCATTAATCCGTCTGGTTCTTGAACTAAGAGCCCCTGCCCAGCAATTTGCTGCTGCTGTCCTACATTGTGCTGATTCCCTAATGCTTTCTGAAGTTCAAGAGACTCTGTCCCATTATAACCTAAATTACCAGAAAAATTACATTGCGGTGCTGGCAAAGGCTGGATAGGGACAAACTCTATTTGTTCAGCAGGTGGTGGAGACTGTTGTTGCTCGTCATCTTTAGACAAGATTGTGTCAGCCTGAGGTAACCCTGAAATGTTATCCTCTGGCAGACCCTTATCAGCTTCCACTTCTGGGAAGACCCCTGTAAGTGGGCACTGCTGCTGCAGGGGAAGTGGTGTGTCTGTCTGACCTTTGGTCTCCAAATATTCTTTGGTAAACTGCTGTTGGGTTTTCATCTGCAACTGCCTTTCCACCTTCTGCAGCTCCTTCAATATTTTCTTCTTCTTCTGTACTTGTTCTTCTCTGTTCTTTTTAAGTTCTTCAATCTTATCTTTATTTAAAGGTTCACCTTGAATTAATTCCAATGATTTAAGTTGTGCTTTTTCAATAGCACTAATTCTCTGTCCAAGTTCATTCAGCTTGCCTTCAGTCTCTTCTACTATGCATTCCAAAGGCTGGTATGGGTGAAAAGGTGGCAGTAGGTCCTTATCTGCTACCTGCAGGGAACTTGACTTCTGCTTGGATGCACCTAAGCACATGAAAAATGTTTGAAAAAATGCCATGCTGAAGATACCCCAAACCTCCCCTCTCACCCACCAAAAAAAAAAAAAAAAAAAAAAAAAAAAAATCTTTACAACTAACACTGCACATCTGTCAAACCACAGAAAGGTAAACCCTACACTCCATGTTAAGACAAGAAAGGACAAAGCATATAGCTGGAATTTTCAATATTGATCCTAATATCCCTTTGGACACAGCTATTTTAATCTTAAGGAATAAGGAACCTTTATGGTTTCTGACATACATGACAATGCATATCTGGGAAGTGAAATCAGCAAGAAGAGCAAGGCAATTTAAATAATTTAATGAGTTCCCAAAGTTGTTCTGGTGTGCAGAGCAATTAAACTATTTTCCAGAGGCTAACTGCCAACAGCAAGGTTACAAGCAAAACTAGTCTCTATTTGAGAGAAGACTAACTCTACAGTAAGATCAGTATTTTGAACTAGTATTTCTCTAAAGACTATAGCATTCCACCTTTACATTCCAAACAGAATCCTACCAGCGTAGAATTAATGTATACAAATGTATTTTGAAGCTCTAGCATGTTTTTTAAAGTTCTGAGGCAAAATTAACAGTTTGCTTGCCTCCCTCTCTCCAGTAACAAATTAACAATTCTGCTCACTATTAAAAAATAATCTTCAACACGAATCTAGCTAGGAACACCAAGCCAGGGCAGCACTTCCCTGAGTGCTCACTGCCGTCAAGCAACCCAAGGCTGCTTTCCTGAAAGCCAAGTCTGTGAAACATCTAGTCAGATCTTAGGAATCTATTAAGTGCTGAAATTTTAATTATGACTTCAGATAAGAAATTTTAATTAAAAATATGGAAGGTTTTAGCCTGATCAAATAATTTTCTGCAATAACACTCATTCACTATACCCAAACAGTAATACATGTAGATTTAAAAAAACAACAAACACCAACCAACCAAAAAAAACCCCCAAATCCAAACCTTGAATATTTACAAAGCAAACTCATACAATTAATCATTAAAAAGGGAATTAAAACTTGTACACCAAAATACTAACTCACAAGTGACTTCATTTTGCATCGCTGTCAAAACAGGAGTCACATACACCTCACTCTGAAATGAATCTTTTTTTGAGGAACTAATTGAAAAAGCAAACAAATGTGAGAATTTTCTCTTAAAAGAGAATTTTCTCCTATAAAGAGGAACAACAGATATTAAAATAGAATTGAACCAACTCTGTGCTGAATACCTTCACTAGACCCTCTGGAGTCAAAGCAAGCCATATCTAAATTTAAGGAAAACAACAAAAATCTTAATGACCCCAGGAAATACCCCAGCATCCCACAAACACCGTAGACACCCTTCAGTAAGCCCTTTCTCGAGCTCAGTAATTTACACAGCTGCCTTGTACAGGTCAGTAGTTCCAGCTGAACACCTATTCCAACCACTACTGTTATTTTGTCTCTAAACCATAAGTGAGTCCCAAGACAATTTCTTGGAAGACAATAAAGAATTTGACTAAAGTTTAACAATAACTTGCTTTGTGCTAGCTGGTGGATATTTAGCTCAAGTCTGCTATAAGCTGCTGGCTATTTGGCTTTCTAGCATACTTGGGGTTTATACAGTTATCTTTTCATTTTAAGAAGTGTGACTTATAATGTAAGTTTTGCAGGCTACACTTGAAAAATACATTTGAACTCACCAAAAATCTCTGAAATGTTTGTCTATATCTTTTTTAGAAACTAATAAAAGTCAGTTAGTGTCTTTTGAAACTAAGCTGCTCCACTGTTGAAGTGGCAGAAACATTATAGTAACCTAACTGCAAATTAACCCTGCCTTTAAGACGTGACTAAGATGGGAACCCTTTGCACTGCTCCGTTTAATGTCATTCCTAAGGTTACTCTATCTCATTTCCATCCTAACACAAAGCATTCCCACGATCTGGCAGCTCTGGACAGCTTCCATCACTCTGTAGGAAAGAAAAGCTGCAGTTCAAAGAGCCCCGAAATAATACAGTACCAATATTGTTGCTCTCAATTAAGTCCCACCTGGGGAGACAACAAGCCTGTCATAGGAAAACTATTCTACAAGCACAAGAGAAAGTAAAGAGCAGAATTACAGCCTCATATTAAGACCTGGACTGGGTAGAGGAGCCCAGGGCTGGTCTCACAACAGGCAGCACTCCCCAGACAGTGGCTCAGATCAGAAATGACCACAGAAGGTTGGGACAGTTTCTGAAGACAGGCGTTAGGAAACCAGCAAGTGAAGAGTTGGGCTCTCAAGTTCCAGAAGAGGTGCAGAGATTTACTTTAATCAGCTTCTAATTAGTTAACAGGGCCACTTTTCAGGTTCCAGATCACCCCCTTCCATGCCAGAAAATAGTTGCAACTGGTAATTTTGGGGATACTGGAAGAGGACAAGGGGCAGGAAGAAAGATCTGCTAAACATGACATGCACTCCTCAACAGCCATTTCAAACCAGAGGTGGAGAAGACACTGTTGGTAGCTTTGAATACATAAGCACTATAATATAGTATTATAATATTGGAAGTATTTAAAGTAGCCATTTCCTGTTTTATCCAAATCTCATCTATATTACAGTATCCTGAAAAATACTGTGCCCATTTTAGTAAATAATTATGAAGACGACACTACTTTATACTTTCACTTTTGAAATACAGTGCAGTGAGACTTAAAAATCCAATCATAGGCCTGATCATAATTACTTCCGCTTCCCACCTCCTCACTCCCCGCCACCCCTCCAGTTTATCTTTTTGGTGGAGCATCAATCTTCTACACAATCAACCTACTACAAAATTAATTATTAGCAATATTAAGTAGTCAATTTAGCCTGTAAAGCACCTGTATTGGCCACTTTTAGAAGACCTGTTTAGTATGAAATGAAGAGCCAAGATCAATGAAATCCAGATGTTGCTACACAAATACCACTTGCCATCAGGTAATCACAATTATAGGACAAAGAATTGCTTGGTTGACAGAAAACCCAGAGTGGTTATGGGCACACCAGAAAAGCCACAGAGTAAGGAAACGACCGTTTCCCGATTTATTTTGTGAACAGTAGCACCAATTGCTGTTTTACTTATATTTCCATATTCCCACAGGTTCTGGTCCCTAACCTGACCAACTCAGCCTTCACCACCATTCCTGCAAGGCACGCACATGTCTTCAGCAAGTTTTCTGACCCACACACACAACTTAGGGCAAGACCTACCCTGCACAAATGCAGCTTCCCATCCATTTCTCTGAATTCTTATTCTCTCCAGGAAATGAGTGCTAAATGTTTCCTATGGAAATCTCCTGTACTTCTCCCATACATTGTAGATAATCTCCTAAATCCCTCAGTTGCAATAATCCATTCACCCAAATGAGCATCCCCCAAGCACCATTACTGGTCTCTTGAGCATCCACTAATATGCAGGGAGGACACCATTACCAGTTTTTAATGTCTTCTGGCTGCAAATTTAAAGGTCCTAGACATCTAGACACTGTGGACAAGAGTTTGGAAAAATAACCTTCATAGTTATAGTCCTCAGGTGGCTCTCCTAAGCAATTAAACTCTTCTAATTTAAGTTTGCTTAAAACACATTCACTCTTTATAGGGTTGCTGCCTACAAACAAGTCTGATACCATATTTCATCCTGTGTGCTTATGGTTCTCAAGGAACTTGCTCTTCTAGCCCTGACTTCTAATCTATAGGATGTCATCTTCTCCCAAGAAAGAAGTAATTTATATGCCCTTTCACAATGAGTAGAGCAGCACAGATGAGATGCTGTCGGTCCAAAATAAACCTACCTAAAACTAGCTTATTGACGCCAATGACACTGTTATTAGATGTACCGTCTACAGTTGCTAAGACTCAAATGACAGCCTCGTACTTTAGAGCAGTAGCACAGACAGGTACTTGTGCTGTCCTCTGCAAGTCTGAGAACTGAGAAATTTACTCCAAGGAAGTGTCTGAGAAATATGAAGTAGATAAGTAATTTTCTAACCTAAACGAAGGCTAGTTCAGATCTTACCCTAAAAGCACTAACTGATGAATTAGCAAGGACAGACATTTGTTGTATTTTAAAGCAAGCAACGAAAGTTTAAGAAAAATCACTACTTTATTTTTAAGGTCTTTTCAGAAAATTAAAAAGACCAAAGGTTTGTTTTTACAAACCATTATACTCTTCAGGAAGTTTCTGTCAACACAACTTGCATTTCAGCTTAGTGGTTTTCATCTTAGCCACCACCTGAAACAGTTATATTATACTTTACTTTTTATTAGATGAAATTCTGGAACTTGTTGACAGCTTCTTAGAGTTGTTAAATGGGGAAGAAAAAAAAAAAAGAAGAAAAAAGAAAGAAGAGGAAGAAAAAAATAAGAGTGGATCCGAATCAAAAAAGTTAAATTCTAGAAGATTTTTCCAGTATTAAAAAAATGGCAACAAGGAAAAAAGTCAACTGCATGATACACATTTGTACATTGAAATACATCTTCTCTGCTGGAACCAATGCCTAGCATATAAAGCTGTATCAATCACCATGTCATCCTGATAGGTAATATTACCTAGAACTTGAAAACAAACAAACAAAAAACCACACCACACCCCAAAACCCAAAACAAAAACAAAAAACCAAAACAACCCAGATTCAGTCTGTTCCTCACTTCACAAAAGACAGATGTCAGGAAGCATAAATCTATACTAAGATCTTTATGCTTTGTTAACAGAATTGCTTTTCCACTGTTCTTGCACTTTAGGGTTTTTTAAAAATCTGATTTCACTCAGAAGTCGAGAATTAGATTTGCAGTCTGCAATTAAAATTCACCAGCCTCATCAACAGGAATAAGATGAGTTCAATATTGAATTTTCATGAAAATTCTATATTTAACTGTAATTCATAACAGTAAGAAATTCAGCTCTAAGAACCTGGGGAAACAATCAGTCAATCCATATACACACAAATGCAAAGTACAGTATTATATAATCTGGCTAATTGGGCAATAAAAAAATAGCCTACTTTTTCCAAGTAAATTCATCCGCTACATTGTTTTTAATACATATTCAATTCTTCTTTAAAAAGAACAGGACAATTTGTGGAGGGCTGAATGATGAGATGAGTTTGTATTTTCACTACATTCCTCCTGTGAACCATGCAGTATTTTTGCCAATCTTTATCACTCCTGCAGCTGTTTCTATGGAAAACTTGCAGGGAAGAGGTGCAACGATATCCAACAGGCAATGGTTACATGGCTGAAACCAAGCCAAACTTTCTGACAGTCAAAAACATGAGTTACCTTCCAGTATTAGTCATCTTCCCAAGTTTCCTCTGGTGGCTTGACAGTATCTAACTGGAAAATTGCTAAGATGTAATTAAATTAGTTGGTGGCAAGCAGGTGACTGAAGCTTCAAAGGAGCAGAATTTCAAAAATCACTGCGAAAAGATTTTTATACGGTTGTGCTCTTAGGGACCTACACGTGTCTTGATTTTAAATAATCTGCTTGCACTGCTAAAGATTTGCATAAAAGAATAACAAGTCTGTAAGTCTACTAAGAAAGTACTAGTGAAGTTAAAAAGCCATGAGGCATGGACTGTTACATTTCATTTGGTAACTCATCCTGGATAACTGGGTCAGCTGCTGAGCCAGGCAGAAAATACGGAGGAAGTGGCAAGAGTTAATGAGAAGATGTTGAAGCACATGAAACAATGAACAGGCAGCTGGACTGTGCACTAGAGAAGTCTGAAAGGAGTCAGAATGGAAAAGCAAGAATATCAGCTTGCCTTTTTAATACCTTCACCTCAATGAGAACAATATAATCTTTCTAGTTCTACTGTTAACCTGGCCCGTATTTCAATTAAATCACACAACGTATGAGATCTCTGCCAGTATATAACTCAGTATTAGGCATAAAAGTCAGATATTGGAGTATAAAATATTAATTGAATTTGTAGCTACTGAAGCTATGTGGAGTTTGTTTTTCTTTCCTTTCTCCAAGCCATTAGACTGTTAGATTTAGCATGGGGATACAGGGGATACCGTATATTGAAGGTCTAACTTAAAAAGCTTACAGATTCCAAAAATCCTACTCAACTTTAAGGGAACTCTGGTCTCCTTCCCAGGGATCAAAGGCAGACGTAGGCAGCTTTCACATGAATAACTTAAGTCTATTACATCTTCTGGAATTCTAAGAAAACATGCACCCCAAATAAGAAACACTGCAAGTTACTGCCCACTTAAAAACAACAATAGAGAAGTCTAATGACAGCATGTTGATAGGTTTTAAGCACTCAGTTAAGGCCTATTAGTTCATTTGTAAGCACAATTTCAGATTAGCTATTAAGTAAAGCAAAGCTGGAGAAAAACTTACAAAATAACAGACACCTCAGCCTCCAAAAATAGACTATTTTAAATTTTGACATGTTTAAAAACACCTTACATAGTTCAAATATTTCAACTATGAAAACAATCTTGCTGCTTTCCATAGAGTTCCTGAGCATCCTCTTGTCGCACTAGTGTGTTGTTTTTCAATAATGTTCTAAAAATATGCCACAGGTTCAAGCCACTCTGCTCACCAGGCACACTCTGTGAAAGACTAAGGCAGAATCACAGATACTGCCGGGAGCTTCAGATCTCACTCTTACTAAACATTAGCTTGCATTTGCAAATTAGACAAGATTATCAACAGCAACACTATTACACCAGCTGATTTCCTGAAGAAATCCAACAGCATTCCTTTTGACCATTTCATGTGCTGGGCACTGAGACCCCTCGCCCCAGGGAACCAGATGCAGGGGCACTTCGAGCTGCATCATAGCCACTGTGCTTTACACCCCTTGCAGTATAAAGCAGGAGTGACCCTCTGCTCCTGCAGAAATAGCACATTTGTTTTTTCTAGCCAAAAGGCTCTCCGTGTTGAGCTGCCACATCAGAATTGCTGCTGGCTGCTGAGCAATCCTGACCACATTCAAATGAGGGCAGCAGCAAGTACAAAACACCAGGGAAGGAATCTCCTGCCTCTCCCCATGAACGCCCAGAGCTCAACTTCACTGGGATTTCACTTTTACATGGACACAATAGACACATGCTAAACGTAGTGCATTAAAAACGATCCTTCCTAAGCATGTAAGAGTTGAGGTCTGTTCAGTCCTGTGAACTAATTCCCCTGCTTCTTTCACCTGATTTTTCTTCAGCTCTTTAGGAGGTTACCATCTTTGTGTACTACTTTTATCTAAGTCTCTCTAGATCCACTGTCAGCTCTGAAATGTTTTTTTCAGTTGCTAAACATTGATATTAAATCCTTTGCCAAAATAATTATTCAAATGCCAATTATTCCATATGCCTTCTTACTTTACTGAAGAATAATAACGTAAGTCAAAATCAGACCATAGATGCCTCTTGAAAAAGCCTCACACATATTTGAATCGTAACAGTAACATACAAGTGTATTGTAGTTTTACACTCGACTTGCCAAGAACTCTTCAGGAAACAAGTTGTTACTATGGCATTTCTTGCAAAACTAATACAGGTCCTTAAAAATCAGACTGCATTGAGGTTAAGAAGGCTAGGTGCTCCTCTCCTTCCTCCAAGTAGTTAAGAGTTTATACAAAAACTCAGAGGGCTACTTCTAACTGTGAAGGCAAGAAATTTGTCTTCCCCAGGATAAACTGTTTTGTTACGTAAGAACTTACGACTGCTTCCCCTCCCCCCTCCCATGGAAATAATGAACATGTCTTTATTCACACCCTCTTTTGCCCCTCATCTCCTAAGAAGTCTAACAATGAAAGTCCGGTATATTAAAGCCAAGTGTGTATAACAAGTTAAGAATGGAAGTTCAGCAAAGAACACTAACTCTATCACAGTTAAAGTAGCAGAGTGGTATCACTACATCATCACACAGCGTTTACCACAAAAATACCATTTTTCCCCTAAGGATCTGAGATCCACAACAGGTTTGCACACAAAGTTTTCAGGAATGCTTCATCAGCCCAATGACACTTTTCAGATTACTACTTCTCTTGCAACGCATCACAGATTAGTTTTGCTGACACGCGTGAAGCATGTCTTGAAACACTGAGAACTACTAGATCTCTCTGTGCCAGTTCCGACAACACAGTACTTCTAAAAACATGCCTAAAGTATGTGCTGACATTTGCAATAAGGTGTTGGTTTTTTTTTAAATGAGAGCTATTTCTTAAACTACAATCAACTATTTGCTTTGCATAATTTGATTAAATAACATGAGACTTTAAACTTATAACTTTAGTCTTCTGACTCGGTATCAACTAATCTCTCATTGGTTTCTATGCATCACAAAATGTACTTCCAGAACACTAACCCACTTCGCAATACTAATAGTTATTTAATTGTAAGGGCATGCACATACTGGTATATAGCTTTTTGCTGTTTTATTTGAACCAGAAGTTGCATATTCTTTTCATTTGTTTGGTACTCATTTTTATGAAATCCAAAATATCAAGTGTTGCATATCCTAAGAAAATGATACAATAACTGCATTAGAGAAGTCACACACATGGCATATATGCATGGAGAGAGTCATGGCTGCACACTTAAATACCATTAGGTACACAATTTTTTTCCTCTCTTCATTTGTGCCCTTGGGGGTTTTTTGTTTGTTCGTTTTAGGAAGCACTGAGCACTTCCAGAATAAAGGAATTAAGTAAAGCTAGCTAATAGAGCTTTGGATACTATAATATTTCAAATTCAAAACTGTACATCATTAGGAGCTGCAGTTTGTAACTTTCCACTTGAGAATCTGCTGCTCTTTCGGAGCTGACTTAGCAGACATGATGAATTTGTTACAGAACCCATAGCTAGAAACAAACTGCTAAATTCACCATTTAATGACTGCGAATAGTTTTAACCAGTCAGTTCAACCATGGTCAAAGCAAAAACCCTGATGTTATGATCACTTACAAGAGTACTATAACTAATACAAGAACGATTCTCCTGTAAGTAGATCTGCATTGGCTTTTTACAGTGCTAACATGTTTGCATTGCTACTGTAGGAACAGAAAAAAGTTGATATATCAAGTTCATGGACAATAGTTGCAACTATTCTAGATAACCAATGTACAATATTTAAAAAAGTTAACACCACACCTAGAGTTTATTCAAGTTTTTTATCAGTCTGCACTATGGCAGTTACTACCATCATTCTCTTCCAAAAAATTAGAATAAGCATAATTCTAATAAATTAGAATAAGCATAACAAAATTAGAATAACCAGTGTTACTTTACTGTAGAATACAAGAAAATAAGCAAAAACTATACACTATATAAAATACTTCAAGTTATACTTCATTAGAGGTGTTCAAGAATTGATGGAGTGGACTATACTATGCATAAGCTCTAACAAAATTGTCCCCAGCCTATCAGTTTCCAAACTGCATATATTCTCCAAGTGGCTACATACTAACCTTTCACCACTCCCAAGAGAGGTGGCGAGTTCTCTTGAGGAGTTCTGTCAGGTTCCTGGGGGGGTACAACCATAGCAAGTGTATGCACCGGTACACGTGGAACCTTAAAACAAAGCCACAGACACACACTCAGATAAAAAAAAACTTTTAAATGAACCAGATCTTGAAGTGTTAATACAAATACATGTTTCTACAGCAGACCTCCATTCCACGCTTCCCAAACTGCGCATGCTATGCTACCTCTTGGTATGACCTGTCCCATGCTATTTTATTGTGGATAATATGTCAAAGTTAACTATGTTACTCTTCACAAAATCCTGGGTTGTGTAGGCTGGAAAACTTAACATCTTTAGGCTTTTAATCAACTAACTCCCCTGGAAAGCTACCTCTCCAACCTGCAGAATTCTAAATTTACACAATATATTTTCTTTCATATAACAAACAAAATCAGCAACAACATTTGAGGGGTGCTGTCACAACAGTTTGGAACTGTTGAAACAAAATACTAAGCAAACGCAAACAAGAAAATAATATTCTTTTGAGATACCAGGTTTGGGACTATCCTGTCTAAGGAGCAGGAAAGAGAACAAAGTTCGTGCACTCTTCAGGACACTGCAGACAGTACCAATCACCTTTCTCACTCTCTACCATTTTCAAATGCGTAGACTTTTTTTAATTCTTTCCACTGTTCATGTTCACATCTAAATTAACCTCAGAAGGTAACTACTAAGAAAATGCTTCTTTGCAACATTCATAGTGATATTTAAAAAAGAATTCCTTATTCCTTACCTGAGACTGATCCTGAGATGGAGGTGTGAGCTGAGACAAGTCTGCTGCAGGAACCGACAAAACATTGTTTGGGTAATCCAGCAAGTAAGAAACAACATTTGTATGTCCTCCTTTGGCGGCTTCAATGAGCATTGTTGAGCCATCCTGAAGTGAGATTTTAGAAATAAAAAGCCAGAAGATGAATTTTGCTACCTGGTGTAGCACATAAGATATGAATTAGACCATTTAAAAATGCACATTTACTAATCCATTAAATCACCTACGTGGTTCTTTCAGTACCTATGATAAATGCATAGTTTTAAATGAGTACCTTGAGCCGATGAGTAGGATCTGCACCATGAGCCAGAAGGAGCTCAACAACTGCCAGGTGGCCTCCGGCACATGCCAGTGACACCACCGTGTGGTCATTATTAGCTGTAGCCCTGTTAACATTGGCACCTATAAAGAGAAGATCTCAGAATTAAACACAAGGAAATTCTTTTAAAAAGAAAGTATCAACAAGTACAGTATTTTCTGGAATAGAGGTAAACTTTCCTACTCTTCCTAATTCATACACACTTCTAGCGTAAAAGCAAGGGATTTTGAATAACTGATGGCTTCTACACATCATCCTCTTCATCTTGTAGAGACAAGGCAGTACTAACAGTAACAGTGGGCCTCATAAGTGGTAAGAGAGGGGGAACACAGTGTACAAAGCACAACTTTTACATTTTCATCCTAAGCACTTATCAGTATCCCTACATGGTGCAGTTTTTACTGTTTCAGACAGTACTTGAGGATGTGTGTTTTCTGAAGGAGGAAGTGCTTTTTTTAAGAAACTGAAAATATTTGCTGTACTTCAATTCTATTTATTAATTTATACAACTGAGTAGGAAAAGTAGCAAAATATTTTGATTCATTGTATCATGAACTAAATGAAATTCAAAAACCCTTAACAGTTTTACAAATGCTCACATATACACAACCAGATTAATTTTGAAGAAGGATCACAAACATTCAGTAAAGTGCCATTTTAAGTTTTTTAATTAGTTATTTAAACTAGTATTTTACCTTTGCTAATAAGGAATTGCACAGTGCATAAATGACCAGCTCGTGCAGCCTTCATAAGTGGGGTTCTCCCACCTTCAGATTCATGTTCCTATTGTAAAGGAGAAATAACAGATATATAAATGGGCAAATATTATATCACTGTTTCAGCTTTTGGACCATCTCGTGATGGGACCAGAATTACCTGTCTCAGTAGCAGATCTATCTTATAAGCTGACTGGAATCAATGTAAACTGACTGGAATCAATTTTCCTGTTAACTTAAATACTGAATCACACTGTCAAAAAGCATTAAGACCGCATCCATACTGTTATCACACAAGGAAGTTTCCCTACTTACATAGCCCTTTTTATTTTCGTCTTCAAATGCATAACATACTTGAGAACAGTAACATCTTGTTTCCTCCTCAAAAAGGAAAGACCATTTAACAGAAATATCATCCAGCATCAGACAGTATACAAATAACTATGAACTGATGTGCAATAGTCCTGAGAGCTGTCACATACTGCATGCCAGACCTTTAAAACTGCAGTAATATCTGAACTGCAGACATTTTTAAAACACACTGAAGAGGATCAGCAACAAAAATGAGACAAATCACTGCAGATCACAAAAAGTCTCTGAATAAGAGGACTGGAGAATAAAGCGGAAAGAAGACAAAAGGATGATACAAACCAACAAAAAGGAAATGAGCGACAAGAACAATTTTCTAATTTAAAAAGTTTCTGAATATTGGAAGGATGTGGCTAAATACAAATGCACTAGAGAAGTTACAGAACTAGAAAATTTGCCTGCTATGTAGACATATCAATACCACAAAGAATGCTGACTAGTATGTATCAACCCTCCCACAGCAACAAGGAGAGAAAACATAGTCTTCCAGGGAGTGTTTGTATTTACGCTCTGAATATTCAGGCTGATCAATAATATACTTGGACCATGGGCTTTTTTAATTAAATATCTGGGAAGCCAAGCTCTAAATTCACTATGTACTTCTGGAATTGCATGTATATCTGACAGTGAAAGTTAACATTTAGTACTGACTGTGGATGATACTGTTATTTACAAATATAAAAGGACAAAAATAGATTTGACAGAACAAATCAACTCCTTCCCATAGTTTCAGTATTCCTGAAAACTCTGCATATGTCCTCTGTCATATGTCTTGCTTTGGTTGCAAGCTGCACTGTAAGTTAGCTTTCTGTTCATACCCACAGTGAAGAAGTGTCTTGACTGGATCTCCTGTTGGAGACAGACCCCATGCAGAAAACACAAACCAATGCTTTGCTGTAACAAGGGTTACACTACCCCTCTCCTGTGAGCTTTGGAAAGAGCAGAAATGCTCTGCTCCTCCGCCTTCATAAGAACTTTGTATTATTGTACACCGCTTTAACACACGTTTAAACACCACATTAGCGCTCTGATTTCTTTGCTTACTTGGTAGTATGATGCGTAAGCGCACACATGCAGATAGGAAGCCTTACTGCTTACAGACCTACTAAAGTCACTTTTTTTTTTTTTTCTTTAATAAGTAGTTTCCACTCCCAGGGCAAATGACTGTTTAGCTGTCAATAAATATATGCATGCTTTTGGATTGTCTGCATGTCAGAAATATCTGCAGGACACGTAAAGCTAATTATGTTAGTATGTGGCCCTGTGATGTCCAAGACCTAGTAGCGTGCCCTTGAGCTCTGATGCTTACTCTGGTATTTGACATAGTTTTTCCTTCCTCAGCCACTGCCAATAGATCATAAAAAGCCAGATGCTGCTGTTTGCCTTATGCACAGTAAACCCCTGGTATTGCTAGCAAATCACTCACAAAGCAGCTATGGATGCAAAGAACTATTGAACATCGCTTCACTCACTGAGCAGGACCAGAACATTGCTGCCCAAACAATTTAATACACATTCCTAAATCCCCACTGATGCAACAGCAAAAGATGGCAAGAAGCAAAATTTATTTTAGGTCATCTTAGCTATATTCAAGATAGAGGAAAAGACATCCTATATTGCCTTCAAATGTAGCATTTTAGATAACTAGCAGTAAGATATCATTATTTGTAACATTCTCTATTCCTAGCAGACTTCACTGTTGAAGTCTTAAACACAGATGTCAGGAGGCTTCCTCATTTAAATGCAATGCAGTTATTCTGCCCAGTTTAACCAACTGTCACTTCATCAAGCAGGCAGAACTTGATCCTCAACTATTATGCACTTCAGATTCTTGCAGTACTGTACAAATCATCAGTTCAGCCATACTAAACCATTTGTGTGCCCACCTGCTGTAGATCTTCAAAAGTTATTACATTTTGATGGTATTTTTCACACCAGAAGATAGAAATGCTTATTTTATTTTAAGATTAAATTAGTTCTATGACTTCAGCACTCTACTTACCCCTAATAAAGGCTAACAGCATCAGCTCAACCTTTAAGGGAAAACATCTAGAAGAAGCCAAAACAAGAAGCTGAGCCACTGCAGTGCCTTTGTCTACTCACATCCTTTCTTTTACCTAGAATAGCCATAAATTTCAAAGACTTTTCTTCTTAGCTGTAGCAGATAATCAAAATCAGGACAGACAACATGAAAGCTGTCCAAAAGCATCCCCCCCATCAGCTTTCCAATATGCTTCTTCCTTGTATTAATATGAAGTACATGCAAATGCTTATTTTCTAAGAACAAAAACTACCAAGGAGTACTCATCTCCAAAGACATATTTTCCCCAGCTATCTGCACTGTAGGCCTCACCACAGTATTCTGCCTCTCTTCACTGCTCCAACCCTGAGAAATACTGCAGTTAGTATGATCAGAAAGAGGTATAAAGGAGAACATCTATGCCAGCTTTGACTAGAAAAGCCAGTCTCTAAACACTTGAGTAATGTGCTCTCCTGCTAGTTCTGCTTGAATAGAAAGAAAGCCCGAGAAGAATTTTCTGTCAGTTTGGGTACCAGATGGAAAGGAAGGGGAAAGCAAGACTATTACCCAAATCGGGTAAGAGTTTACATTATCTAAACCTTTTCCACTGGGACTCAAAAAGGAGATGCGAATCCAGTCATTAATAATTATTTCCTTTCTAGAAAAATGAATACTTCAGACAGCAGAGCAAAAGCAGTGTCATCAGAAGCATCTAATGACAATCATTGATATTTTTTATTCTTGACTTTTGAGTTCTCTGTTTCAGGCAATTCCAAGATCAGTTACATAAGGGCTTTCCCGCCCCCATTATTCTCCTTGATTCACAAGTATTCATGGTTGGCAAGTATTCACTAGGGTATTTTTCTCAAGTTTCCAATGTCATCTGTTATTTAAAAGTTCTAGAACAAAATTTGCGTTTTCAAAGTAAAGGTCCAACTGCTCTCTTCAACAAGCCTCTCTCATCCATGACAACAGTGCATATTTAACGGAAATCTAAATGTTATTCTAAGCAAAATGATTTAGACAAAGTTTTTGATGCCAGACAATAGCCAGACAATACAGTTCTTAATACTATGCCACTTTGCTAATTTTCAAGATTGAACTCCTATCAAGAGATACAGTATTCTAGCAGTTACCAACCTAATTGTCCCAGATAAACTTCCTGAGATATGTAGCAAACCAGTATTTCAGAAGCACCTAAAAACTCAACTAGGCCTCTAGTTTAAAGTAAATATCTGAAAACGGAAGACCTTACAGGAAGCTAGGTATGTACTAACAGGTTTAACATAGCTACTTGTGCCAATAGACTCAACGAGATAACTTGCTGCATTTGTGATGGTTGAGATACTGTTTTTTCAAAATAGGGCTTTAGAAAACCCAACAGAAGGGAAAATGCAGGACAAAGATGACATGTCTAGCCTACACAGCAAGTCTTTGTATTTTTCAAGAAATTTAGATGCCTTAAAGCCATGCTTATTTTTAGCATGTATCCTGAGGCTGCAGCTTACAAGCATCAAAGGCCAACCTCACCTGATGCTTGCCCGGCTCTATGCCCTCCAAAATAGTCTTCTTTAAGTCCTCCTGTTTGTCCTGTGAAAGAAAAAGAAGAACTCACGGCTCTTGTTCTACAAATAGATGTTGTTCTTGGTCATGAAGACCTGGAATATGAACTTAAATGGACCAGATCCACCAGCTGAAAACTCTGTTTTGCTGGAATTAGGCAAGCAAGCACAAAGGTAAGACCAAGCAATGCAGCTCTCACCAGTTAAGACTCCTACCACAAGCCATTCAGATTCATGAAGAGAGCACAAAGGTCATACAAAGCATCTCATTAAATACAGGTGACTTTTTGTCCACTACTGGCAAAAGAGAGGATTTCATTGTCCTTTGCACCATCCAAAGACTGCAACACAACATCCAAAGGTGTTAACTACAAAAGTTAGCTTCACATGTCCTACAACCTTTTGCTTTATTTGTAGAAGACTGAGGGCCAAGTCTAAAAAGACCTGAAAACCCTGACCATCCCCTGATGGTTCAAGAAACAGTACTGAAAAGCATGACAGCCTCTCAGGTCCCTCACTATAACAACAACATAGCTACCTCCAAGCATGGTTTCACTCAAATCCATAAAGTATTGGCTACTTTTGTAGATGTTTAAATGCTGCCTTATGCACACATCACTGTCATACATATAAAGGAAAGCGAGTTTCTAATTAAGGAGCCATGTTAGTGTGAGGGATGTTATCAGTGGAAGGCAAAGCAATGATCCATGCAATGACAAAAACTTATCTGTCTAAAAATATTTTGTCATAGGGGAAGAATCAAGAGGTAGCTTGGCATGCCTGTTTGGTTCTGGGTGGGGGTTTTTTTGCAACTGGAGTTATGTGTATGCCAGGTAGCCAGTTTTAGTCTTTCAAGAAAAGCCATGCATGGAATTTTAACAAGTATAAAGAGCTTTGGGGAGAGCTTGACAGTGTAAAATGAGAAGAATGCAAGGATGAAGCTGCCCTCAGGGGTCCTCCTCTGTCTCTCAATTTCAGCATAAAAGCACCCAACTCCAGCACTAGATCAACTCTCCTGTGCAGCAGAGACTCATGCACAGCTGCAAGGCAGCCCAGATTAGAAAATCCCAATTTAAAACTCTTTTCTGTACATCCCAGTTGAGAAAAGCTGGGATCTTCTCAGTGTCCAAAAAAGAAGAATCTCTTTTGTTTTCAGCTACACTGAAACAAAGATGCAACCACCTTGTCAAGAGCAGTCTCACTTTCAGAAAGGAGACTAGAATCTCCAGTGTACAACACTTCATCAAGGTCTGATTCTACATTAAAAGGGAACAGGCATACAAACAGACACTTTTAGTTTATAGAAAGGTATACAGCTTAAAAGCAGGGTATTTCCTCTTATTAAATATCACCAGTACTCTTTGTGAGCTTTACACTCCTTAACCTAGCTCCTGTGAGAACATATATGCAATACACATGTCTTACCTTACACAAGCTTTGAGATAAAGGCAACTTCTAGTAAAGACGCAAAGAAGAAGGAAAAAAAAAAAGAGAACTCTTATAGGAAAAACAAACGTCTCCTCTCACCTTTGAGATTAGACAAATCCTTGCCATACAGGTAGATAGCTGAATTACTGAAGTGCTGGTAATTTTTTCCTGAAGCTATTAAACCATACCACCACTTAGAAAAAATGCCTTTTATCAAATCATACTTCAGAGTTCTAATCTCCAAAATTTTACACCTATTAATCACAAAATCTTTTGTCCCCATAAAGAAGTTTATAAACAAGTAAAATGCACATTCGGTCCAGGGGCAGGAGTTCAGACTAAGACCCTGAAAGCCTCTAGTCCTGCAGGCGATAAAGGAACTAGAATGAAACTAAGGCACAGATGGGATCACAGGCTGAAGTCTTCAGATGTGCCACATATTAAGTCATACATATACTTGGCAAAGCAAGCTGATTTCAAAATGCATACATTAACGAGGAAAGGTGTAGGCCTGCCAAGCTCATTTTGCTACAGATTTTGACAGGCCAACTTTGTCCCTGTAAGGACATGGAAGAGACATATCCCTTAAAGAAGGGCATCAGAAAAGCATCAGAGTAATTGGTAACAAGCCAGACTTCATAAACAATTAGTCACAAGGAGATACAAATTCATCAAAATACCATACACGATTGAGCAGCTCTCCAGCAGACAGAAACAGATAAGCATTTACTCTGACACTGTTCATTTCTAGTGTAACTTGCCACTGCAGAGTTTTAAGGAAAAATTAACCACAAACCAAAGAAAGTTCACCTTAGCCATCATTTTCTTTTTGTTCTCCTGGTTCTTATAAAGCCATATTCCTTAATGAATTTAACAGGAGCTCTCAAGATTTTCACTGGTTCTTGAACTGAATTACATATTCGATATCTAGGCCAGAGGATCAGTCCCTGAAAAGCAAGAGTTCCCATTTTCTACTTGCAAGAACAACAGCTTTTTTGTGCTGAGTTGTAGTGGCAATAATCGCTCCCCATTCAGACAAAACTCTACTGGGGAGTAGAATCACTTATAATATAATGATCATAAAATGGTTTGGGTTGGATGGGACCTTCAAAGACCATCTAGACCACCCCCCTGCCATAGGCAGGGACATCTTCCACTAGACCAGGGTGCTCAAAGCCCCATCCAACCTGGCCTTGAACCCTTCCAGGGATGGGGCATCCACAGCCTCTCCGGGCAACCTGTTCCAGTGCCTCACCACCCTCATTGTAAAACATGCTCAAACTTTAGCTCAAGGTTCTATTTTGAGATTGAGAAAACCTCAACTGGACATGAGCAACACCCAAGAATCAGTTCATTAGAGTGAGCTGGGTAACTTCAGCAAAGTTGTAAGACTTCACTTTTCAATGAGCACAATACAGGAAACCCCCTGACAAAAACATCTCCTGCCCTCTGCCCATTTGGCTAACCCAGCACGAAAGAGGCTCATCTTCACACCTTGAATCTCAAAGTCTGCACCTCAAATGGCACTCAGTTCTGACCTCCTGGCAATTGAAGAGACACCTGAGAAGTCAAGAAAGATTTGAGCTCTTAAAATAGATTATATGCTTTCCAAATCACGGAAAAAAGGCTCTGAACTGGGAAGAAATGGGAGAACTGATTGCAACAGATCTTGACAGCCACTGTTTATTGTTCCTTTAACTCAAGAGCATTTGGGGAAGAAAGATCAACTTTCTTTCCTCAATCTAGAATCAGGGAGAAGAAAAAAAAACCTCATAAACTATGCTCCTTGACTTCCTGGTCTGCAATAAAACAGAATATGCAGGTGGCTCACAAAACAATAAAGTAACAACAGCAAAATCCAGTAGGGGCTACATCTCTACAGGTAAATAAAATAGAGCCAGGAGACAAGCTTAGACATGAGATCACAGGTCATTCACACTGCTTATTCCTTTGCAGCCTCCCTGGCACAGTGCTGGCCCTCTCAAGAACCACAGGGGAGGAGGTCACCAGGGACTGTTCCCAGTGGGCAGCATGGAAAGAAAATGTGACATCAAGTTAGTCTCTACTTATCTCCAAGTCCTCAAACCCTCAAGAACCCCTTCAAGATCTCATCCCACAACCCAGGGGTGTCCAATGTATGCTCCCAGTATTGCATTATGAAAACACCACTCTGACAGGCTGCAACATCACCACTGACATTCTTACGGACACAGGGGCACAACCCCAGGCTGGATAACCTGCCAGAACCAGTGCTACACAGCAGGTATGCATTCAGTGGGTGCCATTTGTCCTTGCCATCACAGAAAAGCCCTCAGCCCTGTTTAAGACATAACCAGTATTTTCCTCAAAAAGGACCATTCCACAGCAGGGTAAGATGTTGTATGTCCAGCTCCTCTGTGACTGTGATATAAACCTCAGGTATAAAGAATGCTTCTGGAAAACAATGAAACATCAGTGAAAGCAATCCCAGGTAAGACTGAAGTTGCAGGATGAAAAGGGAAAGAAAAGCAACTGGAGATGTACTTTCATTTGCTGTGTCTGAACACTAGGAGAGCAAAATTAACTAGACAAAGACAGACCAACCAGAGGTTTAAGTCCAGATCTGCATTCAACTCCCTACTCCACCACAGACTCCCTGGGACAACTTCGCGAAATCATCTAACCTCATTTAAATTATTCTTCTAGATTTCAGTTTTCATTAGTAATCTGCCACAGTACTGCCAAAGAAGCTTTTTCATACTCCAACAGTAAAGCAACACACTTCAGAAACCTTTCTCAGAACAATTACAGAGATAACAAAACAACTTACAACTTCTAATAAAGCAAAACAACACAGAGGTTTGAAAGGAAACTACTCCAAACCCAAGGCACCTGCTGTAAAAGCATCACTGCAGTTTTGCAGTTATGTCCACATTTACTGACAATCAGAATTCAAAACTGGTAGATTTATATGGCAGGTCTCCCTTTCATGTGCAAATTTCCTTTGCTTCCTTACTATATTTTTCTTGGCAGCTCTGCATTTTGATTGGCAATACAAGAAAATGCAGTAAAATAAAACTTTAGAAAGGCATGAGATTTTTCTCAGCAATACTGATCAGAACTCAATGCTAAAGGCCACAAGCACTGCTCACCTTAGTGATGAGAGGAGAAAAATAAAAATGACACAACTCTAGTAGTTTGAAGTGACATTTAAGCAGCAACCCCTGCATGTTTTTTAAACTTTATGCATAGCAATTTGTTTGTTTGTTTGTTTGAGGCTTTGCTCCTCACTGTGAGATACTTCATGGATTATATGTTTTTATAACCAAGTACTTCTTTTTTTTAATAATCAATAAAACCCCCAAAACCTATCCTGCCTCTACTAAAGTGGCTGATGCTCAGTACCCAACACTGAATTGAGCGAAGTGCAGCAGGTGTGCCAAAAAACCCCACAAAC
>NW_010972635.1:855307-913727 GCF_000737465.1 Haliaeetus leucocephalus | reverse complement strand
CTGCCTGTCCCTTCCCCCCACCCCCCCCAATAACATGACCTTCCTCCCTGGTAGGAACATATGACGCAGAACTTTACTGCAGAAGAATTAATAAGGCCTAAAAAAAGTATATTCACAAAGAGGAGTGGAAGTATTAGTAATTCACAATTACAGCGTTTATTTATATTTGTAAATATAAACTTAAAAAAATAAAACACTTCATTTAAGAGTGAAATTTAAGTAACTTCATTAGGATGTTGATTTACCAGGTTCAATGATAAACTCTTCTGGCATTCTTATTATTTTAAAGGAACAAAACCCCCTAAAATATCCAATGAAAACCCCAACCTCCTCCCCAAAACAAAAAAACCCCACACAAGCAGAGAGTGTGGAAAAAGGAGAATAGTGGGAGAAAAAACAAAAAGGCAATGAAAAGAACAATCTTCTCTGCTTATGCCATATTAGAGATAAGGCTCCTAAACTCCTTTAGAAGACTAACATATCAATTGCTTTTTATTGCTTAAAAGCCAAACAAACATTATATCCCTGTAGCTGATGAAGAAGCAGTTTTAAGTCTCCCACCACATAACATGAAAAAAGTCAAGACAATTATGTAAACAACTTAGTTATGATTAAATGCATTACAGAAAATAAACTCTGTGAAAGCAATATGCTAAAACCAAGAGTTACAAGAAAGAAAAGAGATCATATTATGCTCTTCATTTAAAAGGCATTGCTTTGTTTGGGTTTTTTTGTAGTGGTGGTTTAAAAAGTTAAGAGACTCACAGTGTTCAGAAACTAACACTAAAATAGAGAAGCAGTAGTTCCTAGTACTAAAACATTTTAAATTCAGAGCAGCAGAGCAGGTAAACTCTAATCCACAAGAGCTTGGGAATACTAAAATAGCATAATGAATAAAGACAACACAGAAATATATCCTGCTAAACAATTAAACTTATGGATTATACTGAAATGAAGTTAATAAACTGTCACAAGTGTAAGCTATAGCTAAAACATTTCACTTATCGGATGAAGGATTACTCAATAAGAATTTTTATTTTTCAGACCAAACAGAATATGCAGGCTTTTAAAAAAGTTTTTCATGCCTCTTTTCACACACATATGAATCTCAATTGCTAAAACAGTCTTCCTGCTCTATAAGCATATAAGTACTTTCCCCATAAGATGCAGCAGAATTCTTACCAAATCAGCACCAGCTTGAAGCAACACATCTGCAACATCAGTATGTCCATTTTCACAGGCATAGGTCAAAGCTGTATCTCCTGTTGCTGTGGTGGCATGAACATTAGCTCCTGGAAACACAACATTATTTTTTTCTTATTGGACATCTCCTTATCAAGTATTTCATATCAGATAAACACAAAAATCAGGGCACTTTATCTGTAACAACAGCTATATCCTACTGACCAACAGCTTCCACAACCCAAGGGCATTGCTCTCATAGTAAAAATCGCTCTTGTAGTAAAAATATTCTGAGCAGAGGGGATAAGCCAAGGCTTGGAAAAAGCATGACTGGCAATCTAAGCACTTAAACCTATACGCTCACATATTCCTACGTTCCCTCTACAGCAATGAAGATTTCAGTTGTTACAACAAATAAAAGTGAATCCAGACAGTTGTCTAGACTATCCATTTGACAGGGAGCTGCATGCCAAGGAAAACCAGACAAAATGCATGTTATTGAATTAGTATTAATATCACAAGACCATACACTTCTACAAATTTCATTTCTTCCCTGCTCTTTAAAATCATTTGCTTTAAAACCTTTTTGTTGAAATAATTTCACTAGCTTTATATATGCCAGCTACATGAAAACTATGCATGATTCTTGCTATGTAATGCATTAGTCTTCAAAAGAAACGCCAATATGATTAGCCATTTTCTTATTTTCAAAGTGTGAGATATATTTAGAGACTCCCTGATACCAAAACAAGGCTCCTCAATTAACTTTCTACATTATCAGAAGTGAAGTGCAAGCAGCATTCCAAGTGAGCTGATGACGGGTGTCACATGCTGGTATCACTGCACAAAGAGACACAGTTGTTACTGTCCCTTGATGAGCAGGGAGCATTACTTTCTAGAATTACAAATCCAGACAATTTTATGCTTATTCTTAGAAAGGACAAACAAATAAATCACCTCCCATAACAAGGAAGATTTCCAAAATGCAACTCCTTTTTATTTATTTATTATTTTAAGCAGTATTACTACACTTTAGTCTCTACCAACTGTAAACTGACAGATGAACATTGAAGTGTCATTTCCCCCCAACTCCACCAAGATTTTACTACTGTATAATGTAGTAGTAAAACTCATTCATCACAGAAATTCAGCAAATTGCAGAATCTGTCTTGCACACTATTTCCCAGGGCACAATTCCTAAAATACTTGTTATTCAGGGAGACTGACTGCAGATAAACAGGCTTAGTCAAAGCAGGAGTAGCAAAAAAACAAGCATTATCTGTGTTAACATTTTGTCCTGAATGCAGTTAGCTGGAAACAATGTTCATAATGAACATTGATTTTTTTAGATATGCAACAGATCTGGTGCTCCATGAGGCACTTTCCTCTGTTAACAGTATCAAACAATATTAAGGTGTAACATACACTATTTTTCTTCTTGCTAAGGTATCTGAGAATATAGTTTCTTGTTACAACACTGCCACCATGTAGCCCAGATATCTTCTAAATCATATAGAACATGTATAATACCTGTTGGCTAGATCATTTGCACTGTACACTTACCTGCTGCCAGCAAGTATTTCACCAATTCAAGATGACCCTCTTGAGCAGCTTCCATCAAAGGCGTTGAGCAACCAAGTTCTATATCAGCTCCTGCCTTAATGAGGAAATCAGCTACTTCAGAAAACCCTCCACAACATGCCAGAGTAAGAGCTGTTTCCTGCGTTTCTTCTGTCTGTGCATTTATATTCGCCCCTAGGAAACAAAATAGCTGTTATTTTAACTGACTAGACACAGGGTAGGAAGGTGAATGCTCATCACCTCACAGTTTGGGTGTTTTAGCTTTGCTCTATATTTACAGCAACAAGCGGTGACAGCCACATACTCTATCAGAGGAGTTTGCACAGAATACCTAGTGGCAAATGGTCAACTCTGCATTCTTCATAACGAACGCTCAAGAAATGACAGTAATCTCACCTTGTGCCAGTAGCAAGGCTACCATCTCTTCATGGCCTTCCCGGGCAGCTTCCATTAGAGGAGTATAACCTTCATCATTAACTTCCTCCAGGTTAGCTCCCCTTTCTATCAGAAGAGCTGCCAACTCCACATGTCCACCACAAGCAGCCAGAGTGAGTGGAGATTCAAATGAATCTGCAGGCATATTCACTTGAGCACCACTGTCTAAAAGCAAGCGTGCCACTTCCACATGTCCATCCTATAAAACAAAGGTCAACACAAAAATCAGGAATAGTTGAAGTCACTTGATGCTGTAGTTGCAAACACTATCATACTACATCTGAAAATGATCCTATAAAAGACAGGGTCTTTTGACTTAGGATAGTTCAGTTTATGACATAGTTATGGTAATACTTGGATTAAACCGACATTTAGGTTTCCATCTACATCTAAGTTAGGTTTAAATGCATGAGGAAAAAAGAGCTAGATATATGTTGGGTTTGGTTTGTTTTTTTTTTTTTCCCCTTTCTTTCTTGGGGGAGTAGGGAAACAGTTATGGGATAAGACTTTCTTAAATATCCAGCAAAATATCTGGGACACAAAAGTAACAGAGATAACAAACAAGTACCATAATAATAAACCCACTACATAACTAAACCCCAAAACAAGCACTGAAAAAAATATATTATTTTTCTTTGTAGTTGATTCATGGTTTCTACAGACCAAAAAAAGCTCCAACTGGCAGCTTCTAGACCTTGGGAAAGATAACTGCAGAGAAACTGAAGTGGGTTACAATGAGGTAGGTAACAGGAAGAGGGAAGACTTGAATAAATCTTAAAGGAGACTGAAAAGTGCCTTGGGGCAAAGCAATCTTTGCCATAGAGGAAAAGAGAATTAGGATCGCCAGAGCAGTCTGTCTGAGCCCTTACCAATCAAAGCATATAAATGCAGCTGCCAGCTTCTCAAGAAACTATTACTAAAGTCCTCAAAGTTCCTTGAAAGAGACCAAGTACCAAAAAAAAAAAAAAAATCCATGTTTAACCTAAGGTGTTGTTTGTAGAGAGTCACAATACCTCTGAAAAGGGGAAAACGTAAAGAAGTTTTGGCATTAGGAAAGAAGAAACACTCACATGGTTTCCCCCTCCTACATAACTTAAGAAACTGGGACACAAACTTGTGGAACAATTTGGAGAATAGATCTTGGAAAAGTGAAACAGATTACAAACTACACCTAATGAAGGGCGAAGGTTCGAGTCGTGCAGAGTGCTCAGTGAGATACAGAAAGTGTGAGGGTCTAATCAGAGGACATTTCTTCAGCATACACAATTAATAGGATAACTTAAGGATGGAAAGGGAACTCAAGTAAAAGACTTGAACTGAAGCATGCTCTTTGTATCTCTCAGTGGAGAGAAAACCACTTGCTGCCTTGCATACTGCAGGTGCATAGGTATTAGGTGCATCACCTTGGTCACTCCGTTTGCCATCCAAAGAAATGTGGGGTTCTTCCAGAAGGAGGAAACTGTCAGCCAGTTTTAATGATGTAGAGCACTGTGTCCTGACACAGTGGTTCTCCTAGGATTTGACAGTTAAGCTGGATTAATTCTTTAAATTAGCCCAAATGCACACTGACAGATTTTGCTAAAGAACTAAAGAATACTTATTCCTGAAGAAGACATAAAAAGGGCCAATTTCAGTGGCAAGTAGCAGATGTTTTTATGTTGTGTCCTTGGAAGGAAATCTAAATAAAAAGTTGGGCAATACTAAAGGAGGGAAAAAAACCAAAACAAACAAACAAAAAACCCCAACCCACATTAGAAGACCTCCCTGCCCAAAGTTAAAGACAGAGTTGTCCAGGCTAGGGCACTGATACCTAAGGGTGATTCAGAAAGTTATAAAGCTAAGAAGAATTCCACTAATTCCCCAAATTAAAGAACTTGCATATTAAGAAAAGCAACCTCAAGCAACCTACCAGTTCCTCTTTCCGATCTCACCAGAACTGTCAGCCAGTAACTCAAACAGCTAACACAGAGCTATAGAAAAGGGGGCAAGAGGGATATCAAACACACAACTCCTGTCAACATTTGTCTTAAATTGACCATGAAGCAGGTATTAAGTAACCTGAGATTGACAGCAATCAAGTCTGTAAATTAGAGACAGGCTGTTGTTCTCCAAGAAGCTGACTAAAAGCCAACAACCACCTCACCTAACTAAAGGCATTATCCTAGGTGTGGCACTCCATCTTGACCAAAACATATTAAAACTCAGAGGCACTTACAATATAACTGGTGATCAAAGACCAGATGTCTCAGCTTCCTGTATCTGCAGTATTCATTAGTTGGAAAACAGTGAAGACTGGGAAAAGTCACAATAATTTGGTTGAATGGTTCCCTTCTGCAAGGGTGCAGCCGAAAGATAAGAAGGAACAAACTCCATCATTCAACTTGGAGTTGGAACTTCAAAGGATCAATTTCCTCTCTGTTGCTTTTAAAGGTCAATATACACTCTGCAATGCAAACTAGTTTGAAACATCCAAGAACTAAAAACGTGCAGGCAACCCACACAACTTTATCTTCCCCAAGCGAGATACTTCATAGCCTCCAAGTCAACCCAGTGCTCAGGCTGTATCACCATGAAAGGAGGGAAAAAAAAAAAAGAAAAAAGAAAGACTAAACCTATACAGAACAGTGGGCTGATTAAAACATTTAGTTTGCAGTCATGCTGCAATCTCCTTTAGGTGACAACATACACCCACTGCAACTGCATCCTTCTGAATTCCTTACTGGCACTAGGCTCTGATACAGGGAAGACTATTCAAGGATACTATTACCATCTCACTATCGGAAGACTTCAACAGCTTGAGACATTATAATCTGACCTTGGTCACTTGCATGATCACCTCACAACTGCACTAAAAGAACACTTGATCCTGCAGCTCTCAAGACTGTAGGAACACTGCAGCCTATCTTCTAAGGATTATAGGCTACTGGGAGCAAATTAAGTTTTCCACTATTCGCTGTGCTTCCTATGAAAACAAGGTCCCTGTTCTTTCTTCAAAGAAGGTCTCCAGCTTGAAGAGCAGATAAAAGGTCACCTAAGGTCTGGACAAAAATGGCTGCAGACATACTTTGACACAATAGCACACTCTTAATAAAGAGGAAGATCTTGGAAAGGGAAGTTCTTCCTCAATGGCTGCTTTGAAATGACATGAGTTGTCCAAGAACTAAGAACTAAACTACTTCTGACCTACCATTTTATTTTCAAAAGAAAAACCTCACAGCACCATTTACAAAAACCTAGAAGAGAGCAAACAATCTCCACATGCAAAACACTTCCTGCAGTGGTGAAAGGACAAGTGTAATGCATTAGTCATCCAGCTCAGTGCACTTCTAGTAGGCTCATACCATGATGACCTGAAAGACCTTGTTTACAAAGTCAAAGGTGGAAAACTAACTCTTACACTGCAAAGAAACAGTGACTTGGGCTCAACCCACCACTTTACTGCATTGCAGATTAGTTGCACCTACACTTCATGTTGGGAGCATATAAAACAACACATCACACCCCCAAAAATTAGAATAATTTTTTCCCCTGTAACCAATTAGGCTGAAAAGCTGGTCACCTATGGTAACTATAGTAAAGGCTTTCTTACTATAAAAAGTAACACACACTCACTTGCAGACCCAAACCAGCTTGTTAACAAAGGCTCACTTTATTTTGTTATCTTTTATTCCTCTCTCATTGAAAAGAGAGCAGTACAAATAAAGGCTATTTACCATGCAGGCCTCCATTAGTGCCGTGTGCATCTCATCTGTTTTATGTTCTTGATCAGCTCCAGCTTCAAGCAAAAAACGAACCATATCTAAATGGCCTTCAAATGAAACAGATCAAAATAAAGAAGCACTTAATATTGTAAACTGTTAGTAGTACAGACAATACATTTAATGAAATAACTTATATTTTCATAGTTTGCTATTACAATTTTTAGAAGTTATAATTTGCAAACCTGCTCTTTTTAAAGTACTCTAAAAAATACCAATGCAAAACAGTCTTTCCCAAAGATACTGCCCAACCATGAGATGAAAACAGACCCCTCTAATTCAAGTTTACACAACAGGAACTTTTCCTTGTGACTTCAAGCTATAAAAGACTGTACTTATTCCTTATTCAACTGTATAGAGATGTATCATTTAAGTGTTCCAAGGCAGCACACAAGTGGGGGGCATTATCTTTTAGAGAAAGGTCCATGTAGATCTGAACTAAACTTTAAGCTTTTTAGTAAAAGCATTCACATATTTCTGAGAACTAAGATACATGTATTATGTCCTCAGACACTATTTTTAAAAGCTTCCACTGAACTTCACCAATACTTGTTTTCAACTCTGTTATGACTTCTGTCATTTTAGAATTTGTCCCTTACAAGTTCTACATCTTAACCTCTTGACGAGCATCCTTTTCCAAGACAAGACTTAGTTTTACATAAACTGATAGGAAAACAACATAGCTCAACCATCTTGCCAAAGATAATGCAGGAAATTTCTAGTCAATGAAGGTCTCACATTACATCACTCTCACAAGAAACAAGAATGCTCCTCCAACACATCCAGGAGTACCATTACTGAAATTTCTCTGTAAGGAACTACTATACGCTGCAGGAAATCCATGACAAATCCAGATGCAAGTTTTCAGATGGGTTATACATGGTATGTATCCTCCAATTCTAACCAGAGGCAAAACCTGAAGTTAGTATGACAATAATCTGCATCATTAAAGCTTCTATTACGAGAAAAACAATTGTTGGAAATTTTATGAAGGTTTTTGAAAGAAAAAAAAAAAAAACTTGGAAGCACAGTGGATTAGCACTGCACTAAGTTACTTTCTATATAAACTTTAAATAGCAAAATAAATTAAGTCAAAAGTTCATAATACTTAACAATTTATAGACATCCTCCAAAATTACACTAAATGAAAAGTATCCAGTAATAATGCTAGCATTTGCACCCCATCAGGTATTCCAGGAAGACTTGTTCTAACTTCACATTTTCCTAACAGCTAACAGAGATGTTTTCAGAACTTGCAGATATTTAGTGAGGGGAAGCTGAATGAAATAGGGAATGTGGTAGTGAGGGAAGAGGAGAGTGGCAGTGTGTCAAAGCACAAGTTTGGATGCAGCCAGTCACGAGTTTTCACCTGCAACATGTCGAATACACGTCCACCATATCTGAACACAAGTAGACAGGATTAATACCACTACATCACGGATGAGCATTTCCTGACATAGAGTTTAAAACCAAGATCCAGTATTCCAAAACTCCTAAGAAAATATTCGAAGTACAGCTGGAAGCTTTAGTTAGATAAAGCCTAGCAAATAAATTCAAACAAAAATACAAAACAAGGCAAGAGACAATACCTTTATAGCATGCAAGTGTAAGTGCACTTTCTTTGAACTCGTTGGAGTGAGTGTTGATTCCTGCACCATATTCCAGCAATACTCTTGCAACCTCAACATGACCCGCACTGGCTGCTTCCATTAAGGGGGTATGCCCATTCTCATTGTGGTCTTCTATATTAGCACCGGCTTTCAATAGCACCTTCACTATGTCAACAAAGCCCCCAGCACAAGCATAAGTGAGAGCTGTGTTCCCTGCAGAGAAGAAGTAGTTTACATGAAAGGCCTTTTCATCATCCACTCCTAATACAGGAAAGAAAATTAGTTTTAACATCTCTGAACAAAATCAAGTACATCACTAGCAGCAGCTTTTTACCTCACAGCAATGTTACTCCAGCCAATAATTTCAGGCTGGGTATAAAAATCACAACACGACTATAATGTGAAAGAGTTTTAATGCTAAGCCAATATTACAAATCAGGATTTTTTTCTTTTATAATTATGTTTCCTACTTCAGCCCACAAAGAGAGACCAAATACATGCGCGCGCGGGCGCACACACACACACACACGAAGATCAATGAGTAATTTTCACGCTCACTGTGAGTTTGGGCAGAGGGGTGTTTGGTTTTTTTTGCCTGAGACTGTATCCTGCAATCCCTTGAAAAACTTTTAGGGGCTAGATGAAAATAAATTTCTAATTTAAAACTCCAGTACTGTAAGTGACAGACAATTACGTATGGCTCATGTTTTAAATGCTACTGTTAATTTTAAGCTAAGTTCTGCTTAATATGGCTAAACATCAAGATAAAAAGAACATTTCATAGTTCAGACACCTGACTTTTTTTAAATTTGAACAAAGTTTAAATTCCATCTTAATATTAGCAGAATCCAACTGCAGGTTAATACTCCTAGCAAGGTTAGTTAAGCTGTGGTCAAGCATCAGCAGTGTAGACAACATTCAATGCTCAAAGAATTGTACCTCCGCTTTGGTAAAAAAACAATAGACCGAAATAAGTGGTCTTGACCAGATGTGTCCCATGGTCTTCTTACTGGCTAATTCTGGATTATACAGATAAGAAAAACTAAACTTCATGTATTTTTCTGGTCATCTAACACCACAGTGGTTTTCACGGGAAGAGTGCTTTCCATTACAGTTTATATTTAAAACAATCTTTAATAATGGCCAGGTAAGACTCTAAACAAATCCTCTATGTGTCTGGCCTATTCTTAATAGTTCCTGTCATGTTTTCTTGTGAATTAAACTATCTGACAAAAACACAGATGTTCAGAACAGCTGCACATCTTATATGCCAATCTTATTAATTCTTCGTGTTCCTGCTTCCCAGTTACCTGTTGAAGATTGTGCGTTGACGTCTGCACAATGAACAAGGAGAAGTTTAACAATATCTACATAGCCTCCACTGGCAGCTGCCATTAAGGGAGTTATGTCTCCTTTATTCCCTCGATCTTCAACATTTGCATGCATTGCTAGTAGCACCTAGAGAAAAAAGTTCACTTTAATAAATAAATTATAACACCGACTTTTAGTTTGCTTTTCGTTCAGTGGGGCTTGTGAGAATGATTCCCCAGCCAGCCATGACATTCCCTTGCAGTAATACCCCCAATGGTGAAGCACAATGGCACTCCCCAGGGCCATCTATAATTACTACCTGCACTGTGCTCTGCTTCAGGAAGTGCTGATTTTCTACATTTGTTCATATCTGCTAAAATCAACATTAAGTTACAGTGCAATACTGACATTTTCAAAAGTCACAGGGCAATGCACTAACCAGAATGACAGCAGAGAAACTGTAAACTTGCATTAGTGACCACATCACACATTGGGTCAAGCTTACAGGTAAACAATTTTCTCCCTGTACTCTTCCCTGGCACCAAAACATGAAGCTGGCCACTTTCTGAGAACTATCACCTAAATATCTTCAAGCACAAATTCTGCCCTTAGATACATAAGTATAAAAGCCAAAAATTAACAAATTAATCCATTGTTTTTACAGATGTGATTAAAAAAAAAAGATTGAGTGAGAGAGGCATGAGCTTTTAGAAGGTAACCACTTGTAGTGTTTGATTTTGCTGCTATTTTAGATCCTCTTGCAATGTCTACTTGGCAGAACAGCTTGACTACATCTAGACCAATGCCAGAAAAGCAGATACATCATAAAACGCAAGACACATTCCTCAGACGAGTCCCTTAAACCTAAAGGCATATATGATGGCATTTTTCCCTTAAAAAGACAAATGATAACTGGAAGCCCACAATAAATTGTATTAACTGATACTCTGTTTAGAGTATAAAAAATTATTATAATCAGAATAGCTAAAATGTTTACCTACCAAAGCAGCCCCTTAGACAGTGCTTCACAAAGGTTTAGTTGTGATTACATTTGTTACTTACTTGTGCCAATTCATAATATCCTGCTGAACAGGCCAAGCAAAGGAGACTCTCCCCTTCTTCAGTATGTTCATTTACGCTTCTTCCTTCATCCAACAGCTTCCGGACAGCATTTACATCCCCATCTGAGCATGCTTCTGCCAAACTGCGACTGGAAAATCAGTTACCACAGAATAAGCTCAGAACAAATCTGCCATAGATGGGTAGCTTTCCTATGCAAGGAAGAAGTCTTCACTTAGAGACTCACATTAGTACTAAGCCTTGCTAGAAAAATATACCTTACAGATTTAAGAAAAAATATATACATAAACATTATTTCCATAGGTGCAACAGAGATAAAGAACTTGCTTATGTCTAAATTAGCTCTTGTCCTCATCAGTTGCTAACTCTCATAAGCCTCATACAGACTAGATGCAAAGAAGAGTGCTCAAAAGCAGGTAACTTGTGGTATTTGCAAGACACAGAAGTAAACCCCACTGATGCTATTCACACTTTGGCTGAATGCCAGACACACAGAGGCTATGATCACGACAAACTACTGACTATGGGTACCAAGGCTAATTTCTAGTAGACATAAAGCCAAAAAGTAAACAGCCTAGTATCAGAGAGACCACTAATACTGAATACTGCAACAAGACAAACTTCCAACCGTTGTCTCTGCTGTAGTGGGACTACTTCCTTCTCTACACTAGCCAAAAGACTTTTTTTTCTTTTAATTCAAAACACCAGTTTCTTAATTTAAGTAGCCATTTCAAAGAAAAATCCTTGCCTTACCTAATGACATCTTAAAGGAAGAAAGGAGAAGAGCCTTACAAAAGTTTACTGTGTTTCCTTTCATGCACTGTTAAAAGCATATTACAGAAGTTTTCAGATGGATGAAATAAGCCAGTTGAACTGCACGTTTTTTAAACAGCAATAACACCACAAATCCTACATGGAATGCTACTAACTCATCCTTAAAAAAAGCATAAGAGGTAATTACAAGCTAAGAGTCAAAAGGAAAAGACAAGACAAACCTTGAGTTCTTGGCATCTAAAAGCGCTATAATCACTATAAAGTCTATAATCACTACTTCAACCATCATTAACCTCTGAAGTAGAAGAGAATAGCTATTTCCCCCAAGACCTAGGAAAGTACACTAATCAAATCTTGAAAAAGATGAGCTGAGCTTCAATTTCAAACCAAGTCACCTGTCCTTTAAATCTTTTTCTGTACAAAAAAAAAAGTCTAACAGCAAAGACAACTGTTAAAGCACTGCTAAAAACAAGTGTAAACAAGTGCAAGTCATGCTCAGTACCAACTCAGTTACACTTCTCCAACTGATGATATAATTTTATTTAGAAAATACATGCAAGGAATCATGGTCCCTCAGCCACTGGGAACCAAACCACAATCAATGCCCTGGTGGGAAGGGGAAGGGAGGAAGAGCTTTTTGTGGTAACAGCAGTGGACTGTATGTGATGCATTCCTATCAGTATATTTTATTTGCAAGATATGGAAGCTTGTTGCTTAAAACAAAAACTAGTACACTCAGATTCATTAAAAACTTCAAACTTCTACTCTTCTTCTGTAAAAGACAGAAGTTCACTCAAGAAATTCACTCACAATGAAGAAAATATCCATTTGAGCACAAAGTTCCCTCAGGAAGGCATGCAAGTCTCAATTTTCAACTCTTCAAAGACTGTAACGGTTAAAACATGTTAAGTCCCTTATTTTAAAAGGAACTCATTTGCCATATACCCCAAAATGAAATAAACTGTGGTAGCAGCTGCTAGATAAAAGCTGAGATCTGACTGAAAGAGAATATCCAGTATCTGATCACTTACATTTGCATTGTAATCACTAAGTATTTTAAGCAAAAAAAAATGGTATTTTGGTAAAGTGTATTATTTGACTACATAGTCAAATTCATATACTGAAGCAAAGGGATCCCACTAAAAGGCTGCAGGACACTATCAAACCTGCCACCTTCTCCTGGGAGGTAGTAAGGGACAGCTGTGCGCTCATGGCACAAGCAGTCAAAGAGCCTTGCTGCAACCCACACGTAACCAGGCATTTACAGCTTGGGCTCCCATGTTCAGCTGGGAGGAGAGTGGGGATTCGTGTACTTTTGCACACACATAGTCTAGCCTTTAGAAACGGGAGCCACCCAACACCATAACCTGTGAGACAAATCCTGAAGCAGGTCCCATCATTCTCAGAAGATGACCTTAAGCCACCTCATATAATACAGAACTGCAGTGAAACCAAATATGGTCTGGGAAAAAGCTATTAAAAACAAGACTTGTAGTTGATTCTAGTTGACCCAGGCACCTCAGGGGGTCTCCCATTTTGCCCTCTGCTCAGGTTCCCTTTGAGGTACTTCCAACACATTTTGTAAAAGTGACAAGAATGACACTGGGATGCTCTTCCAAATTAAGCACAGGATGCTCTTGACCTTTGCTCCAAGGGTGCATTGCTGGCTTATGTTCCACTTGTTGTCCACCACAAAACTCAGGTCTTTTTCTCAAATGTTGACTTCCAGCCATTCGGCCCTCCCCATCCATATCAACGCACAGAGATATTCGTCCCCAGGTGCAAGACTTTGCATTTCCCTTTGTTGAATTTCATGAGATTCCTGCTGGCCCCCTTCTCCAGCTTGTCAAGGTCCCTCTGAATGGCAGCACAACCATCTGGTCCACCAACCACTGCTTTCAGTTTTGTATCATCTGCAAACTTGCTGAGGACGTACTCTGTACCATCACATGGGTCACCGATGAAGACATTAAACAGTACTAGCCCCAGTATCATGCCCTGAAGTACAACACTAGCAACTTGCTTTCACCTGAACTTCGTGCTACTAACAAATCTGAGCCTAGTAGTTCAGACAGTTTTCAATCCACCTCACTGGTCTGTACTTCATCAGCTTGTCCCACAGGATGCTGTGGGATACAGCATGAATACTTGCTGAAATCAAGATAAGCAGCAGCCACTGCTCTCCTCTCACCTACCAATGCAGCCATCTCATCGTAGAAGGCTATCAGGTCAGGTTTGATCTCCCCTTTGTAAAACCATGCTGACTACTTCCCATCACCATTTTGTACTTACTATGCCAGGAAATGGTTTCCAGGAGGATTTGCATCATCACCTTTTCAGGGACTGACTTGAGTCTGACCTGCCTATAAGTCCCTTGGATCCTCTTTCTTGCCCTTCTTGAGCACAGGGGTGACATTTCTTTCTTCCAGTCCTCAGGAACCTCCCTCATTCCTCATGACCTTTCAAATAACTTGAGACTGGCCTCGCAGTGACAACAGCCAGCTCCTTCAGTACTCATGGGTACATCCTATCAGGTCCCATGAACTTGTCCGCTGGATTATGTCCAACCTGTTTAAATGCTCCCTGACCTGGTACCAACCAAGGGCAAGCCCTCCTTGGTCCAGACCTTCCCAGTCATCTCAGGGGCCTGGGATTCCTGAAAGCAAACCACACCAGTAAAGCCCAAGGTAAGTGCAGCATTCACTACCTCCTCCTATTCTGTGTCCCCGTCACTAGGTCCCCTGCCATATTCTGAGGCAGGCCCACATCTTCCCTCATCTTCCTTTTGCAGCTGATATACTCACACTAGTAGATCTTACTGCCTTTCATGCCCTTTGCCAGATTCAACTCCAGGTGGGCTTTGGCCCTCCTAATCACAACCCTGTATGCTTGGACATTGTCTGTATATTCCCCATGGGCCACCTGGCCTGCTTCCACCTCTTGTACGCTTCCTTTTTATGGTCAAGCATGCTTCCCCAGCTTATTTTCATCTCCCCATGTTTTGATTCACAAGTAATTTCTCTAGCTTGTTAGGAAATGAAACTATATTTGTTCTGTATTTGTATTTACATTTTGAGTACTGACTCAAGACTACCGCCTTTACTGTAAGCACTTTGTTTTGCAAATCCCAAGCCTGAATTTCAAGAAGATATCCATATGAAAGGAAACGTAAGTCTTTCAATTTTTGATCCTAGATCTTAAGTTCAACAGTATATGCAGTCACACCATCCCAACAGTTTAGGAACTATTTGCCTAGTAGAGTAGAAAATATTGTCAGAGTAGAAAATATTTCAGGACGCCTAAAGATGGTTTGGAATTACCAACATAGAAGAAAGCTTTTGATGCCATAGGACAAATCTTCAGTTTTGTCATCATGGGAGTTAAATGCCATCCTCATTAATTATCAGTTACAAAAAGTTATCCGATAACACGGTTTTCATTTTCCCCTAAGTTCCTGAGCAAGATCCTGGGACAAATTGCTGCCCTGTAAGTGTGAGTATTCTCTTCCAACTTTTAATACAATGAACTAGATTCATTAGTTTCCAAAGTATGCTGAGGCAGTAATTAGAGAACTATCACCAACTCTTCTACATGTACGAATTTAACCTGTTTTTGAAAAAAAAAAAAAAAAATCAACTGTCTAGTTGTCTAGTACACAGAAAGAGCAGCAGGTTAGAAAGTAACATTTTTGTGTACTTTTCTCTTACACTTTGAAGCCAATAACCTGATAGGACAGTAGTTACACCTTCAGATTCAATAACTGCTTCTACTAGTAGTAGAGCAGATACACTACCAAGTACTAGCTATAAAATTAACTGAATTTGAAATTAAAAATACAAACTTGCATTCTACAGTTGGGAAACTAGGGGTGGGGAGTGATCAATACATACTTGTCCACTTGTCCTGCATTGTGATTGTTCTCTGCTCTCATCCGCGTCAATGCAGCAGCAGCTTCATCCAGCGCACAGCTGACAGAGGACGTCAGTCTTCGGAGAACCTCAGGATCTGCGAAGGCTTTACCATCGGCAGTGGACAATTTACCAATTCCTTCAGTGTACGTTCGTTCATCAGTCAAGTTAGTATGAAAGTCACACAAAAGAAATGCAAAGACACTATTTTAGATTTCAGCCACATGCACTATTAGTTAAAAATCATTTGCAAACATGCCAGAAAATCAGCTACTTAAAAGTAACTGTTAACATTTGCCTAAGACCTGAACATTTAATTAACCATAATACAGCAGTAAGAAAACTATTTTTCAACTGGCAGCTTCATTACCTGTCCCAAATTCCCAACTCATACCTTTGAAGAATAAAATAAAACATTAAAAAAAAAAATCTTGGGGGGAATAAGGATAAGTCCAGGGGTCAAGCCCAAAACCAGAAGTTTGGGAAACAGGGATTATTCTACAGGCTTGGTTTAATATTTTCTGAATGTGAAGAATTTTCTAATTTAAAATGTAAAGTTATTACCTCTTTCCCACCCAACTTCACCCAAAATGAAGTGGACTTAGCTCTAATATATCTTTTCTTTTTTAAAAGTAGGAAAAAACTTTAGAAAGTTATTAGCTTAAATTCCCAATAATTTAACATTCTAAACTGCACAGCTCTAGCTACAGACACTAAAATTACAAAACAAAATTTCAAATATTTATGTATACTTGAAATCAATGCCCCCTCTACACTAACATTACACAGCAGAAATGCTTAGACTCAAGGAACTTTTGTAACAGGTTCTTTTATCAAAACAGTTTCTTTGCTGCAAGACTAAAGCTGAAGGCCAATACAGAACAGCACCATAAGAAGGTATTTATCCCACTCATTTACATGGCTGATATAAAATTATGGTACAGCTGTGTACTTTTACTCCATACAGTTCAGCACAGCCTATTTTACATATGCAAACAGCACTGCACAGTTGCCTCTGCGGTGTAGGCAGGGCTTATATTTGCATATACAAATGTGCAAATAGTGTAAGGAAATGCACTGATGAATAGTACCCCCCCCCCCAAATCAATTTCACATGCTACAGAAAAAAAAAAATGGTTACTGGTTTATAGATTAGCTACCTTCAGCAGTGATGTATCAGTAACTTTTCAATTCCTTAGCTGTTAAACAGGGTCAAATTAGATATAAAGCTCTGAAAACAACATATCTTTTACCTCAAAATATTTGCTATTTGGTATGTGCATATCTCTGCAAGACTGATTCACACCATGTCTCCCACAACCCAGCCTGTAATTATGACAGAATAAACACTGAAATCATACTCTGAAAGTTTCAAACATTTGTCTTCAGACAATGTATTTCCCCAGTTTGAGAGCATCCAATTTGCTTCTCATTAATGTAAGAATCAATACTTACCAAATTTCTCCACCCTGAAAACATTTTAGGCCAGCATACCCCAGGCACACTGTGTTACATCACCCATCATCGCTGCTGCAGTGCTGGTAAGTGTTGGCTTACAGTATTCAAACTCAGTGTTGCTGGAAATGATGAGAGTCCCTATCCTGTCATCAAGGCAGACGCCTACGATGGGGTGCAGAAGTTTACTTGGCCGACTGAAACCGAGCACGGGCTATGAAGGTTGAGATGAGCTGCTTAAGCAACCGGGTCAGATCCAAGCGTACTACCTCCCTAGCTCCAACATCCTACCTCCGGATCACTTCAGCAGTGTCAAGAGGCTACGAAAAACAATTTATTATGAATTACCCACTCCACAGTAAAATGAGAAATTACAACTAGATCTGTCTACACCATACCCATCTGGTCTTCAAAGACTGTCTAGTGCACTGCAGAGCAATCAGAGCAGAGAAACATAGTGCCACGGACTCTTGACTCCACGTACTTCAAGAGGCTATCAGCCACATGCCCCCTTCCACTGCCAAACTGTTGAGGCCATAACCCTTCTAGCCACTGCTGTTAAATATAGTGAGGCTATAAACAACAAGCCTCAAACACCACAGCTCACACCTCACATTAATGTAAACCGAATTTGTTGTTGGTTTAAAAGGGGATGTAAGTCATGTTCGGCTCTGCAGTTGCAGCAGGTGGGACAGCAGGAGATAGAGGAGATAGTCACTGCGAAACTGCACTAGGGCATTGATTTAGTACTAAACACACTGAGAAAGTGATAGTTTTTACATAGATCTGCTTCCCAGGACAGGTCACAGAGTAACTACACAGATGTTTACACTAGCTATTTCTGGTGGCAGTGCTGGCTTACGCTAGCTTGCAGAGTACATGAAAGCACTGCCTAAGGAAAGAAAGGGAATTAAGTCTTCACAGCTCAGCACTGAGGCCTCATCTAGGACCGCTGCAACCAAAGCTGAACACTGCAGTAAGCAAAGTAGAAAAGTACTTGAGAGAAATCCACAGGATTTAGAAAAGTGACCCGAGTAAAGTCTAAAAAAGCATAGATTTAGCTTACAAGGAGCAGCACAACAACAGTTTCCCTCCACTTAGACGGGTCTCATGAAGGAGCTGGTAAAGAGCTCTACTGCCAGCAAAAGAAGTGAGAAATAAAAAGTCCAGTAAAAACAAAACAAAAAACAAAACAAAACAAATCACCCTCAAAACCCCCAAACAAACAAAACCAAAATGACCTGGCTATCTCAAACTAAGCTGGATATCTCAATCATTTCAAATCATTAAGGTAGTAGATCAGACAGGTTACCTAGACAAGCAGAACCTACACTTGACTATTCTCTCCATTTTTAAAGTTTGCATGTTGAAGCATTCATACACGGGATTTCTGAAGGCAAGAGAAATCACACCATGGATCCAAGTCCTGTATCCTGTAAAGACAAACAAACTCCAACTGCTGCAGAGCTCCTGTTCCAAAGCATCTGTTTTCATGGATTACTGCTGCTGGTGTCTGGGAGGACTTACCAACCACAGATGACTGGCTCCCCCTTCTAGCTAGTAAAAGCACGCTTACAGCTCACTAGTTTCCTACTTTGTTCCAAAAAAGGTGCTATAACCACAGCAAGCACTTTCGGAGGGTAAGCTGAAGATGCCTTTTATTTACCTCACCAGCTAGGACTCAACCCAGGTGCCATCCCCAGCTGTTAATTTCATACTTTTTTATATATTGCACATGCCAAAACTAATCAACAGCCACAGAAGACATCAGAGCAGACATTTGTTAGGCTGGATGGAGTAAAAGGGAGACAGACTACAAGAATTACCACTGCAGACACCCATTCATTTATTTCCCTTCTGCAAGTTTACAGTACCATCTAAATAATTGCTCAGTTTTTACTTCACTGTGATTTAGGATGACTATGCCAGAATCTTACTGCTGTAACACTCACTTACCTTTTAATTTCTAATTTAATTGGTTTTGTCCATTTCATAAGTATTTGCTCTTGTGTCACTCTCCCAGGTGTTTAAGACACCTCAGACACAGGGCCAGAAACAACCTGATCTACCTGCAGGTGCTGGGCTAAAACTCTTCTTGTCTCCTCCCATCCAACAAATACTGAAAGCATCCTGAAGACCATTCTCCACATTTACTCAAATTCATCCTTCTTGCACACAAGTGATCACAATTTCTCACATTATTGCAGTCTCACCAGCATGTTACTGATTACTGATCTAACACTACCTGAACTGAAACCTAGTGTTTGACATTCTCTTTTTTTCTGCACAGCAATGGCACATTTTCAGGAATACAAGCCATCACAAAGGTTGTTTAACATCATCTTTTCATGGACTCATCACTGTTGCAGGATAAGTCTGAAAAGAGAATATGGGAGCCACTGAGGACTGTTTTTTATTGAGAACAGTCCATAGTCATTAACCATATCGAGATGGTGACGTTCCCAATGCAAAGTTACAGCTTACCAGTCAAATTATGAAGAGCATGTTCATAAGTAAACCAAAAGGAAGTACCTCCATACAACACGAGCTGCCACGCAAAGACCAAAAAGGTGAATTTAAAAATAGATAGGTTCACAGAAGGGTTTACAATAATACTAAGAACAGTGGCCCTGGGAAGTCACTATTTAAGGACATTCCTGAACAAGAGACTACTGGAAGGATAGAGAGAGGAGAGACTATCACTTGTACTGCAATTTCACTGCTTTTCCCTCAAGTGTCCACAGCTAGCCCACTGCAGGACACAGGGAGCTAGACACATCTTCAGTCTGCCTTCATGGGGCAGTTCTTTAGCTGAGCACCTTCTGCTGAAGCCACATGCCAGTGTGTTCACAAACCCTGGCAGGGACAAGGCCAGTAGCATTATCTAACAACTGAAAAGAAAGCTCTTAACTAAACCTGGGAACAGGTTGTCTAGAGGAGTTGTGGATTCCCCATCCCTGGAAGTGTTCAAGGCCAGGGTGGATGGGGCTTAGAGCAACCTGACCTAGCGAAAGACATCCCTGCCCATGGCAGGGGGGTTAGACCAGATGATTTTTAAAGGTCACTTCCAACCCAAAACCTATTCTATGATTCTACAGTCTCCTCTGACTGGAAATAGATGACCTAGCTCCTCCCCATCCAACACATCAACACACAGACTGTAGATCTCTAAATTAAGAGAGAAAAGCATGAATTCCAAGATCTGCAAGCAGATTAGTCCTTCTACTGAGCCACAAACCACCAATTCTATGGTACACAGATTCGGGCTGGACCTGAAAAGGATATTTCCACCAGTTTAAACAAGTCAACAATTCAACAGTTTAACAGAGATTAAATGCCCAGTACAACTGACTACTATATAACTAGGTTGAATCTGGAGCAGATGGCTTTTTTTTTTTTCCTAAAGCTACTGTGGCACACAGCATGACTGAACTTAGTGGCAGATAATGCCAGATGTTCCTCAAGTTAGTGCCACACTACTGAACTATTTACATTACCCTGAAGTTAATTACAGAGGTGTATTAGAACAAGATCACCTTTCAAGGGAAAAGCTTGCTCATCAGATACACACCTACGCACCTATAACGAACACTCCGATTTGAAGCATGGGCTTCCTTGTTGACTTTAAGACACATTAGGATATTCCTACCATGTAACTACCAAGGTTACAGTTGTAGGATAACCTGAAATGAGCTGGTAACATCTCAGTGTGATCTTCCTCAGTTTAACGAGTCAAAGATACAGATACCACCTCAGAAAAAACAGAATACAACCAGGGTTGTGTCTTTGGAAGACCCAAAAGAGCACAACCTTATACCGCTGGTGTGATTTTGCCATGAGGAATCAGAGATTACATTCTCTGAAAACCATGTCCCTGTATTTTCAGAATTTGAACACAGAAGTTGAAAGCCATGAATATATCTTAAGGAACCAACATGAATAACCTAGGCCAAAGTTGTTTCAAGCTCACTGCAGTAAAGGAACCAGTCAAATACCCACACTTGAGCAACCATTCCCTTCACTTCTATTTCAAGAAAAGGAACACTCTCACAGGAGCATCAGTTGCTCTACCCTCCCTAAGGACAAAGAAAATACTTAAGCGTAGTTTCTAGCTAGTAGCTCATAATTATCACCACTTAAAATAACTGTCGGCTTTGTACCAGAGTGATTTCTTTTTAAGGTAAGTCCTTCATACCACACACAACTGGTGTCAGCATATGCTTTGACCAAAAGAGATTGCTCCAAAGAGATCAACATATCTAAGCCTAAGAGGTAATGTCCAATAACCCTCACAAAAAACTGCAGAATCAGTGGTGATTATGTTCCTTCCCCAGTCAGTTCCAGCACACCATATGTTCTAACATACACTTGAGGCCATTCACCTGCTAATGTGTCCAATTTATGATCTCACATTCATCACAAAGTCTAACTCAACTTAAGCTCACATGGAATCATCTGCTGGTCCCAGAAGCTTAAAGGGATTCTCCATTTTCCTTGAGGTCTTGTATCACTTGTCCCCCAAAGGCAGGTTCTGATGGAAATGTGGACAGCTTTGAAAGCCCAAAAGAAGAATTAAATGAGAATTCTGGCCCAGAAATGTGTCTCTATTTTTTTTATTTTTTTTAATATGTCAAGAACCTGCTTTAATCAGCATGGCGTGCAAGTAGCACCTCAGACAAGGTGAAGTGGGTTCAAGGAAGGAGAGAGGGGACTTCATTTTAGCTTCTTTATTTGAGTCCCCATTCAGAGGAATCGAGAAGTTCTACACTGTCAAAAGCAACTGCCACAGTCTTGTGCCAACAAGCAGTAACTCTACCAGAAAAGTATTAATACTAGCACATCACACAGTTGCTACTGCAAGACAAGGCAGCAACATGAAGGACTGAGCACACCCTTTTCTGGAAGGTCTCAGGTGGCTTAACTCAAATTCTCAACACAGGTACGGCTCCCCTAGCAGCATACCAGAGGAATTCAGTTCAGGCATGTTAAAAGTAGAACCTAAGGGAAGATTTCCTAAAGAAGAGATTTCTCAGGACCTTTTAATCCACATGCTATAAGTTTATTTCTGTTAATACTTCGGAGCAGTGCAGCATCTGCAGAAAATTACCACCTACTATTTTCTGTAAATTCTAGCAGTGGCGGAAGCAAGCAGAGATGATATCAGCCATCTACCAAACAGCAGGCTGCTGCTCTCTGCAATGTCGTAACTTCCTGCTTCATGTATTTTAACAGAAAGTGATTTTTGTAATTCCCCATATAACTAACAAAAAAGTGTACACTTCACCCCTCTCCGATGATGTCAAAATATTTTCCCAAACACTAAGTTCATATTACATCATTTGCAGAGCCAATAAACCAAAGTATAGTGTTGTCAGCACACTCACCAAGACCCACATTGATCTTCTGGCAAACCCAGGAAAACACTGAATCGGCTCTAACCTGCTGCCCATGTTTAATGCCTAAGCAAGGTTTGCAAAATTCTAGTTGCCTTCAATAAGTAACTTGTTAGCGGCCAGGTGGTGAAGCAACTGGAATTGACAAACACAGCACAGACACCAAGAGCACACTCATTGACAAGATCTGTGCTCGCTCCAGGTCAGGCTTCAACAACTGCATGATGCTCCCAGCACAGCCACTGCCAGTTAGAAAGACACAGGCACAGAAGCACTGAACACAGTTTTGTCTCACCAGTTTTCTAATAGACCCCAGCTACACCAAAAAGAGCTGGGTCCCACTGATTACATGACCACACAGCAATGGAAAGGCAGACAGACTTTAGTCTTGCAAAAGAGATTTCAGCAAGGACGCAACACAAATTATTTCAGCCCATCTAAAGAGTGGACTGTGCTGGCTCTATGTTTTCTTGTAAAAAACAGTCCAAAGACAAATCAAATGGAATAGCCATTTTCAAGTGTCACTGTTTCTGCATCAAGGTATCTAATTTACAACATCAGAATGAGGAACATAATATATATTTACAATTTTTGAATATATTTTAAATATTTAAATGTGTTTTATTGTATGCTGATTGCTCAGACTAAAGTCCTCAAGGAAGAAACCACATGTTGAGTAGTGCTTTTTGTATATAGGACTTAGAAAAATATTAATAATTCATTCTAGTGTAGTAATCTTTCTAAAATTCATATACTTTTAAAAACTTTAAGATAAAGTGGTGTTAAAAAAATGTAATTCACACTAAGCTAAAGAACATTAGAGTTACAAGGGAAAGTTTACTTGTATAAGTAAAATAACTGTTTTAAGTCAGAGTACAGACTGAGCTACGCCATTGGGATTTTTGGGTAAGCCATTTGGACTTTAAAACAAATTTCTTCATTAAAGCAGTTAAAGTTTTAAACCCTCTTTATTAAGTTAAGCATGCCATACTGAAATTTCTGTATGATTCTGGTGAGCCTTTGAAGAATTCACACAATGTTTACAGACCCTAATCGCATCCAATGCGGTACCCAGGACCATGTGTCTTCGAAGGGAGACCTTCAGAAGCTTGTAATCCGAGGATACACGCAGAAGGGTTGCACTGAAATCTGCAGAGATTTTGCATCTGGAATATCCATATCTCAAAAACCAAACCAAACAAAACAAAAAAACAAAAACAAACAAACAAACAAACCACACAAACAAACAAAACCCCAAACAACCCAAAACCCCCAAAAACAAACACAAAACAAACAAACAAAAAACCCCAAACCCAACCAACCCGACTAGTTACTTCAGACACTATACTTTGCCTTACCTGCCTACATTTCATTGCTAACATTATTTGTATAATGACATAAACCCTGTTCAGGAATAGCTGATTCTACTTCGCCTTTCAAAAAACCCACATTTTGACATCAATTTCATAGCACACAAGTCCTCTCCTGACATACCTTCCCTTAATAAACACACTGGTAGCAAATTCCCTTTTATCATCATTTTTTTTTACCTCATCTTTTACATCATTCAGAAGAAAGATGAACTTGGAACGGAAATGCTCTTTCAAAGTTTTTGAATTCTCACTCCTGATATTTAAAATGCCATACACTTCCATATTGCAACAAACTTGCTTATAATCTTACCATATCATCCCAATCCAAGAACACTTTGATTATGGTCTGGCACATCCTTGGAAAGATATCTAAGCCACTTGGCAATACCCTTTCTAATCACTACATAACATTATCACACATTACTGTGCCACTATGTATGAGATTACCCATTAATGCTTAAGTAAGCATGCAATTTCATAGATAATATGAATCTCTTTAAACACCAGTAATTATTTTGAACAAGAAAATATCATGACCTAAATTGGTTGGGTCCCCCTTCCTGCTCCAGATTCTTCCTAAATCAGTCCTTCTGCACTGTATAATACTGAAACTCAAAGATAGGAAACCTTAATCCCTATTTAACAGGAAGGGTTATTTCCAGAAGACAGATGTGAATGCACATCAAAAGAGACAAAATTATGGTGACACATATTGGTCATGTTTTCAAAGGCCTGATCAATCCTCATTCAGACTAACCTAGTTCCCTAGCCCATCTTCAGCAGCCAGTAACAGGAAAAAAAAATATCATTATATACCTGCTCTCTCTGATTGCTTCTATACATTGCCCATGTGCTTAAATTGTAACTCAGTTGACCATTACTAAACTTCTTGCTAAAATGCACAACACACTCTCAAATACAGCCAGGCTGGATTATTCAAGCTGACTAAATGGCATATATGCTGAATTTAGAGATCTAGTTCTTGTGCTCCTTACAGTCCCCTTTTTACTAGGGCAAAATAAAGTACCTGAGTGATTTGTCTTACAACTAGCCATATCATAACTGAAAGATTTTTCCTTTCCAACAAATACAGTTCTCTAAAGGCTCTACAACAGCACTTTCCAAAGTTTTTGAACCTCAACTAGTGCCACCCAGTAACATTTCTGGAAGGCTAATATAATTCTTTATTACCATGCTGATTAAAAATCAACCTCTCTAAAGGCAGTGCCATTCCCTTGGAAGCAGTGCTTGAGATGTATGCAACCATGACAGTGCTTGAGAACACACCTACTGCCCTGGCCTGCTCTGTGATTCTCACAACACAAATAACTCCTCTTGTACAGCACGGTCGCTTGCCTGAGCAGGCTGCAGCTTGATAGCTTTCTCAACAGATGATTTATCACCTTATAAAACCAAATAGAAAACCCAGGATAGGAGAATATCCCTTCTAACTGTATTCTGCTGTATTTACCAGATTTCAACTCAATGACATTCCCAGATTGAAATGGTAACCCTGAAGTTTACTCAGTTTACTTGTTGCCACAGAGGTTCAGTTCCTTGGCTGTTTTCTGTTGGTTTTAGTTCTAAGGCTATCAAAGTGTGAAAGTTCAGGGTACTGCAAAGCCAATGTAATATACCAAAAACAGGGCTTGTCTTCTGCCCCAAAATCTCTAAGATAAAATCCAATGAATAAATATTTAAACTCCCCTCCCTACCCCGAAGTCATGATAACTCAAAATCATGCATCAGTAAGATGCCAGCTTCTAGTTAAGATATAAAAATCTCCAAGCACAAAGTCCTCCGTTGGCTATTCCCTCCCCACTTGCAAGGGCCAAATTTTGGGGGGAACTCAAATTATAGGTGACTTCAACAAGAGGTCATGTTCATTTCCTCACCATAATATGTACCACCTAGAAGGTATTCTTTCACACAGAACTAGATTTAAAGTTTTACATTTTCCCAACACCTTACTGAGATTAAAAAAAAAAAGTTCAGCACTTTTGCTGGAAACAGATCATGTAATAAGGTAAATGAAGCATCTTTCTGACATGACATGGTGGGTGAGTAGACCACCACTGTTACACTCAAAAAAAAAAAAACAAACAAAACAAAACGCACTCCAGAAACCATTTAGAACAGACTAAGCTGTTACTGTCTCATGGGATACCTCCAAACAAAAAACATACAGGCAAAAAAATCATGCAGAGGTGTTACCCAATCGCCTCGTGTGCGGCAAAAGCTAGCCATGAGCCTTCCTAATACTTCTGTCCTTTACACCGATGCATTTGCAGAGCAGTAACAGCACTACTTAGCACAGTTGTTCAATCTAGTAACTCCTATCATATGCCTGGAAATCCCATACATCTACAGAAAAACTTCAAACTTTCCCAAGCAGAGTACCTGTAGAGAAGAAAGAATAGTATTCCCCATGGACAGTACCAGCAAACAGAGGATGATAAGCTCAGCATAACTTAGGCACTTGGTGCCAAATTGACAGCAGAAAGGCTCAGCTTAACTCCCTGAGTAAGCCCTTGTCATCTTCCAAATCACAATAAAAGAATTCTCCTGCAAATAGTTCTGCTGGCTTAATGTGACACCAGGAGCTGACACCGGTGGCAGAAAGAAAGCATTCATTACTGTGCAAAGGAAACTTGATGTTGTGCCTAACTTCAGACCCAAAAGGATGTAACAACCAGACAATTAATGGCAGCGCTACTATTTAAAATCCTGGGACATCTGAAATATGCCCTCAAGATTGCAAAAAGCTTGTAAAAATAGACAAATTTGGTTTGACTGGGGAAGGAGAGGAGGAAGGTGGCAAGTTCCAAATCCCTTAGGAGAGAAAACCTGCCAGGGAAAGACAAGAACATCTCTTGATAGCAACCACAGAGTGAGAACAAACTTTTTGAATATGTAATGGTGAACTATTTAGACCACAGCTAAGTAACCTTGTAGAAGTTTTACACCACCACCACACCCCCAATGGTATTTTCTGCTTAGCTTGATCTCCCTGAAAAATGTGTTTGGTCCTTTGAAAGTTCTCATTTAGAAGACATTTTCATGTAGATATAGCCTACAGCCTCTTTTTGAGAAAAGCATTAACCAGAATGCCTCTCCATTTTTCAGTTGGTCATTCCAACACTATTAGTCCCAGGCAGGGAGTAGCAGAGATTTGATATGGTAGGGTTTATTTTAGCTTTGTTTTCTAAAACACTAAAAAAACTACATTGAGGCTTTCAGTCTTTTCAAAGTCAAGCACACGCCTTTGTAATCTTCACCACTGAGTATCAAAATTATAGTTTGATCTTAGCTCCAGTGCACAGAAAACTGACTGTACACTTAACATCCCTGTTGTAACTATGCTGAACACAAGAATTTATCCTTTTATATACATTCGATACAAACTTTCACTATAAAATTGTATTTTTTTTCCCCTGTACCACCAAGTGCATGGCACAAAACAAATTCACTGGCTACAACTTTTATTTTTATTCAATTTTATATTTTATTCAATATTTATATTTTATTCAATTAGTATTTGGACATGCTAAATAGAACTCATTTAGCATGAAATTAAGAGGTACAGCTGGGGGGGGTAATTAGCATTTTACAATATTTCATGTGTCACCATCACAGTTCCTCACAGACTTTCAGAGCAGCCGAGTTTTCAACTTCTACAGATCAGATTCCTGACAGCAAACCATCACATCCAAAAATGACATTTTCAATGCTATCTGAAAAATCATGTTCAGATCATCTGCTAAGCATATTCTGGCAAAAGCAGAAATAATTTTATTCTCCTAGGTTGTATTTCATGGTCTTAACCTCAAAATAGCCCTTTATTCACAAATCCCTCCTAAAAACAATAGGAACTCACCCACTTGAGCAATATCCACAAGTGAAAGGGGATGTCTGGAAAAAAACTGAAAGGCCAACACAATATACACATGCCATTGGAGAAAATTACCCTTAATTCCAGCTTCTAATTTTTCACTTGCTTGACACTGCAAACTCTTAATATTATATTTGCATTTACATGTATTTCAATGTAGTTGTCAGAACAGGAGCCAGAAATCTCAATGACATTTCCCTCTGCTTTCCAGTATGGCAACTGTAGCAACAAGATTTTCTTTTTTCAGACTCAAAAGCTAGGAAGTACTTCTCCAGCTACAATTAGTTCGTAGTGTTATTTTGGTAACATTTTGATGACAAGGGGTCCTTTCTGGGATCATCTGCTTTTACACCAGTGTGCTCAGATATCTCAAAATATGAAAACTAATTTTTCTATATTTCAGCACAAACATGAATTCTTATTTAACTAGTCAATACTCATTAACATTTACATTTGAGAGTTTCTCCATTAGGTTTCAATTTAGTCTCATGCTACTTCAATACTAGGTTACCTACTCAGGTAATTCACAACATTAGCCAGCAACTTCCACTTTCACTAAGGCTTGGAAGCCCCGTAATCAAATTCAGCAAGAAAAAAACCCAGCTCTACGTAGACTTACAGATATTTCTGGTAAAATCCCAATCTCCCCAAATAGCCTGCAATTTCATTTAATTCCTCTCCACCAACCCAATCCACCCATTTCCTTTCTTTTCAGAATGCAAGAAAAAATACAGATATTTGACAGATATGGAATACCACACATATTTTAAAATACTAAAATAAAAGATTGGTTTAGACCTTGTGACAGAGTTTTGTTACCATATGAGAGCTCACACAGGAAAGAAAAACACCAGAAAAGTTACCCATATATCTACTTCCTCATACTCTTCATCTTATTTAAATTCCTGACCATGACAGACTTTACTACAGCATAACTCCAAATTTTTCTATCCATTTGATTTTTTCAAGCTTTCAGTAGGCATCCTTTTTTTCCCATTGTAAGAAAACTGAGTTACCTTTTCTAAAGCTGAAATAACATGAGCTCTTCTGTGCCGATCTAACATATGGCCACTGCCAGAAAGATGACTCAGTGCTCCTCTTCTCTCTGGGTTTCCCCAGGCACCCCCACCAACCCCACTGAACTCACACTTGGGAAAAGAAGAGGGAGCTTTCTACCAGCACAGCACAATGAATTTGACCAGTAAAGGGTCTTTCTTGCCAGTTTTGGTGGTGGCTAGAGGAGAGAACACTGTGCAGCCAGGAACAGAAGACTCCTGCCTGATGGTGACAGCAAATAGTCATTAAACCACCTCAGCCACCTCACATACCTCCCCCCGTGCCACTCATTCAGAATGTCCAAATTTTTATCTTTCCTAATCAAATATCTTTATAAAGAAACCCAACCTTTCAATTTTTCAAGATTTTGTTTCTATTAAATCTCTAGCAAAGAAACATTTGCCTTACTACAAGGTGACAAGTTCCCACATACAATTCTCAATGCTCCTGACTCCTTACAGGAACCAGGACTTTCAGACACATTCATCATGTATGTGCATAAAATGATGGTGATCACACAACCAAATGCACTTTGATCCCATACGTATTACATATAGTTAATATGGAAGCATCATAAATTACTCCTGCATCATAGTTACAGATGTACTTCATCATCAGCAAATGGCTTTTTCACCCATCTCACTGCAGGTAAGCACCTGGGAGAGGTATCTGCCTCTTTGATTACCTCGTGCTTTAAAGAAGCAACTACAATTTTGACAAAAGCAATAACACAGTAAAAAAAACTACCAGCTCTGCCAAAGTTATCATTTAAACAGCAATTCAATGGCTGAATTGCTTTAAAGCAAACCAAAGGTCAGGGGAGAATATGAGGGCTTGTAGGTCAACACAAAGCCTGAAGAATTATATTCAAGTACAGGAAAGTGTTCATATTTCCTCTAGCAGAGAAGCAAAAAGTTAACACAATTATGAACTGAACAGACATTAATATTGAACTTGTCCAGATTTGTCTGGAGTGTTCACTCATTCTCCCCTCTTTCTTTTTTGGGGGTTTTGGGGTTTGTTTGGCTGGTTGGTTTTGAAGTATCTTTGGAAGAATTAAGCCTTGGTCCAAAACCTAGTGAGTACACTCCCCACACCTATGAAATACTATAACCAATCATGGCAAAAACCGACCTGGTATGCACTGAAGGCTACTACACATGTGAACCACTGGATTGAAGTTCTTACTCTCTACCTACCACTAATAGCTAGGCTTCAATAAATATGTAACTGCTAGTTTATCTCATCTTTGATTCCACAGCACCCCTGCTGGCCACAGCATCTGCTCAGCTAGCGTATTTAAGAGGCAACAAGATGAAGAAGCATCTTCTGCAACCCTATGATTTTGTACTGGAAAAGCGTTGTTGTTTAGTGTTTTCAAGGAACCTTTTTTATTTAAAAAAAAAAAAAACACAAACCCCAAAAGTGTAGGGCAAAAGAGATGCAGCTAAACTAGATCTTTTCAATGTGTGGCAATAGAGATTCCTACAAAAGAAGTTCATTGAAACTATCTGTGTTTTGGCTTGCAAGACGTATCAAATGCAAGTACAGACAATTGAATTTGGTCTTGGAGGAGAAAGCTTCTGTTTACTCATTATGAGTTAAGAGCAATGGTAGAAGACCAGCCCAGAAAAGAAAAAAAAAGAAAAAGAAAAGAAAAAAAACCCAAACAAAAACACTAAAAACCTGACCAATGTGCATAGGGACTGCTAGGTAAGAACCGCAATAGGAAAGAGTCAGACAAAGCAATTATTCATCAAGAAACTGCTCTAACCCTGGGACAGTTGCAACCCAGTAACTACAAGTTATGTAAGGCACAAGTCAAGCCAGGGATGATCCCAGCAGCACAAACTACTCTTTTTCTAGATTTTCTCAGTCTGTAAAGATCTAATGTCTACTAGGCATCTATATTGGAATATTCAGAAAAAAAAAAATTCTGCATCCTATAGAAAAGTCACAGCACCCTGCCTGTCTTCCCTCAGTACGTGCACTAGTTCTAGTTAGTGCACTATTGTACAACAAAATCTGACAGCAACTCAGGTATTTTTATTAAGCAAGTCACAGGTTAACAACTAGTTCTATCACCTCCAGTAAATTGCTGGGGTTTGTTCTCGTTTGTTTGGGGTTTTTTAATTAAAAAAAAAAGAAGCACTTTTACCCATGGCAACTAAGGCCTCCTTTCTAACTTGTTTTTGATTGTAAGAAAATGTGTGGTCTTGCATTTGAGAGGAATATTCAAAACATAATGCTAACTTTAATCCAAATTATAAAGGACAACGATGGGATTAAGCACTAGTTCATAAACATCTACATTACTCTGGATGTGAATTTGTTTTGGTGCTTCTCTAGGATTAAATGGGAGGTACTGTTACAGTCAAATAGGAGCTTATGACTTTTTTTTGTTTGTTTTAATGACCAAGTCAGGGATTTTTTTAGGGTTTTTTTTTTTCCACCCTTAACATAGATAAGAGCCAGTGATACACACCCAGAAAGATTTGCCATGGCAGCAAAATCACAGTGAATTACTTGGGTGCCTGATGCCTTTTTCATTGCCAGACTTCTCTTCCCTCCCTCGTTACCTCCTCCTGCAACATCTTTTCCAGGGCCACAGCACCAGCAAGCATGCAAGCACATTTACGCGCTTAAAACAAATGCTCTTCTGGTTGTATCACGCTTGCCAGTATTACTGTGATTAGCTAAGGGAAAACTTCAGCCACAAGCTGAATTGTTTGCCTGGCTTTGTTTAGCTTTTAAATGGACACAGGCTCAAATGGCAGACTCAGCACATTTCCCCTAGAGACAGGCAGTCACCTGCTCACACCCTGTCAAATGAAGCGTGAGGGCACACACACATACCAGCACACTCAACTGGATCGTAATGACAGTATACGGTGCTAAACGAACATGCAAGAATTCGTATCATCTACTGAGTGCCCCAGCAAGAATCAAAGGAGTTAGGCTCCAAATTCAGAGCTCTGGACATCAACTCTGACGCTCCTGTATTTCAAAGAAGCATCCAGGCTAGAGACTGAGAAAAAAGAATCAGATTGCCTCTGGTTGCTTATACAAAGTAGTATTGAAACCCCAAGTCACTCGTGGGGAATTTATTTTCTTTAAGTTGAGATTGTAGTGCTTACAGTATTTACCCATACAGCTGTAAAGGCAGTGACTTTGTAAATTATCCAGAAGCAGAAATCATGACCTCTGTGAGGAAATCTTCAAAATAAATTCTTTACTTCATGCCATAAAATATGGGAAAATTTCCAAGGTTGATTCCATTATTTTACACAAAAATACCAAGGCTGACAGTAGGCAATAATTCTTTAATTCCTGGTTCTTCCTCTCATGCCTTACCAGAGAGAAAAACTAATGTTTCCTCATTTAAAGTCTGACAATTGGTTGCCTGCAAGAATCTGAAAGATAGACCTCAAAGAGCTAAGACTGCTACTGAAACATGAAAAGGAGGAACATGGCAATGGTACCGTCCACTGTGGGAGGGTAAGGAGCAAAGAAAAACCCCACATATCCCTGAGAAACACCAAGGAAAAAAAAATTCATTCATGCTGAAGGAGGTGCACAAAATTCCTGTTCTTGACTTCTAGCATTCTAACTAAGCCAAATATTTTAAGTCTCACCTACTTTTGGGCTTCTGACCTTTGAAAACAAGTTACCTCACAGACACTCTCGCCTATTTGGTGATAGAAGGAGAAGAGTGGAATTACTTTCTGCTTTCTGAGTAACCTATGGCTTATGGAGGAAAAGCATCATACCCCTATGGAGCCTAACACCGGGATATGACCCCCATGCACAACAGAGATGCAGGAAGAAGAGAACTCAAATAACCTTTGAATGCTATTTATAGGCAAACATCCCACTTGAACTCTTTTCTCCAAATTTCTAGCATTTAGTGGGAAACCGAGTCCAAATGGGCTGCAATTGCCTTCCTGAATCAGAAAATGGCTCTGGCTCAGTACAGTACTCAGTGACTAACTGGGTTTAAAAAAAAAAACACTTGAAAACACTTCTACATTTTCAAGCAAAGAGCTAAGAGTAAACTTTGAGGACCAGTAACATCATCGACTTAACTCAGAAGCCCATGGACTTTTAGCCCCCAGTTTATGCCAATTATGTATAGCAAAGCAAACCAAAATACTCAAGTATTTTCAGAGGATGACCGAGTCTGCAACTTCTTTAAAAAAAAAAATCACTACCCTAATGGTGTATAGCACAGCCTAGTGTATAAGTTCATGTTTCAAACTGAACTTTTGAGAAACTGTCCATAAAACCTCTCCTCTACCTAGGAGGATCCACAGCCTTTCAGTGTACTGTCATTACATACATGCTGCATAAGAAAACATCCTGAAAATAAGATCTCTGGGAATGCCACAGTAGATTACAGAGTATAAAACGACCAAAAATCAGGATGTTACAGTCTTCAGAAAGAAAATACGGAATTTATTTTAATATGACCCAACTTGAAGAAAGAACACACTAATGCATTAGAAAAAACACATTCCTCTACAAACACAGTCCAGGGGACTCATACCATCACATCTTTTTATTCTTTTGCAGCATCCTCCTACAGTTCAAAAACAAAAAGGGAAGCGGGGACAGGTGCATCAAGAGATGCACTTTCACCTAGGTCCACATCTCTGAAGCTATGCTTCTTCAGATGGAGTTTTTGTCCATCAGAGGTCACAGAATCCAATGTGTGGCAGGCACACAGAGCACAAGTTTTACTGAGCTTCTTTGGAGCACAATGCAGAGAGAAATTGTAACAAGCATTAATCCAATGGACAGCTTCTGGATGGAGCTGTTTCAAATAGCAAGTATGGAAAAGTCCAGCCAATTATGATTTTACTAAAGCAAACCTCTTCCATCATTTATCTCCAGGTCTTTGCTCCTATCTGCGTAAAGACTAAAATAAAGTTGTTTTATCTCTTATTCTACCTCTACAGTTCAGGACAATCAGGCACTGGGTGTGCTCACTGTAAGAGAAGGCTAATAGTCAAAAGCACAGCCACATTGCAAGTTTCTCCTCTTTTCATTAACTAAATTTTCCTACATGCTCCTTTCCCTGTAGAGACTTCGAAAACATGCTCCATGCTTGTTTTTGGCAATACAGGTCAAAGCCAACCAGAAGTCAGGCCAGGTTCGTTAGAATATTCTTGCTCACCGTGGCCTTCCTCTGTTACTCAGAAGCCATGTAATTCTTTGAAAGCAAAGATAGAATTTTAGCCTTTATAGCGATTCAGATTCATGAAGCTTTTTTAAAGGACATACCTAAACAGGAGTGTCAGCAAATACATAATATACACACACACACACACACAGAGGAATAATCAACGGCACAAATACAGAATAATTTGTTCAGGTAACAATTCTTCAGCAAAGTATTGGTAGATTTAAAGTCAAATTCAACTTGCAAACCAACATGTCTCCTGCAAAAGGCAGACAACAAACTGGGATGTATAAATAAAAGCACAGCTTGCAGTACAGATGAAATAACACTCCTACTCTCCATGCATCAATAGAGCTCAACTTAAGTAATATGACTAATTTGGGGCAACAAGCTATGAAGAACAGAGATCACATACAGAGACTCCAGAGGAGAACAAGAGAAGATGAAAGTCTAAATAACATCACTTAAGAGCAGAGAAAGATTTGATGTTATTTAGCTTAAAAAAAACCCCAAAACCCACACCACAACACCAACTGAGGAAGATGACAGTCTGCAAGTCAGTTCTAAGGATGGCTGCATTGAAAAAGGGAACACTGAACTTGGATACAATGCATAAAACAAGCAGCCAAAGCAAGGCCACTAAAAAAAACACTAATTGCTTTATTACGACAATTTTCTTCCTTCCCTCGTGAAGCTCTTCCAAAGCAGCGTAGTGCCCCTTTTGCCCCAAGTTACGTATTTCAGCATGTAACACTAAGGACTGATACTCGGAAAAACCTTCTCATCCTAAGGACTGCAGTTGGCTTGGCATGCTGTGGAGCTTCCAGCACTGGAGATAGTTTGTCTAACCAGTTCTTAAAGCCACATGTCAGGAATGACACAAGCATAGCTGAATTTGCCTGGGGAGAAGGAAGAGAAGGAGATAAATCTAGATCTACGGAGATTTCTTTCAGCCCTATTTTTCAAAAAGTTTTAAGAAGCTGTACAGAATTTGAGGAAAAGGTGATGGCTAAATGACAAGTTAGTAATTGCTGTTTTAGAGATAATGCTTTGTTACACAGGGGAAAAAAAAGTTAAGAGAACTGCACTGTGCCTTTTGTTCCCACGGCAAGTATTTTCTTGATGGATATGAGGATAAATTTGTGCAATGCAATAATGTTGGGGGTTTTTTTTAAGTTTCCTAGGACGTGTTGAATCCTCAAGTATTTAAATACCTCATATTCACAAAGAATATAAACTCCATTTTTGTGTATGATGCTTAACGTACTACAGCTTGTTTTCAATCAAGAGATTTAAGTTCTTACTTTTCAAAATAAGGTCTTTAAAAAGGCAGAAAATAATTTATAATAGGCAATGAAGATGCTCATGCCCCACTGCAAAAAAAGCCACCTGCTTCCATAAGTAGAATCAAAGACGAGTGGCAGTATATTTTACATAATTTTATTTTTCATTCATCTGGTGAAAACTAGCTTGACTTTCTAGAAATAAGCAGAATTTGATTATTTATGTTATGCATATACTATATTATGGTTTATTTTGCTGGAAACTCATTTATTGTAATTACTTCCTAAATATACAATAGTAATATTTTGTCAAAGGTAAGTTACCAATTGAAAAAAGCAACAGATTCACCTGTTATACCATATATTGTAAAGCATTAATTAAAACAGTATAATCTGTTGCTTCTGACACTTTAAAAAACCCAAATATTTAATACCATTATAAAACTGATAGAACAATGTATCGTAGGTCCACCAACAAGAGCTCAGTTAATTCCTCTCATGTGCCCTGAGACACTCCTCACAGCACACAAACTAGACAGTTTAAGCAACTCCTACATAAACAGGTAGCAAGCAGCCCTGCTTCCAATATAATTATGTTACATTGCACAGTATACTTCCAATCAGCCCCAGAAGGGGTGGCTACACACTGAGACTACCAACCTGCCTTACCAGTCTTTCTAGTATGGAGCTAAGTGGCTGGCACTAGTTACTGCCACCACACTTTGCCATTAAGTTACAGAACATCAAAAAAATTGAAATCTGAGTGGGGAGATTCAGCTCTGATCTTCTGCACACTATGAAGCATTCACTTAATACTCAAACTCTGTTCTGAACACTTCTAAACTCTGGTTTTATCATCATGTGCTAAGGAAACTACATGACTGACATGCAGAAAATGATAAAAAATGCAAACCTAAAACCCAACTCTGTGTAATTGAGTTTTTTTAATAAACTATTAATGGAGTCTTCTTGCAGGAGATACAAGCAAGAAACACAGGCTTTTCTACCTTCTCACTCCTTCCTCACGCTCCTGATGCACTTAGGGAGAAGAGTTACATTTTGATGAACTCAAACTTGCAAGCATAGTAACTGCTTCATTTCACAAGGTTAACATCTATGCTCCCCTCTTACACAGGCATCACAAAGGAAGAATCTTACCAGTAGCCATCTGTTTAGAGAGGAAAAGCATGGACATGAATGAAACAGAACAACACAGAAAAAAATACTATACCACACTCAAACAAGATACATTTTGTGGCAAGACACTTGGGTCAACAGCAATATTTACCAGATATAAGCTTTAAGCGACCTGTGGTTTGAGCTAGTGTTCTAACTTTTTTTCTGTACCTGATTAATATCAGAGACCCGCATAACCAGCTTACCTGCAACATTGCTAAGCAAGATCTTTATTTACCAACTCTAGCACAAATCTCAAGACAACTAAAACAAAAGCTTGCTTCAATGTACTGTCAACAAACAAGTGTCTTACTCTCTGTCCCACAACAGACCCCTTGTACCTTGTAAGGGGTACCAGCTCCCCAGTACAGACCACAGTGCTACACAGCCAGCTCTAAGCTGATGGCCAGCAGTAGCACAAAGCCCAGTGTAAGCTTCTGCACCCCACTGCAAAGCCTGAATGTGATTATTTTCTCTTTGATGGATGAAGGAAGAATACTTGTAAACAAAAGAAAAAAGTAGGATCTCCTCTTGGTATAGGCTAAATTCCATCTCAATTCAGGCATTACGTAGGACTGTCAATAAAGCACTGCTGCTTTTCTGCCCAGACCCTCCCTAATTTCCTTCTATGGCTGAGGCTACTCCAAGCACTAATATAACAAGAAGTCCTGAAAAAAACACTGAATGGAAAGAAGTTTTTAATCAGTAATATCCCCGTATTGGAACAGGAGAGCAAAGGGGATTTTATCTTGCAGAAGAATCCAACTTGCATGAAAAAAAAAATATGACAGAAGTAAAACAGAAAGCAGTAGATATCCAGGACTTTGCAAAAATCATGTTAAAAGGAGACTTGCACAAGTTGTTTACAGTACGGTCATGAAGCACTGGCTGATTAATTATGATTACCTCTGATATATATAGATAGATATAGACATATATATATAAATATGCAGACAACTTAAGAAATTGAGGAGTACCCTGGCCAATTTTAATACTTCACAATTAAAACCTGTAACTTTGTCTCATCTCTTCCCACTCCCCATCCCCACTGAAGAAAAGTTAAAAATCGCAGAATATATCTTCGCCAAAGAATTCCAAAAGCATAGTGTTCAGATCTGGTAAGATAATTTAGCTGCCTGATACCTAAAAGCATCAATTAGAGTGTTACGACAATGAAACTGTTCTTCACAGCAAAACCCAACTGAAAAAGAGCCAAAGAATATGAAGCTAGTACATTTAACACACTTTCAAAGTATAGAAGTTAATTTGACTAAGAGCAGGATTAGACTAGACTTCTTCTAATCTAAAAGCCTACTAATTAGAAAAAAATATTTAAATCATGCAAAACCTCAGAAAAATATAATATTAGTAATTCAATTACATGCACAAAATTCAGACAGTTTATCCAACTTACTCAAAAGCACAACACATCTGTACATTTCACATACCATATATTCCTTCCCACTCTGAATCTTTAGGTGGTGAAGAAAGAAAATGAGCAAGTCACTGTAATGTGCCAGTATCAAAAAAGGCAAAAGCTTTCCAATTAACAAGACAGTGGTGATTTTAGCAGTAGTACAGCTTTGATCTCTAAAGAAAGGCCTAGAATGAAGTCTATTCAAACTTTCTTAATGAAAACTGTTTCTCTTGATTTGTATACTGTGTCCATGTAACACCAAGTATTTCAGATCAGATCAAATTAAGGTGAAAAGCCTTTCTTGGTTTAAAAAAAAAAAAGTATCAGTCAAAACAGTTGGACTAAGGTAAGACTTCTGCCATGTTGAAGGTGGCTAAACAACTTCAAATTTGATATTGCTACATTTTTACAATATAGTTCCATCTTTGTTCAAATTCCAGCAATTGTCTCTCAAATTCCCCCCATTAAAGGCCCTATTTTTCTTTTTTATTCAAAAACACCAATACAGACCTAGAAATGTATTTGTTACATTCCACAAGCACAGGGGTGCAGCCATTAAACTGACAAACATGAATCGTCCATTTTCTGCAGTCCTCAACTTTTACAGTTTGAAGTGGAGCTTGAATAACTCTTCAGAGATTAAGTTTCTAATGGATTAGATGCCCACCTCCATTTAAATCACAACTAAGTTACTCGTCAACCCTAAGAAATGAAACACCAGGTCCACACACGAATCTTACTGATCATAAACAACATGATCAAAGAATTTATCTAGTCCAGTCTCTGCCACTTTCCAAGGGGTCTCTCTGATGCAGGATGAAAGCAAGCTGTGCATCTTTTGAACTGTTCTTTTAGACCACAGCTCACTCCCCAGTAGTGCTGGATCACAGGTCTATCTTGTCACATTCGAGTCCTCTAATGTTGGGGGAAACAAATATAGTTCACTTTATTTTATCTTAATAATAAAAAAACCAAACCCTTGCTGTTAGTGAATAATGAATGGGTTTGGTCACATCACACACACACACAAAAAAAAAGCAGGTTTGGTCAACAGTTTGGCGAGTAAATATAGAGATACACATACACACACTGGAAAGCATTCAATTTTACAATTGCTGAATCTCACTCTATCCTTTCAGTTTATCCTAAAGCAGGCAGATTTTATCTGAGCCCATTCATATTTTGACCTGTGTTTTGTATTTCCACTAAGTAGGTGATTACTTCCACTTTTTGCCTTCCCCAGTTCCAGAATACACAACCCATTCCCACCCCCACAGCTCATCCCACCAGCTTTCCAAAGAGCAGTATCAGGCCCTCATGCCTGAATCAGGTACTGCAATTCACCAGGTATTAAAAGACACTTGCTACTAAAACTAGATTTCTCTTTCACCATTTATACTGCATTTAATCCTACAAAGTGTCAAATACACCAAACCATCTATGTGAGGGTCTCTAGTCACCTTTAATCCTGTATTTCAACAGAAAAGAAGGATGTATGTAACTCTGCTCCCTGTTTGAACATAAGGATGTACTCACACCCATTTCATTAAGCAAACCTTGGCTGAACATGGTTCCTCTCCAAAATACCCTGATTTTCCTCACAAGCCTCCTTATAAACAACAGCAGGACTTCTGAAGAACTCACTGCTAACAAAACTCCTCCCTGTGTAGATACTCAACAGGAACACCAAGTGCTCCAATGCTAGACAAAGAGTTTCTTTACCACTTTCTTCTGCCTCTATTTTTTGATGCTTCATTGTCAAAGTGCTTCAACATTCATATTGAGAAGGAACATGCTCAAAAGCTCTGCTGGTAAGGATACAGGCACCCAAGCTACTTCAAGGTAAAAATCAGTTCAGTAACATTCTACGTCACTTCCCAGAAAACTCAGCAAAACCATGCTGCAACACTATGAACAGGGTATTTTAACTGCAGGGATCAACATTTTGATGTTTTACAACTTTCTGTGTAATTCTGTGTTTTGAGTGCAAAATACACCAAACCAGCATCCAGGATGTTTATGTGACCACATGCTTCAACCAACACCTTTCTCTAGCCTCTTTAAGAAACAACCTGTACTCCAGAAAGAGGACTGCACTGCATAAGTTATTTCCCCTTCCTGATGCCTATAACAGGCGGGACCAGAAAATGAAAGAGCTTTAACCTGTTAAACTTTCCCCAAGTCTTTGGAGGCGAGTTTGCCCTTTTAAGAACACATGTTGAGGGACCCACAGAGGAACCTGCCAAGAAAAGCAAGAGCTCTGAAGGCTGTAACCGTTCATTCACAGCAGCAAAGAGCTCTCATCCTCCAGCAGTCAACTACTGTCCCTAAAAAGGAAATTTAATAGGCAACCTTACTGAAGATCCACAGAAGAACCACGATTCTTCAGAGCTGGAATATTATTTTAAGAAATCAAGTCCCGTAATTAGCAGCGGAGCTGAACATTTCTAGTGCAGAACATGAATCCACTGTCAGAATGCTAAGAATCTGTTTAATTACAGTCTGAAAAATAGAAACATCTCTGAACAGTATGGTTCTCTTTCCATAGGCTATTTTACCTATAAATCCCTTCTTTGCTACTAGAAGTCAAACTGAAGGAAGGTATACAAAAGACTTGGTTTGTTTAGGATAACTTCCCAAAGAACAGGATTCAATTGTTTTAATTTATCTTCCATTTCTGAAGATGAAAACAACTCATATTTATGATGTTCACAGAACAGTGAAGTCTCTCCTTCAGAATGTAAAATTAGTTTTTTTGTGAAATAATACAATTGCTGACAGTTGTTTAAAGATAGTTGTTCATTAACAAAGTGCCTGCACTTTGCTTAAACAGACTACAGAAGGAAGTACAGTTGTCCAAACTAAAGCTAATCAGCCAGGTTTTCAGAGGACCTAGTAAACATAAGGAATTTAACCACTGTTTGTGTGCACATGTACGTATGTATGTCTGTGTATATTTGCTGCTATGTTACGGGGGGCGAGGCACAACCCTCTTGCTAGAAACTCTACTTAAGACTGTCATCCTCAGCATCCAAAACCACAAAATATTTTAAGTCCTCTTGGAAACATAATAAACAAGCTGAATTGAAAAAAAAAATTATCCAGCACTCTTATGATGGGTAAATATAATGTATAGAAACATTTTTAAGCAGTTCAACTAACCTCTGGCCTCCACAGTTGCATATACAGGCCTAACCAGCTCTCAAATCAAGACAGCTACTTAAAAACAAAACTCCCACGTATCTTGAAGAGTGCAATGGTTGAAAACCACTTCTGCATAAGTAATTTGAAGAACATCATCCCATCTGGATGTAGTTGCTAGAACTTACCTGCCAGAATTAATGAACAGCATGTCCATGTGAGATCTGAGCATTAAAGGATTCATGAAGAATGAGCAAAACTAGTTTTGCAAGTCATACTCATTAAGATCCTAATGACACAGGCACAAACCCTACATGTGAGAAACCCTAAGAAATCCGAGACCCTAAATGCAAGACCAATTTTCCTCTAGATTGTAAGTTAGGGTCAAGCCTCCCACAGGAGAGGGGATCATGACAACAAAGGCCAAGCTACCCTGGAAACCACATCAGCCAAGGCCATAGCTAAACTATTTGTTTGAGCAACAGTTCTGCCATCTACTTTTGCAAGCTATCCTTAACACTGGGGACTAACATAACAAGAGAAATCACTTGCTTTTGCCAAACTACAAAACAATAAAAAGTCCCAACATTAGGCCACTTTGTTGCCATGATGTAAACCTAGAAGCTCACTTAAGGTTAGTTAGAAAGGGTATTTTCAGCCAAACCAGCCAGAGAAATCCAGTGAAGATATTAGAACACCTCCCAGAAACACTAGCTTCTTTTTCAATCACTTTCAAATTACGGCTTTTAATAATAAACTACCAGATTCTCAGTGTCTCCTTTAGGATAGCCTAATTATATTTTTAGTGTTCAAATTTACAGTGGGAAAGACAAGTACTGGTTAACTAGAGGACTTTCTTAACAGTATTTTCAGTCTTTTGATCTCGCACATTCATCAACTGGCATTAATTTTGTCCAGTCTTTTTAGAGAGGGAGATGGAGCCCCCAAACAAAAGCACTCTTTTCTTGATTTGCTCTTCTTTCCAGATTCCTTCTATTCTGTCCAGTTTCTACATCCCTACTCCAAGCACTCAGGGAATCAAAGCATGGAAACCTCAGCTTAAAAACAAATCATCTAATCCCAGGGCCAAGTGGCCAACTACTGCTTAGAAATCTAAAGAAAGCATTCTCACAGGCATTTCAAGAAGCAATGGTATCTCCTAGATTTGTTAAATACTGTGAAATCATTTTGAACACTGCAACCCTAGATGTAAGCACATACATCAGAGACTGAGTGCCCTCGTTAACACTAGCCATCAGACATCTCCACTGACAATTTATAAAGCTAGCAGTAAGTTTTAGAACACACCAGTCACCAGGTACAGGAGAGAAACTGAAACTGATTTTCATTTTTAAAAGTGCTTAAAAAAGGATCAGATTATTCAAATTCTCTTAGTGTCCAGATGTATCCCAGAAATAGTCTATCTTCCTGCAAAGCAAAGTTTGGCCCCCAAGAGTTATATCAGGTTAGAATAATTTTAGGGGACCACCTTTAATTAGGCTGCTGCTGCAACTTTCTGCTGACAAAAGGTATGCTATGTTCTAAGTTGGGTTTTTTTCAAATTCAAAATTCAAAGAGAGCCCAAAGCCTGAGTCCCTTTCCCCCGCTTCGCTTCCTCAGAATGCAGTTCTCCTTTAAGACTCTACATAGCTTTACATCTAAACACCTGCAAATAAATGCTATTTTATCTAGCTCTTAAGTGTGTTCAAAGCTAAAGTCTGAAAACTCCAATTTCAGCACACTACTACTAGTCTGAGTATGCGCCCATAATGATCAAACAGGCAGGGTTTTGTTTCAAGGCAGGGTTTTTACATCTTTTTGTCCTTGGAATTCTGAAACTGACAATTTTCAAATCCATTGTAAACACCCCAGTCACAAACCTTCCCTATAGAAGTAACAAATGTAGTAGCACTATGTTCATCTAGTCTGGTTCTGAAACATGAACATTAAATATGTGCTTCCCAACAGTCATATCTCAGAAACACAGAATGGAAAAATATTTTTGTGAAAGTAAAACCAGAGAAACAAGTATTTCACCTGTAAATTTCTGGAGTAATGAATTAATAATTATATATTGACCAAAGCAGCAGAAAAAAATTGTCATTTTAGCAAGTCTACTTCCTTCCACTCTCTCCCCTTTAATCCTCCCTCTGGTAACACATGTTGTCTCATCTGATCAATGAAATACCATTTAATTCAAATTAACTCTTCTAACTTTCTATGTACAGAAAGAGTGGACCTAGCAACCCTCAAGAGCTGTAAGAAATATGAGCTTGTTTTCCATGTTCTGCTGCACATCGTCATGATAACTTCCCAGATTTGTCAGTGTTTCACCAGGGTCAAAATTTACAGGTTGCCAGATCTGTATGCAAGTTAAGTTCAGAAAAAAACTATAGAAAGAAAGTACCTGCTGCCTCCAGTAAGGCTTCTAGTCTTGCTTGTGTTTCTGGATCCACAGTCCTCAAGTCTGCACCTTCTGCAGCACTCGATAAGAATAACTCCGACGTGGTTTTAAGCACTGGATTATCAAGATCTTCTTGGTCCAAAATAAATGATTCAACCTGTTTGCCAAGTTAGAAAAAAGAATTTTACCATTTTTGAAGTTTTATACTAAACCTGTAGTATTAGGAAAAACACAAAATAATTTAACTATATTATCATAACCATGTTTTAACTGTATAGATTATAGGACACAACTGTAAAAAACATGCAATCAACGTGCTGAAAAGGTAGTTGAAATCACAAAAGAAAAATCTCTGTGAAAAACAGCTTAATGTAAAAATTACAACTAACAAGATCTTAAAACTACAGCAAGGGCAACTCAGATTAAATATTGAAAAAATGTTACACATTTGGACAGTTAACCACCAAAACAGACTGCCACAAGAGGCTGTAGCATCTTTGTCACCAGAAGTCTGTCTACCTTGTTATTAAAAAAAGCTGTCAGTAATGACTTCGGTATATCTGAACCTATCTGAGAGCCAGGGAGGGATTGAATGGTTTCCCAAGATGTCTTTCAGTTCTATTTTAAAAGTAATTTCAACTAACTTAGAACAAGGATTTTGTTTGGTTTGAGTAGAAACACAATAGTTCACTAAAACTCAAAACCAAAACATCTGTTTCCAAGCTGGCACTTAGTATTACCTCAGTCATTAATGTTTTCTAGACAAGAACAGATACGTGGAACAATTAAGCAGCCAGGTATTCCAACTGAGCAGCAATAATGCTGTCCCACCAGTGGCCCACATGATCTCCAAATACAAGCTCATAGAATTACTCAACATAACACACTGTAGTTTTATGACAGCTTGCCAGAGTAAACAAGGAGAATACCTGACTCATACTCTAATGAGAGCAGAACTACATTTCAGAATCTGTCCCAAGTTCAGACATAATCTCCTCTATTTTCAGGAATATTTTAAGATAAAACCCCCACAATTTCATAATTAGACCTTACTGTTCAACACTATCACCATAGAAATGAGACATGCTCGTTACACAACCATTGCTGCCCTTTCCCACTTCATGCCCCAGTCTCAATTCCCTTTCTGTTTTCCCCTGTCTTTCTCACATCAGCAGTAAACTATCATCATATTCAGCCCTATCACAAAACACCCACAACACCTTAAGAAAGGGATAGTTTATACTTTAAAAAAAAAAAAATCATGCCATCTGCAAATTCATTAAGTGCCCCATTGTGTGAAAAATGTTAAGAGTCTGGAGATCTACATAGAGCACCACTATTCAAGAGCAACTTGTGTTAGTTTCTTCCCCTTTTTGATATGTAAATGTTCTGTAACATTATTCCCTGGTGTCCAAGCCCATCCATGGGTGTCCAGGGAAATGCAGTGCTAACGTATGAATACAATGGGCATCAGGGAGAAAGAGCTAGCTACAGGTGTCATATCTTATGTGCCAAGGCACAAATACTAAAAGCGAAGACAGCAGGCTATGATTTAGGACTCAAAGCAGCAAGATTTCTTCTAGATTAGTCCAGACGACGGTCCTAAAATAAGAGAACTGTCACCGGGAGAAAGAGCTGAACATTAAACAAGCAGAAAATTAGTGACCTAAACCAGTGATACACATTTTTACTACAAATGAAGAGCAGCTATTTAGAACTCACAGCAAAATGTATCCCTACAGTAAGATTCCCCTCTGCAGAACTCAGATTCCAGGTTAGGTCTATACAGCCAGTTTAAGGACTCCCTGCTGGTGTAAGCTCTGATGCAAAACTGACTTCTGGAAAAGTTCACCCTTATCTACAGGAGTACTTCAGCGTATTTCATTTTCTCCCCCAAGACTACACAAGGCAATCTGCCTCACCAATGTGCTAGAAATATTATTGCAACAACGTTTGTGTGACATGGTGACTGGCAGAAAAATCTCACTGTGTGTCTAAGTGACTATTCATTATATATAGCTGAGAACTACATACAAGAAATTTTATTACATGCTAATGGACTTTTTTTCTTTTTCAATTACACCACTAAATTTAACAGCAGTTCCCTCTTTTGAAGACATACCAAAAGGGGTAAAAGTGCTACCTACCACTGAAGTAACTGCACTTATGAGCAACAAATACTGCAGAAACATGCAAAGTGGCTTCTGGCAAGCCTTAACTTTCAGCCTCAAGGAACAGTCTGACAACACCCAGGCAAAGGTAAGCACATCAGCCTTGCATCAACCTTCCAGAAGCTGTCCCACTGCAAGTTTTAAAACTTCATTTTTTTGACACTTAGGTAAAGATATGGACCATCTCCTCCCTGACTGCTGCCACCCCAAGCTCACTTGTGTATATTTACAGGACGTTACCCGCAACAATACACCTCTTGAACCTAAATCAGTGTTAATTCACCATTCACAAATACTCTATCGACTTGCAAGGAACTTCTCTCTCTCCCCCCAACAGGAAGTACATTTTGCTTACAAGAACCTCTAAAAAAGTCTGTCTTTTTAACATTGATTATGCAAATACTACTTATTAAAGTGAATTACAGATACAGCTTTTACTTAGGGTACAAGCTGGGTAGTACTGGTGCAGTCTGTTCTTTTCACCACTCTTTTCAACTCTTACTGCCTTTCAGCTCTTCTTTAGGTTTGCAACTGTACTTCCAGAAACCTCACACATTTAAAGTCTCACACAAAAATCTTGCTTCATATACAGTATTTTCATCTTAGTTTTATATCACAGCAAGAAAAGGCAGCTGCTTTCATTATTTCTGCACATGTTGAGCATCAATTTTTAGTTTTTGTTTTGATTTTTAGTAAGAGCTTAATAACATACCCTCAATACAAATATAACTTGAGTGTGAAAATACTGAAAATCCATATGCAAAATGTTAAAATAGCTGTACCATTGCCAGTCTCCCAGAACAAGTTTCAATGCATTTTCAAGTCAGAATGTCTGACATTTCTGTAAATCAATGCGGTTTCTCACACATGAAGATGAGGCTAGAGAGGATGAACCTTATCACTAACAGCAGAGTAAGAAATTACCTAATCAACCAGATGTCTCCTGTGAATGGAAGTGACCTGCGATGATCACATATTAGTAATTTTTAAATTTTTTTTAAATCAAATTACCCCAAATAGATCAAACAAATTTTAATTTTTAAACAAACAAAAAAAACTTTGCAAAAAAACCCAAAAAACAACACAAGCAAACAAAAAAAACCAAACAGATTTCATGTTAGCATTCCTGGAAGACTCAATATACTGCTCATGTGGCAAAATTTAGGCACTCTGCTCTATCCTAATCAGATCTGCAGCAAAGTGATAGAGTAACCAGTCACTGTGCTATTTTTGGATTATTTTGCGAGCTGCTTTGGGCAATTAATAAGCATCTTACTTGGTAAGGCTTATTAGGAACACATGGATTCAAGACATTATTCTAACTGCCGGAACAATTGCAACTAGGAATGATTCCCAATCAAAAACCAAAAAAGCTGCTAGCTGCATGGGACCTGAGTACAGGGTGCTGAACATCAGCGTACTTCACTACATCATCGTGTTTCACACTCATCCACAGGAACGATGGAGCTTTCCTGAAGTTCTGCCAAGGACTGCAGCAGCCTCACAGCTCTGCAGATCCAGTTACACCACTGGTTCCTCCCTCCATAGCAGCTACATTCACAGCTATTTGGACCCAACTACATCAGTATTTATATGTTAATACCATGATTGAGTTTACCTGAGGTCAGGGGTATGTAAAGGCATAAAAGACTTTGCAAGCACTAACATCACAACTAACACGAGCAATTCTTGCAAGATGGGCAGTGATATATGGGGTTAGAAACACATTTCTAATATTAAGTCTAAACTGATTTTTCCTACATTGCACTCCTGCAAAAAAAGCACTTTACCCAGAATAGCCAGAACCTGCTCACAAAGAGCCTGTTACTGACACAGGCTACAGACGATGGAAAAGCTTCCTGTTGTAGCTGTACCAGCACCATTCTCTCCTCCTCCCCTTCCTGCAGGCAAGGGCAGCAGCAGAGACAGCTCATTCTACCTTCTTCTTCCGTTCATGCCAAACTAGTATTTTTGGGAAGACTATCTTCACAAAAATTGTTGATAGGAAAGAGAAAGCTGCTATTAAATCTTTTCCTTGAACTTGTATTTTCCAGATACACCCCGAGTTAGGAACACTTTTCTCGGGTAACAATACTCCTTGCTCTGTGTTTGTGGAGTGTCAACAAATACTGAGGACCCAAGCCCTTGACTAGGACTCCTGAACTCCTATCTATTACGCAAATAAACAACTACCTGATTTTCTCTTTTGTGTTAGGTAACCCTTCCTAATTATTTCTATAAAAATTCCATTTGGACATGTGTCTAAATACATCTGAATATATGCAGAGGGACCTTAGCTTACTTAAGGCTAATATAGGCCTGTAGATCAGGCTGAAAGTTCATACCTACAAAGTAGAAATAGATCATCTATATTTAAACTATTTTCATTCCATAATTAACAAGATGTGCAATGGTCTGTTAGCATCACACTAGGAAGATACTGTGGTTTTGTCTGATAAACCCAACCTCCGACAATTTATGTTGTCATGTCCTTTATTACACTGAATGCCAATATCTGATTACTACTTGTAATCCTGCTCTAAAAGTTTTGGGGAATACTGATAGGACATCAGATACCATAATACTAAGTTAAGATTTATTTGTATTTCAAATTTGACATCAAACCTCTTTAAACTGTACATATAAAGAATGTCAGCTTCAAAACTATTAAACATAGTTATTCCAAGGAGAAAGTAAAGTGAAGGACTTTGTCACTGACATGGCACTCTTAGGAGCTTCCTGTGACAAGTGCACCACTACACCCCTTGCGTAGACTCTCCACGTCAGCAAGGCTGGCTGGCTTTGGTTTACCTTAAGATGTACTTTTCAACCCCCCCCCTCCCCCCCCACCCCAGCCATGCCAGTCAAACATTTTTGCACCTACTTAAGATATCTTCCTAGCATTATTATTTCAGTTTCAAGCGATGGCATAAAGGAAAAGGAAAAACCACACACAAATGCAGGTATTTTCACAACACCTTTCAGTGGGACCTCAGTACACTACCCTTTCTTGGCACTTCAAAGCTAGAGAAACAAACACTTCAGAGAAGTACTTCAGAGTCAGTACATAGGAACAACATATAATCAATCTAAACAACAATTCAGACATAATTAATGACATAAGACCATACCCACTCTGTTAGGCTTGAACTTTAATTTCTGAAGACAGTTTCTTCAATAAAAAAAAAGTTTCAGCCCAAGAAGACAGAAGCCGCTAAGATCTGTGAATCACCAAGGGATCATCTTCCAGTGCCAGCCCTACAGATCTCGTGATTACAAAGTACCCTAACAACCCAGGGGAGTTACAGGGTGCCTGGGGACACCACGATCTCAATGGAGAAAGCATACAGAATCTGAAACATCATTTCCAGTCACTGCTCATCTTGGAACAAGTCAGGCAGCTATCAGACACTTTCATGGGTTGATTTAACACATCAAAAAGGGAGAAAACTCGGGGCGGGGGCAGGCAGGGAGCAAATAACTTTCTACCACTTTACTGAATTTCATGGACTTACAAAGGGGTCTGATAAGCTGGAACACCATTCTTCCGGGAACAGCAAGCCATTAGATCAGCTCAGCTCCCTATGAGGCTACAAACCCAACTGCCCCCCACATTTAAGTGGAGCTGTTCGTACCTGCACCCCACCTTAGCTTAGCAGTCTACAACAACAGTTTTGTAGGCAGTAAATTAAACTGGGAGGGTGAGGGAGAGGAGGGGTGCAAATCTATTTAGCTCCAATTACAATAGGAAGTTGACTAACTTGAGGTAGGATTATCTAAAGGACAGCCTTTATTCCAATATATATTAAGCAATTATCAGATAATGAAACAAGCAGCTACAGGATCTGGGCTGTGATAAGTTCATTTCAAAACACAGGTTCATTTTGCAAACACTGCTATAGATACAATGTAAATAAAGATGGACACAGCTTTATGCTTTGTCACTGGAGACAAGGAAAGTGCCTCTCACACACACACTGTGGTCCAGAAGTCTGACATTCGTGTATGAAACTGTGCCATATGTTCTTGATGTGTTAGCACACACTCAAACTGATCTCAGCATTAACTTAAGCTGACTAGAATGGTGGGTGAGACAACCAGCCATGAGAGGCCTGACATTTGTATGGCAGCTCCTCTCTGCTCAGTCCAGCCCCATCAAAGGATCTCTCAAGCCTGGCACCCCAAGTCACTAGTCAATTCTCAAAATTATGGCTAGTATTTGAAACATGCAGATAAAACAATAAATCAGAATTAACGTTTTATGGGAGTACTCTTCCATGCCAGAGATTGTTGATCCTGGGTTTTCAATTTTCTTGCGCCAACACTAAACGCATAAGCAGGCATTCATGAGCAAGCATCTGTCAGATGCTTCACGTAAATTTAATCACTTACCTAATTTCTCTCTTAAGCAATCAACTGATACTAGATATCCTTATGCCAATTCAAGTAGTTTTGAATACTACAAACTCCACCTTATCACACGCCTCTGGACAGAGCTGTCCGATTTATGGTTCTTCCACAAACAAGAAATCTCCAATTCACTTTTATTAAAATACTGTTCCACAATGACAAGCCCAAGACATCACTGCACCCCCAGTTAACCCTCAAAAAACCTAAGCCACAAAACACACAGGTTGAGTCCTCTTGGTACAAGAGGCTGGCAACACTAAAAAGTTTCTCTGTATAGCAGAAAAGAAAGCATTACGCATTTCAGTCACTATTGGGGAAAAAAAAAAAAACCAAACCAAAAACTGCCATCACAAAACTGTCAAAAACCAGCCTGCAGCCATCATATATTCCACGTCTGATAAACAAAAATAATTATGACTAAGTTTTCCTGATGTACAAGAGAATCTTTTGCAGCAAGAAGCTGCCATTTACAGAAATGGAACTGACAATTGAAATATATTCAAAATTCACATGAATCCCAGAAAATCAAGTGCCTGTTCTTGACATATACAGTCTTCATACTGAAGAAAACCATTGAATGTAGACCAGTAAACCTTACTAAAATAAACAAGCCCCACTTACACTAAGCACTCCTTATTTTCACATATTATATCTCAGTCCACTCTGAATCATGCTTTCAGTGCTCCATCTTCTCCATGTGCTTTAAGATTCCCTCATCTTAGACACTTTTTCTGTCTAATAATCCTGCAGAAATAGACCCTCTTCTTTCCTCACCTCAAACCAAGGAACAGCAGGCATAACTCAATATTCTGATTTATTAGAATATAAAACAGGATTGTTGCATCAATTTAGCCAGGGCTTCCAGGGTGGGATCCTTGCTCAAGTATTAAATCCCAGGCATGAAAACAAAGCGAAAGAAACTTCAAAACAGAAGATGAACAAATGCATTTATTTGTTGATGTAAAAGCTCACACCCACCCAAGATGGCAAGTATTCTAAGCCACCTTGCTGGGAGTGACCTTTTAACACCTCTTGTCAACCCAAAGGGACACAGTGCTTAAAGTCATACAAGTGGATCCGACGAATGTAGCCCAGTCTAGTAATTCAATGATCTGTTCTCAGGCCAAGCTATATGTCTGAGAGGAGTCTCAGCATTTAAAGTGAATAATTAACTTCAAATTATCTAGAAGCTTATACCAAACTGAAAATCATACTGGGCTTTCTGTTATTCTTAGAGCTGAGGCTAGTGGTAGCTATTTTTTCAAGGCTTGTATAAACAGGTTTGTCCGTGCTCTACTACTGCAAAACCAGCAGAAACCATAATGTAACTACTGATCCATCAGTTTGCCATTGAAAAGAAACTATCATTATGAATAACATAGCAGAGATGCCCATCTAAAATACGATCCACTGAAAACTCAAGAGGTAGCAGTAAAAGGGCTTTAAAATGTAATTATTTTAGAAAAACAATGAAAAGATGTACATCCCTATAAGGTATTGAGTTTATCCTACCTAACAAATCCTAAATGTTAAGCATCCACTTCACAGACTCCCTTTTCCCCTGGCTACCTGGCCACGCTGTGGACGAACACATGCTCCAAACAGGTGATGCTCTGAAGCCACCATGATTGAGGAACATGGCTCCAAAGTAGAACATTCAGCCCTGAAAGCTGATCTCCTCTTTTCCCTTGGTTTGAAATACGACTGATTTACTACCTACTCGCCATGTGACACCATTACTTTTATTCATGATTTTGGAAAGGGAAGAGTTCAACAGGGTTAGGGATTTTCCTAGAAGAAAATCTTAGTTAATTAGTAATCTCTGTGTTTTACTGACAGCAAATGAGAATAACTTATGGACCTAGCTGAAACTTAACGCCTATGAAATGCTAAAACAACCAGAGAAGTGCTTTTCAGTTGGCCCACTGTTCATCAGCCAGTGAAACATCCTTTTTTTTGCTTGACAGATAGAGAATAATTTTTCCTGCAGGATGGACATACAGTTAGGTAACTTTCAAAACTTCCCCTGGTCAGAAAAGCCAGCCACACACGTTCCTTCTCACTTACCACCAGCATTCTGACAAACACAACGTAGCAACTCAACCATGAGTAAGTAACCCCTCTGAGTCTAGGACACTTTTCCTTCAGATTCTGGGATGCTTTGCAAGAGCTAAATATGAAAAGCAGTTTTTAAAAAAAAATAAAATCTGTGCAACTCCCTCTTAGAAGCAAAAGGCAAAAATGAGTAAGTGGTCTCATCCCCTGAAAAGCAATTAAGAAGTAACAGGATCCAGCACAGGACCAATTCTTTTATTTATGTTTCACAGTAATAAGTGTTTTCTAGATGCATTTGAACAGAAGATGCACTTGAACAGAAGACGCACAATACTGCCAAAATTGAGAAAAAAATCTAGTATTTTATAAAACTTCCAAACAATTGATGTTACCTAAGAAAATATTCTTAAGTAATGAGTTGCAAGAGTAAAAGGAAGACATTATCCTCCGATAGGATGCATTTCCATAAATTTCACTTGTTCAGCATTCCTCCAAAAATACGCAAAATGAAACCTCTGCACCTACCCAACAAAAAGGGAGAGCTAGTTGTCAGCGGGGGGGAACAAACAACAAAACCAAACCAAAAAAATCCACAGAAACTATCTATTGGAGGTATACCAAACAGTTAGAGCTCAGACAAGCATATCATCCTAACAAAATGAACCCTTAAATCCAAATATTAATTCACCTGTACCCATTTTTTTCCTCTTATTCAGAGGCAGCACAGTTTTATAACACAGACTGCAGTAACGAGGTTGCTACAAAAAACAGTATTTATATAATTTGAAAGTTAAAACTAATCTTCAGCTTATCATAGAAGACCAAGGTCATATGAGGTATCAGTGAGAAAGTTTCTATTTAAGATAACCTCTGAGGCCAGGCACTTTTCAAAAACTTCCTAAATTTACAAAAGTACTTGAATAAATCACTGATTTCTGAAGTTTTGCTTACAGTATCAGTATCCCATTCCTCACATGGACATTCCCATTAGGGAGATAAGCTTTACACAAGGACTTTAGATGGTATTTGCATGGTTCATGGGCTGCTATTAGGAAAGAAAGTATCCACAGAAGGAAAATGAAAGCACCCTACTGAAGACTTGAGGCTCCAGAGCTTAACACCAAGTTCCACAAATAGTCCTCAAACAAGATGTAGAAGTTATTTTTCTTGCTTCATAAACTTTTAAGTGGAAAACAAATCTAAAAAAGGTTCCTTTTTCCATATAAGTCAGACTTGCCTCTGTTTTAAATCCAAGAGTCACTTTTATCCCCAACAACAGCTTAATACTTCTAAGGAATCTTCATATATGCTACAAGAACTCAAAATGACCTACTAAGATCAAAGCTATGCAGCCTCCTCACCTGCAGGGTCTAAACCCCAGTTTTGAACTCCTTCAACAAACACGTCAATTCAGTAATGTCGCTGCTCCCAGTTTTAAAGGCCAGGCCACATGTGCACACAAAAAAAGGAGTGCATTTACATTCCCCTTCCCTCCACACCTACCCTTCCTTTAAGTGAACGTCGCAGGGATGGTTTGAGCTCTAAGCACAGGACAATGTTGGAACAGCATCATCCAGCTGTCCTTACAGCTGTATTTCAGGATCCTCTGAAAGGAGGAAAGGAGAGAGGAGAGCATCCCAACATCAAGCCCACAACGGGGCAGCTGGGTAGCCCCAATTTAAATCAGAACACAAGAACTCGTGATTCACCAGCTGTAGTCTTGCCTTGCATTAATGCTCAAATGAACCCTTTCCCCCTCCCTGTAACTAGTCGACTGCTGAAACCTATGTGCAAATTTGTAACTAAATATAGATGTTCTGCTAAATTTGGTAAATCTCTCCTTACCAAGGGGTTGCACCACATATTTATATAATTACACAGTAGTATTTCACATCTTTACTGTCTACACCTATCATTAGAAAACGGTTACTGACATTTATTTTAGGTCATGTGCTCAACTGGGTCAAGCTGCACTGAAGGGAAACTAGAGTTCTGCAAGTAACTTTAGAAATCAGTTTGTTTTAAAGTGTTACTGAATAGTAAGTATTAACTGTAACTAGACAGACTGTTTCTAGCTACCAGTTAGTCTGAAGGCCAGACCTTCAAACTTACTGAGATATCTACCAAGATTTTTCCAAGAATTAAATGCCTAATCAGGCTGGGAATGAATGAACACCCGACTAACCCTACTAAGCAATCTGCATCCTTAAGCATCATCCCAATACTTTTGGAAACCTGAACCCATTATCCCTCACTGTTTTCTAACCAGTGAATAATTCTTGAAGAAAATTTTCCATTTTGCTCCACCTCTTACTTCCTCAACTTTGAAAGAGCTCGTCAACATAAGAAAAACATCAACTGCTAAACTGAAATTTAGGTTTTTCAGAGGAAAGGCTTTTCTGCCTAATATTATCTACCTGAATTTGCATCAATTTTTTTAATTTCTAGTCCTTATGGTCGAGAAAATGCTGCCATTTACTTTATTTCAAACCTAATACAGAAAACTAAAATGTATAAGCATTAAATTGACCTCAGAAGTCAAAGATACATTGCATATACTATTTAAGAAGCAGTGCCATGTTAAGAAGGTTCACTAACATAGCAACAACTTTAACAGACTACATTGACAATTTAGAACAAACTACCTAAGTATTTACTCTGAATTCAAAACCCTGTTTAAAAATTAAGAGGCCTCAGATTAGGGGCGGGGGGGGGGAAGATTAAGCTCCAGCCAAAATCTCCAAGTACTGAAGTGATCTGGAGTGCATGCCATTTCACTATTAATTCTACTCATTGTAGGAGGTAGGTTATGTCTGATTTTTAATTATGCTTTATGTAAATATCCCCAGAGGCTTAGGCAATAGGTACAGGCTTAAGTAAGGCAAGCTGGTGTAGGCAAGCAGCCTGCTCTGGAGAGGGAAGCTGAGAGCTGAGTTGACTCCATAGCCAAGGGGTGGGTGAGCTCTAGTTGCCATTGAAGGCCTCCAAACCCCTGAATTACAGAATGCAAGAGAATTGCTACATTTAAACGCTCACCGCCAAAAGCCACTTACTGAACTGAGCTCCAAGATCCTCTGGTACTTTTGTCAGCACAGCTGGCTTCTCCTACTTGATTTACAACAGATCAGCAAACTGCACAATCCTGCGAGCACTAACACTTGCCATATTTATCACTTGCTTCAACTCTCTATTTCTACAGCCCAGCTTTCTACCACGATGGTTTTTGATAAGAACCTGCATGCTCTGTGGCCAGAAGCCCTCAACCACCAAGGACCCTATGGACTTCACATAGATGCACTATTAATCACTGCCCTGCCAGCACACCTTCACCTTGACCTACAGGCTTCACAACTAGTATGGAGGAGGCTGTTTAATACTCATGCCTTTGGCACCACTAAGTGCCAGCAAAATTCACAAGGAGTCGTAGTAACATACTTAAAATTACACCAAAAGCTCACTCTAAACAAGTTGCATGCTGTGTCCAAACCCTGATCAAGCTTAGAAGGCAACCAAGCAACTATTTACACCAAGGTCAAAGCCACCTCATCCCTCAGACTGCAGCCAATGGCCAAAGTTTCTCTGAATGCCCAGGAGAACCATGGCTTCCCCTCTGTTTTACAGAGAAATAGCACAAAGCCTTCTGGCCTTGTCCTTCCATGCCCAAAGGCATGCTTCAGCTTGCAACTGTTTCTATTTGCATGTGATAATTTTAACTGGTAATTCTAGAAAATATTCTATACAGCCGTATTTAAATTTCACCTTGCAGACCTGATACAACCCATTTATACAGGATCCACTTCAGTCCCTGGTTTCCCACCCAGCAGTCTGGTGAATACTGTAAGTGGACACTGAGCTAGGAAACCAGAAAGCTTTGATTTTTCTCTTAGTTCTGCAATGCAGGATAAATGTGGCACACACTCTTCACTGTCTTCACCCGTAAAATGGGAACAGTACTCCCACTGTAAAGTACTTGAAGATCTGATGTAAGAAATGCAATATATTTTCAGAAAAAGTTAAGCTAAAATATATTGTTCTTTTCATTCTCTAGATAAATACTTCATTACACTCTTCGTCCTGTGCTTCCCTGATTATTTTCTTTTCTACCTAATTTGCCATTTTGACTAATCCAATTATTTTAGCATATTAAATTCAGACTAACGCAAGGATACAAAACCTAAATACCACTGCAGAGCCTACAGAACATTGTACCATTGTTTTTATGAATTCAAAAGTAGAGAAAAAAGTACAGATCAAGACAGCATGGCAAACACTCACTTTATTTTAATTCTCCCTTCTAGTTCTCACTAATTCCACTCACTGGTAATAGCTGAAGGCATACACCCAAATCAGTGACTCATGGCACAAGACCACAGTCCAACAGTCACTGGGTTTTCAAAGCAGTGCTGTTCAAGAATTGCAATGTTTCATCCAAGGAGTATAATTGCCTTTTCTTTGTTAATAAAAAAAAAACCACACACAAAAACAAACAACACTGACAACAGGTGCTTCTTTAGTTCTCATACATACAGAAGAAAAAAAATTGGAAAAAAAAAATTCACTCTTGGTCCTCCCAGCCCTACCCTGTAGTCCAGCAAGGCAGCACAGATGTGAGGCACATCCTTCCCAGCCATGCTTCTTCCCCAGGTTACTCTCCACTACCAGAAACACAGGACAGAAGGAACTCCCCAGGCAATTTCAGCTTCGAGATCAGCCCAACTCCTCTACATGTGTTCTGGAAATCTCCAAGTGTTTTAACTCCAACTTTTTTTTTTTATTATATATTTTAAACAAGAAAGCTTTTCCCAGGTTTTTCAAACAAGTAATTTTACTTCAGCAGCTGTTTGGAAACCTTTATTTTTTTGACCTCAATGCCAACCTCCCAGACACATTATTTATAATAGGCTGTCTTTCTTAATACTTGCTATTAGTCAAAAGACCAATAGAGTGCTTAGTAAACACCTTAGCTGTTCAATCTTCACATCCTTTAAATAATGGGGCGGGTTCAAAAGGGCTAAGCTTTCAAAGCAGAACTCTGCTCATCTTTTAAAGAGTCACAAACACTCTGATACAGCCCACTTCCCATCATTTTCCACGTTCTGTAACTACTGCTTTGTATCTTCAAAGATACATAAATATGTGACATGAAAGACATCCTAGAGAGCGGAAACTCATAAATTACTTGCGTCCTATTCTATCTACAGCAGGCCTTCCAGCTCCCCAAAACAGGTATGTACTTGAACATGTAATCACCTATCATCATATGTTCAGGATACCAATCATGCAAGGAATGTTCACATACAACTGCTCATCTGCCTGATCATTAGATTTTTAGTTTAGTTAAACATCCTGCTCTTAACACAGTTTTTAACTTTGGTTAGGTGGTCACGAGCAAAGTGCAAATGTGAGCCTGCATCAGTTTAATCACTTTTTTATTCAGATAAGACAAGTCAGTTCAGGTGTCGGGAGGGCCAGACAAAAGAGGATCATCAACAGAAGGCAAAAAATTTAGACATGGGAGGATGAATGCAGGCTCCCCTCCTTCCATTTCTTCAGAAGAAACATGGACACACACCGAAGCACCCACTTGTGACCCCCAATGAAAAAATGGTACGTATCACCTTGGCTACCATCTTCTTCCTCCTGCAGGAGCGCACAGAAGTACAAAACACTGGAACTGCAACAAGCTTGCAAGTGCTAGCCACTTTCTCCTGCTCTCCACTAAGACTACATAAGGGCTGCGATGGCGGCTGTGATCTCAAGTCTTCTTTCTAAAAGAGGCAACTAAGGAAATAAGATTCACCCCTTTGGTGTAGGATGAGTGGGCAGTAGCGACAGATAAAAGCCTTCATTTACCTTCTCTCCCTAGGCTACATAAAGCAGCATTAGATGCAAGTTTACAGGCCCAACAATGCTCCATTTGGTTTGGGATAAGGCTCCAGTCCCTCCCCCACGCCCTTCCCTTAAAACTCCCTGCAGGTTTGGAAGATCAAAGGAAGACACCTCCATTACCCTCGTCCATTTTGTTGGCTAAGAATATTTCTACCGCATAAAAGCGTGTATATATGTATCCCTATGTATCTCTCTCAGGAATTTAGCAGAGTCTGGGAATCCCGTATGCTTCCTCCCGAGTCCAGGGCAGCGATACCGGGGCCGTAGGCTTTACTTTGTTCTCCGCTGGGTGGAAGATCTCGCCTGCCCCTCCAAACCTGGTTCAAAGTGGAAACCACTCCTCGAGGTCAGGAGGCAGGAGCACGGGAGACATCTTTCCCCCACCCTCCGCACGCAGAGAGGCAGCGGCGAGCAGAGGGCCCGGCCGCCCCAGGAGGGTGCCGGCGGGGCGCCCGGCCCCCTTTCCCCGGGGCCCGCCGGGAGG
>NW_010972635.1:855000-855212 GCF_000737465.1 Haliaeetus leucocephalus | reverse complement strand
GCCCTGAGAGCGCACGCCGAGGCGGTTAGAGCCCGCCGCCCCGCCCCGTTTCCCCGGCCTCGCTTCCTGAACTTCCCGGGAGCTGATTGGCCGTCTGGAACATCAGTCACGCGCCGTGCCAGAGCTCCGGGCGTCGACGGGGCGAGCGCGCTGTCGGTCAAAGCGAATCCGGGAGCCGCGGATTCCGGTTGGCCGGCGGGGTGGCGGGGCGG
>NW_010972635.1:838715-854868 GCF_000737465.1 Haliaeetus leucocephalus | reverse complement strand
GGCCCGGCTGGTCTGCGAAGGTCCCTTCGGACCCAGACCGGGCCGAGGTTCGACGGCGCCCCGCGTCTGCCGAGCCGGGCGGGATCCGGCGGGCGGGCCCCAGCCGCGGCCTCCCCGCCTCGCCCTGTCCCGGCTGCCCTCCTAGGTCCCGGGGACGTTTATCTCTGGTCCCTGGCGATGCATCAGCTCAGACTGGAGGGAGAAGCGAGAGGGGGACGAGGCTGGCAGCGCGCCCGGCCCGTGCTCCCACCGCGCCGCCAGCTGCAGCCCCGCCGGGCAGCTCGGTCCTTAGCTCTGGCCCAGTTCAGCCCCCGCACCAAAGCATCCCCAGCGACGGCCGTGGACGAGCGTAGCGCCCAGGACGTCGCCCACCTCCTCGCTGTTGCTTTCTTCCTTCCGATTCCCAGGCTGTTTCCCCTCTGCCTCCTTCCTGGCCGTTTCGGGCAGGAGGCTGTCCAGCCAGCTCAGGTCGCGCGGGGAGAAGATGCGCTCCAGTCCTTTCCGGATCCCCACCAGCGCCAGCAGCTGGGACCAGGGCGAAGCATGGATCAGCATTGCACAGTGCTTGGGGCTGGGGGCCAGGCAACAGGCAGCGTGGTGCCTCTCGCACCCCCTCCATCCCCCCGGTAAATGCCAGGGAGGTGGCACATCACCTCTCCTGGCTTGGGCCCAGGGGACGATGCTTGCACAACGCCTGCAAAGCGGTGGCGGCCCCAACCCAGGAGGTGAAGGCTGGCGGCCAAGGCGTGTTGTGGCCCTGCAGGGACCCCACTGGCTCTCGGGGGTCTGAGCAGCCACGTACGCTGCCCGCCAGGGCAGCACCTGCACCCTTGCCCAAGGCGAGCACCAGGGCTCCAGCGACGCTCAGGGCACGTGTGGGCAGCACCCAGCCCGGCACCGAAGTAGTGCCACCCAATGAAAAGGGTCATCATACCATCACTGGGAAAATAATAGCGGCCATGGTGGACTTCAGGACCCAGAGCAGGGCCAGGCACAGCAGCTGGATGATGGTGAAGAGGTGCACTCTGCGCAGAGGCACGTGGCGGAGGTAGGCGAGGTCTGGCTGGTGCTTGGCTGGTATCAGGAGCAGCCGCACACGGTCTGTGAGCTGTAGCAAGAGGATGGGATGTGGGTCACACACCTCCAGCTTTCAGGCAGCTCTCACCCACCTCCCTCTTGGGACCAGGGCTGGCAGGATGGGTTTTCGCCATTCTTTTTGCAGTTCGGTCTTCCTGCTGTCTGCCCTGACCGCCAGCATGATGCCTGGGTGGGTGAATTTGTCTGCAAGACTAGGGGTCTTGGTACCAGCATCAAGCCAGGCCAGGGGAGTGCTTTCCAGGCAGACATCTAGAAAGGGCTCAGGCTTGTCTTAAAGGGTTAATTGAGCAATAACAACACCTTGATCCCTTTCCCTGCATGCAGGAAACTGCTGCTGCCTTTGCCAGAGCACAACCCTGGATTCCCCAAGCGGAGGGAGGGGTGGAAGGGGTTTCCCAGCCTGTCATCCAGAGCAGGGTAATTGCAAGGAAAATGTACTGTTTAGAGGAAAAAAAGGGGTAGGTATTTCTGGAGTGGGGATTTTTTACCCCTCTGTGGGTTTCTCGGGAGAGGAACAGAGCTGGCACATCAGCAGCAATGCCAGGACCAAAGGACCAGCAGGTCCCAGCTCTGCCTGCAGCTCCCAGATGGGGACATCCCTGCAGCTTTGAGAGCAAGTCTGGGTTATCTACTGGTCCCTCCACTTCTCCCAAGCCACCTGATCCATCAGTGCAGAAGTCACTTGTGCTCCTCAGCATTGCAGGCACCTCCCTTTCCCTTTTCGCTGCCCCAGGAAGGTCCCTGTGTCCCTCCTTGCCCTGGGCCTGGCAGGGAACCAACCCGCGTACCAGGCTGCACATCATGCAGAGATAAAATCCAGGCTCTGCTGCACAGTGAGAGCTGGTATTGAGCAAGCCCCCTCATTGCCAAAACAGACCCCACCAGCACCCCCGGCATAGCCCCCGCTCACCTGGATGCTGTTCAGTGCCGCCACCCCCATGTGCAGAAAGACCCCATACAGCACCGGCATCGGGATGTGCTGCAAAACAGCAGGGTGAGGGGTCAGCAGGGCGCAATTCCCCGAGGGGACTGCGCTTGCTGAGCATCCTCTCCTGTGTAAAAGCCTGCACATGTGGCTGCAGCATTTGCTTCCTTCATTTCCAACAGCCCAGTTTAATTTCATGGCTTTTTGCTTATCTTTTGGCTTCGAGGGCTTTAAAGCCCAGATGTGCTCCTGGCTACGCTGCTCCTGCAGGGACATTGCAGTCTTCAGAGAGGGGAAACATGCACCAAGTTCCTTGCCCTGTTTTCCAGCCCATGGTAGGAGCAATCCAGGCTGGAGATGGAGAACACGACGCCAAGCCAGTTGGAGATACGGCTTATGGCTATAAATGCTGGGGGGTTCCTGCCTCCCTGGCACATCGCTTTCCTTTTTACCTCCTCTGCAACTGTGATCTAGCTCCTGCCCTCTGTGCTGCTCAGCATGGTTTGGTTTTCTCCCAAGCCTAGGCAGGCAAGGAGGGAGAAGGGGGTCATTTGCTGCTCCCCCTGGATTCCACCAAGGACACAGGGACTGGCCAGGGCTGGGTTGGCTTCCCTGGCATCACACCAGGGCCGTTTGAGAGGAAGCATCAACCCACATTCCTGAGGCAGGAGGTAACTGCGAGTCCTGGGGCTGCCGCAGGTGTGGCAGGGGGAGTTATAAGGGCAGATGCATCCTTGCATGAAGGACCAAGCCAGACTCATCCTGGGGCTGGGGAGGCAAGAAGATTTTCTCTGGCCGAGGCTCCCAAATCCCACAGACACCACTCACTGACCTGCATCTCGCCACCTGCTGCAAAGGGAGAGGGAGGACCAGGCAGGCTTGGTCTCTGGTTTCTCCACCACAAAATCACAGAATGGTTTGGGTTGGAAGGGACGTTCACCAGACCATCCAGTCCAACCCTTCACCATGGGCAGGGACATCTTCCACTAGATCAGGTTGCTCAAAGCCCCGTCCAACCTGACCTTGAACCCTTCCAGGGATGGGGCAGCCACAAGCTCTGTGAGCAACCTGTCCCAGTGCCTCACCATCCTCATCATAAAACATTTCTTCCTTTTGTCCAACCTAACCCTGCCCCCTTGCAGTTCAGAACTGTTGTCCCTTGTCCTGTGACGGCAGGCCCTGGGAAAAAGTCTCTCTCCATCTTTCTTATAAGCCCCCTTTAGGTATTGAAAGGCTGTAAGAAGGTCTTCCCAGAACCTTCTCTTCTCCAGGCTGAACAACCCCAACTCTCTCAGCCTCTCTCCATAGCAGAGCTGTTCCAGCCCTCGGACCATTTCGGTGGCCTCCTCTGGCCCCGCTCTCACAGATCCATGTCTGTCTTGTGCTGGGGACCCCAGAGCTGGAGGCAGTGCCCCAGGGGAGTCTCAGGAGAGCGGAGCAGAGGGGGACAATCCCGTCCGTTGCCCTGCTGGCCACGCTGCCTGTGATGCAGCCCAGGAGACGCTTGGCTTTCTGGGCTGCGAGCGCACATTGCCAGCTCGTGTCCCATCTGTCACCCACCAGTATCCCCAAGTCCTTCTCAGCAGGGCTGTTCTCAGTCCCTTCATCCCCCAGCCTGTATTGATACTGGAGGTTGCCCCCACCCAGCTGCAGGACCTTGCACCTGGCCTTGTTGAACCTCGTGAGGTTCACATGGGTCCATGTCCTCCAAGGTCCCTCTGGATGACATCCCTTCCCTCGGGCGTGTCAACCACACCACTCAGCTTGGTGTCCACTGTAGATGTGCACTCAATCCCACTGTCTATGTCATTGATGAAGATATTACGTAGTATTGATCCCAGTAGGGACCCTGGAGGGACGCCGCTCATTACTGGTTTCCACTTGGACATTGAGGCACTGACTGTAACTTTTTGGATGCGGCCATCCAGCCAATTCCTTATCCATCTAACAGTCCATCCATCGATCCCATATCTTTCCAATATGAAGCTAAGAATGTTGTGGGGGGCAGTATCAAAGGCTTTACAAGGCCGTCCTCAGAGGTGAGGGCAGAGGTGGAGGAAAAAGGATCTCCTGCCTACCCCCATGTAATCCAGATGTGGCCAGGGGTACCCTGGTGGGGCTCTGCCTAATGTGGCAGCAGCGGCAGGCGAGAACCAACATCACCCAGGCTCTGCTCCCCATGTGGCGGTGTGGAGGGTAGTGGTGGGGTGTGTTTGGGTACTGCAGGGGACCCCGATGCCCACAGGGAGGCCGGCCAGCTGACACAGGGCAGCAGTGTGCTGGTGTGCCAGCCCTCCTGCGGCACTCAAGCCAAACACTTTGCCCAGCTCCTTCCCACACAGCGCACAGATCCCTACCTGCCGGCCAGGCTTCCTGCGATGGATTGATGGGATAAGGGATGGTGGGGTTAGGAACCTTCCAGCCTTACGGGATATGGCCACACCCCCGCCTTGGAAAAGAGGCCAAACCCAGCAGCCAGGCTCCCTACCTTGAGAACGGGTGCCATGAACACAGAGACTCCCGTCAGGACGAAGACGGCCAGGCCGGTCAGCCTCTGCTCCCTGTGGGCAGCAGCGCAGGTGTTGTGGGTGCCCTGGGGTCCTTTGGGAGCCCGCAGCCCCTGCCTGCCCTCCTGGCCCCCGGGGTCTCTGCTCTTTTCAGCTTTGATGGCCACGGGGACTGGTGGCATCCCCAGGGAGACACAAGCAGCCCCAAAGCCGGATCTGCCGGCCAGCGTGGGCACGGCCCTGCTGCCTCCTGGCTCTGCAGCAGGGGCTCCCCCAGAGCGGGGCCCAGGCTCGTTGCGTACCTGATGCCCAGGAACTCGGGGTGCTCGCCGGGGGCCGAGGTTGCGCTCTCCTTCCTCAGGCTCTCCATGTGTGCCAGGGAGATGACAGTGGCTGAGACATACCAGGGGAGGCCGGTGGCGGAGGTGACGACCATCAGGAGGGAGACGCAGAGGAGGTCCAGGTGAAAGCCTGCTCCTTTCTGCAGTGGGAGAGGCAGCGGGGCTGGGGGCAAGCCGTCTCCCCCGGCAGCATCAGAGGGGCAGTAGTGGGGTCTTCGCACCTTGCCAGCCAGTTTGGGGTGCCACTTTCCCCTGGCTGCCCCCCTGGCCCACAGGGTCCGGCCGGGACCTGGGTCCTCCCTGTAGGCTGGGTCCTGCCCTATCCCCTGTCCCCTGCTCACCTGCAGCTTGTACTCCCTGCGGTTAAGGATGACAGCTGTGATCTGCTGGTCCATGAAAATGAGGATGGTGACAAGGACAGCAGGCACCACGGACACCAGGCAGACCCACCACGGATTTGCTCCAAAGGGGAAGACGATCCAGCCCCGCACTGGGTTCGTGGGCTGCGGAGAGCAGAAGGGTCATGACAGCTGCCACCCGCCTGTGGGGTCTGCAGCACAGCTGGGTGACAGGACCAGGCCTGGGTCCCCAGGCTGGAGCCCTCTGGGCACGCAGGGATGCTCCACCCAGGGAGAGGAAAAGCATCCTCTCTCGTCCTGGGGATGCTTCTGGGAAGTATGACCCACCAGCCCCCATGAGGACACCCCGGCTGTGGCAGAGCAGGGGGTTGCTCCTGGGCAGTGCAAGCCAGGAGCCGGGCACATGCCCCCAGGAGCGGGTGGAAGAGGTGGCACTGGGCGTTGATGATGGCAACGCCAAGGAGATGGCAGCGAGCACGAGCTGCTCTGAGGTGCTGCCAGCTCCGCTCCACACCCAGGGCGGGGAGCCCAAGCCTGGACTTGAGCCTGTGGCTCTTGCTCCGGTGTGAGCTGTACCATGACGTGGTTAGTCCAGGGCCGAGCCAGGTTATTTACAGAGTGTAGGATCGGCTGTGGTTCAACCCCTTCTTGTTTGCTGGGGTGCAGCCCACATCCCTGTAGGCCTGGACCCAGCGGTGGGAAGGACAGCAGCAGCACGGCAGGATGGCCACTGTGGGGGGCACAGACCCGCTCCCTGACAGCGCCATGCCCACCCCACCAGCACCTTCAGCTCACTGGGGACAAGGAGCTTGGGGGTCTCCAGGCCCAGGGCGGCATCGACGGCACAGGAGGCGAGGATGGCCAGGATGATGGCGAAGTCGCTTACCAGCTTCCGTACCTGCAGATGGAGAGGACTTGTCCTGGGCTGGCCGGGGCGGGGGGCTGCCCCAGGAACACCCCCGGAGCCATCCCCACATCACCAGGACAGGTGGCCATGCAGCCAGGGTGGCCAAAGGATGCTCACCCCCGCAGGGAAGTAGCGGCTGCTCCTGAAGCGCTTGAGTGCAGTGCAGGAGAGGAAAGTGCCCCCAAAGAGCAGGAAGGAGACGAGGGTGACATCAGGCACATACTGGCAGCTGGTCCCCAGGAGGTGCCCGCCTCGACCCAGGCACTGGGTCCTGCTCAGCCCAGCCGGGGCAGCAGGAGGCTGTGGGGACAGGGCAGGGAGCGAGGAGGGGTCACGCATGGACACCTCTGGCCCACCCCAGCCCCTCGCCCAACCGCCCGGGAGCAGGGGCTGTACCTGCAGGGGGGCCAGGGGCGAGGGGAGCGGTGTGTCATTCCCTGCGGAGCTGTGACCTGCAAGGGGATGGGGGGTCAGAGTGCCAGCACCATGGGGATGCTCCATCAGGGATGACTGGGACTGCACTGCCATCGGGGCAGCTCCCCAGGCTCTCCCCAAGGGCTCAGGGTGCTAGATGGTGCCCCATGGGACCGCTGAGGCCCCGGCACCAGCAGATGCCCAGGGAGCACCAAGGGGGGATGCCCCTGTGAAGGGCTTGGCTAAAGCACCAGCCACTCAGAGGCATCAGCAGCCCCAGGCCGTGCCCAGCACTGATACTTTTGGTACACGGTGTGGGTCTCATTTGCAGGATCAGTGTGGACACCTCTTCAGGCCCCAAGAACCACCCTGTGATTTACAGACCAGGCTGGAAACAGCAGCACAAACCCACCCAGGTGCCCACATCCAACCCCTGCCATCCTCCATCCTGGAGCCATGGGAGCCGGACCCAGGCTCTCCTTGTTCCTGGCACTGCCCTGCCCAGTGCCTGGGCAGTGCTGGCAGGCAGAGATGGATGGACAGATGGCATGGAGAGGAGTGGAGTGCCGATGTGGCCGGGCAGGCGAGGATGGGATTGAGCAGCCTCCTCCTCCTCCAGCGTCTTCTGCCATCTAGTCAGGCAGCTGGGTCCCAGTGGGCTCCCAGTGTGGCAGCCTCCTGTTTCCCACCAACTGCACAGCTGCTTGGGCTCACCGGGGCTGGACAAGTTGCAGATGCAACTGTAGGAGGTGACGTTGTCCAGCCGGTACTGCCAGTTGATGGGGAAGGCATCCGCCAGGCTCAGCATCTTCTTCAGGGAGTCATAGATGAATATCAAGCTGATGAGGGCACAGAAGCCTTCCTCTGTGAAGCGGGTGAAGTACCGCACCAGGTGGCTGGCCTCGGTGGCCACCAAGACCACGCCAAAAAAGGCCACCCAGAGCCCAATCCAGAGGCGAAACTCCAAGTAGTCCAGGCTGTGGTCCCTGGTGGGAAGAATGACCCAAAGCCTCAGCAATGACACCCGCCTGGCATGATGGGGGCCCATGCCCCAGCCAGGGGATGGTGGCCCAAGGAACCGTCCCTGGCAGGGTACTTACTGGCTGAAGGAGAAGAGGAGGCGCTCAAAGACCAGCATGGGGCCAGTGCTGCTCAGGATGGTCAGGGGCTGGCCAGAAAAGAGGCAGAAGATGGAGCCGGCAAAGGCCGTGCCCAGGAAGCTCTCCAGCACCCCCTGAAATGCAGGGAAGGGGTGCCAGGCGCCAGTCACGTGGCAGGGATGGGGGTCCCAGGCCTGTCCTCCACAGCAGCACAGCTGCAGGCAGCTGCCCACACCTCCCTCCACTGCAGGGTGCAGGGTCAGTGCTCAGGGACTGCAGAGGCCAGGGAAGGATGCAGGATTCGGGTGATGCTCAGGATGCCCCAGGGGCACCACTGGTTCCCCGGGCACTGGTGGGAGGTGGGCACCCAGGAGACCCACGGGCTGGGCTGAGTGGGGTTGGTGTGGGACACCCCGTGGCCGCACCGACCTGCATGTTGGCAGTTGCATCCCCCAGCATGCCCCCAAAAGTGATGGCGTTGGTGACCGTTGCCAGGTAGATGTAGAGCACCGCCGAGAGGCACTGGGGGTGCAGGGCGTCAGAGAAGTCGCTGCCATACCATGGTGCCTTCCTCCGGATGTCTCGCAGCAGCCCCCCAAAAAGCCTGGGGCAGTGGATGGAAATCTCAGAGCAGCCTCTGCCAGCCAGCCATCACCCCCTGAGAGCTGCAAGGCAGGGGACAGTCCCTTCCCCAGAAGACACCAGCCCAAAGTGGTTTGGACGTGGTAGCCCCATGTGCTGGGGAGAGCCAGCACCCTGCCCCGAATTCAGCATCCTGCTTCACGTCTCACCATCCTTGTCCTTCCCGGCACCCACCTGCCCGTCCTCTCCAGCTCCTCCCTGGAGCACGGGTGCCTCAGGCTGGCTCTGTCCCCAGCTGCTGCCATGTTCCCGTTGCTGTGGGACTGCTGATCTGGCAGGTGGATGGTGGTCCTGTGGCAGACCAGAACCTGAGCCAACAGGCTTCAGGTTGGAGCCCTCAGGACCCAGCTGCGTCTAGGGGATGCTATGAGGGGACAGGGAAGATGGAGAGGGGACAGGGGTGCAAGCAGGGCTGGGAGGACCTCGTGTATCCCCTGATAATGAGGAGGAGGAGAAAGGTCAGGAGGAGGAGGAGAGATGGGGAGATTGGACTAGGTGATCTTCAAAGGTCCCTTCCAACCCAAACATGACATTCCCAGCAGCTCCTGCAGGAAGGACACGTGGGGCGGTTTTGCCATCCCCTGCCAAGTGGGACAGCAGGACCAACAGCAGTGGGGAGCAGAGCTGTTGTCATCAGCTGGAGCTGTAGAGGGGCTTGGCTGGGAGGACCCCATTGGCAAAGGCTGGCTCCTGGGTGGCTTCATCCCCCATGGAGATGGAGATTTCAGTGTCACAGACAGAGGTCTCTACCTGCAGAGGGGCTGGCAGAGGCTGTGGGTGCCCTCCCTCCAGCCTACCTCCTGTGAGGAGACAGCAGACAGCTCAGTGGAGGAATTCGGGCACTGGGGTCCCATTTCCTGGGAGGAAGCACAGTCAGCTCATCCAGGAACACCTCCATCCCTGCAGTGAGGTCCTCTCGGTGCTCAGCCTGCCGGGCAACCCTTTGGAAGAGCTGCAGGGAGATGCCATGGTTTAGCCACCACGTCCCTGCATTCAGCCACTCGGAGCCTTCCTCCCAGCCTGCAGCCATCACCAAGAAAGGCACCCGCCCACCTCGGTGCAACGGGTGCACCTACATCCTACAGACCCACCCTAAACCTTTGTTTTCTTATCCTGGGCAAGGGAGGCCACCTGCTTGCCCTATCCTTTGCCTCCTCTGCTGCAGCCTGCAGAGGAGAGGAGCCCCAGCGTCCTCAGCCTAGGCCTCATCCCAGGCCCATCCCACCCATGGGTGCTACACCAGGCTCACCTCATCCATCAGCAGCGTGGCCATGGCCCTGCCAACCTCGTGGTAAGCTTTCACTTTGGCTCGGGGACCCAGCAGAATGAAGAGGAACCTGCAGGTGAGACAGCGCATCCCCTGAGCAGCCCTCTCTTCGCCGAGGGATGCTTCTCCCAGGGGAGACCATGGTGCTGCGGGGATGCTGGGGTTGGCAGCCGGGTAGGCTTGTGGGGGCTGCTGCCACCCTAAGGGGTGGCCACCCTAAGCAGGGGGTGGGGGACAGGAGACAAGATACGTGTCTGCTGCCCACTGCATGGAAACCCCATGGGAGACCATGGGACCACCAGGACTCTGGCTGGATCACAGGGTCTGTAGAAGCCTGGGCTGGGGGCAGGGGGACAACGGGTCTTGGGGGCAGAGAAGGAGACATCCTCAGCTGGGGATGTCTGTGGGGTCACGTTCTCAGCTGGGGGTATCTGTGGGGTCAAGCTCTGGGATGGGGATGTCTGTGGGGTCAAGGTCTGACTGGGGCTATCATGGGGTCATGCTCATGGGAATGTTGCTTGCAGGCAGGATGCAGGACCATTAGCATCTGGAAGGAGAACTTGCCAGCTGCATGGGCAGCAGGTTTGATAGGACTATGGGGACATGGGAGGAGATCGGAAAGAGGGCTCAGAGTTGTTGAAGAACTATGGCTAAAATCCCACACCTCAAAGGGTGCTGCAAAATAAGAAGGTCTCCAGAGGGACAGCCCATCCAAATATTTAACCAAACCCTCCACTTCTTTCCAAAACTGGCAAAAACAGTTACAGTCCTGGTACCCCAAGGCTGTGGAGGAGTTCCAGTCATCGCACCCTGACCAAACCTGCAGAGAGGGGGTAGGGAAACTCCTTTGACAGCACGAGCAGGGCTGAAGGTGGCTTGACAGAACCTGCTGCAGCCCTGATGTGTGGCATCAGTGCTGGAGGCCTCCCAGAGCCTTTTCTGAGGGGTCGGGAGGTGACAGTAGCCACCTGGGATTGCTTTCACCTAGGCATCTTCATCAAGGCAATGAGAAAACCTTAGGATCCTAGAGATGGACCTGGGTGGGAGATAGCCCCGAGATGGTGGCCGCACCCACGGGACAGCCCAGGGCGGTCGGCAAAGGGGATGGCACCACGGGCAAAGGGATGGGTAGGAACAAGCTCTCCTTCCCCTCCTGTTTGGTGGAGGGAAATACAGAGCAAGGGGTTGTTGTGAGCCTCTCGAGACCCACGGGGCCTCCCCAGCGACCTGCCACCCATCTCCCACCAAGGAGAGAGCAGGAGGTGGGTGGATGTCCTGCTCAACCCAGCTCGGGGAGGGTGGGTGCTCTGGGCAGAGTGACCAGGAGGTGGCAATGTCCCTCCTGATCCCAGCCTGCCTCCTCCTCACACTCCCTAAGGGAGTCCCCAGCTCAAGGGACACACCGACCGTTTCCCCTTATGGCTTCAGATGACGCATTCCTCAACCTCCTGCCCTGCTCCTTTCCTCCTGTGCCAACAGTGCCACAAGAGCCACCCCACCACTTCGGAGAGCATCATGGGCAGCAGGAGGGCAAGAGGCTCCTGCAAACCTGTGTCCCTTCCCAGCTGCGAGCCCCCATGCTCCCGGGCAGTAAGTGGAGATCATCCAGACCCTCATAAGGAGGAGAGTGAATGCAGAGCCCAGGTGGGGATAACCCAGGGGATGTCCCCCGCAGGATCCCCAACAGATGCTCCACTCCAATCTCAGCCCATCATGGGATACTCCTAAGGAGCTGGGAAAAGCAGGAGGGGAAGCAGTGAGCCAGGGTTCTGGGACTGCATGTGACATTGGGTGCTGTACCCTTTGCTTTTGCCAAGCAAAACCCTGTCCTGTGCAGGAGGGAGCGGGAGACAGGGATGAAGGGGGGCACAGGGCCATCAGCCGTGTTCCATTTACCTGCTGGGGAGAGCAACTTCAGCCAGCGAGCCAAGGGCCACCCCTTGCCTGAGGCGGATGAAGGCAGTGAAGGGTTTCTCCAGGAAATCAACTTCACCTACGGCAATGTGGGCTGCTTCAGCCCCCAGCGGGACCTTCTTCTTAAATCGATTTCTCAGCTGAAAGGAAAGGGATGCAGCAGCTTGGCACTTGGGATGCAGCAGCTGCTCTCAGTCCAGCTCCATCCTGCCTTACCTGCTCCTTAAGAGGTGTTTCGGAGAGTTGGGCTCCGGGCTCAGACCAGATTTTGGCCTTCCCTGCAAAGAAAGGGAGAAAGCAGCAAGATACATGTGCAATTGAGCAGCTAGCACAGGTCTTGCCCCAGGCTGGTGGCAGCAGAGAGATGCCCAGTGGGACAGCCATGTCACCACCCATGGCCAGGCACCGTGCCTACCTCGGCAGGGAGAGAGGCCGAGCTCGGCGAGGAGCCGCAGCAGGGATTTGGTGGGCTGGTGCCGTGGCTGGCGGAGCAGGAGGGCTGCCAGGCGCTCCCTCAGCTCAGGTTGCAGTTCTGCTTCCTCGGGCTGCCCGGAAAGCGCCTTGTCTGCAATAGGGATGGGGACAGCCCTGAGTCCCTCTGTTGTCCTGCCCGGTGGGAGGCTGCCCAGGGAGTCCTGCCCGGGGGCTTTGCTGGAGCAGCAGACAGCCACCCCAGGTACCTGGCTATCATGCATCAGTGCTTTTATACAGGGACCTCCTGGTGGCCTGGTCCCTCTCTGGTGATCAGCCTGTCCCAGGAGGTGACCTTTGCATTCCCCACGTACCGATTATTTCCTTGAAACTGGGGGCATCCAGATCCAGGAGCATTGTCGCCTTCTGCAGGCATGTCCTCAGCTGGAAGAGGCTGTGCAGGGGGAGGGCTGGGACATGGGGTGCACTCCAGCGCTCCCCGCCATCCTCCACCTTCTCCTCAAACTTTATCCACCTGCCCGGGGAGATGTGCAGGGTCAGCAGCAGGGTAGTCCCATGCCAGGCAGTGGGAGCTAGAGCTTGGGTCCATCTCTGAGTGTGGCATGGGACTGCCAGCGGGGAGGGGGGAAGTTGGGGGCTCAGAGGGGGCTGCAGTAGGCTCAGGGAGCAGGGGCAGGTGGGCAGCCTCAGTGGTCACATCCCCATTCCTGCTGTCCACACCTCGCTCCGATCTCCTGATCAGGGGGATTTCACCACTTATGGGATCACAGAATGGTTTGGGTTGGAAGGGATGTTCACCAGACCATCCAGTCCAACCCTTCACCATGGGCAGGGACATCTTCCACTAGATCAGGTTGCTCAAAGCCCCGTCCAACCTGACCTTGACCCCTTCCAGGGATGGGGCAGCCACAAGCTCTGTGAGCAACCTGTCCCAGTGCCTCACCATCCTCATCATAAAACATTTCTTCCTTTTGTCCAACCTAACCCTGCCCCCTTGCAGTTCAGAACTGTTGTCCCTTGTCCTGTGACGGCAGGCCCTGGTAAAAAGTCTCTCTCCATCTTTCTTATAAGCCCCCTTTAGGTATTGAAAGGCTGTAAGAAGGTCTTCCCAGAACCTTCTCTTCTCCAGGCTGAACAACCCCAACTCTCTCAGCCTCTCTCCATAGCAGAGCTGTTCCAGCCCTCGGACCATTTCGGTGGCCTCCTCTGGCCCCGCTCTCACAGATCCATGTCTGTCTTGTGCTGGGGACCCCAGAGCTGGAGGCAGTGCCCCAGGGGAGTCTCAGGAGAGCGGAGCAGAGGGGGACAATCCCGTCCGTTGCCCTGCTGGCCACGCTGCCTGTGATGCAGCCCAGGAGACGCTTGGCTTTCTGGGCTGCGAGCGCACATTGCCAGCTCGTGTCCCATCTGTCACCCACCAGTATCCCCAAGTCCTTCTCAGCAGGGCTGTTCTCAGTCCCTTCACCCCCCAGCCTGTATTGATACTGGAGGTTGCCCCCACCCAGCTGCAGGACCTTGCACCTGGCCTTGTTGAACCTCGTGAGGTTCACATGGGTCCATGTCCTCCAAGGTCCCTCTGGATGACATCCCTTCCCTCGGGCATGTCAACCACACCACTCAGCTTGGTGTCCACTGTAGATGTGCACTCAATCCCACTGTCTATGTCATTGATGAAGATATTACATAGTATTGATCCCAGTAGGGACCCTGGAGGGATGCCACTTGTTACTGACATCTGTCACCTACCAGTACCCCCAAGTCCTTCTCGGCAGGGCTGCTCCCAACCCACCCGTCCCCAGGCTGTGCTGGCACTGGGGGTTGCCATTGGCAGCGCATGCCAGAGTCAAAACAGAAGTGTCTTGAGCTGTTTGCCATGCTCAGGCCCTGCCAAATATTTTAATGCCGGGAGCAGACAGAGCTTCCCTTTGTCCCCATGGGTGGGCGCGCTGCTGCAGGGTGGCTCGGCGTGCTGCATGGGAAGAGCATGCCCCAGCATAGCAGGCTCCTGGTGATGAGCAGCCGTGCCAGGGAGAAGAGGGCTGGGTGCTGGGGAGAGCCGTCACAGCCACAGCCTGCTGGCTTTGCCCCTCCCAGACCCTCCGACCCTGGGGGCAGACCTATTGCTGCCCCCAGACCCCTGTGGCCCTGTGCCCCTGCCAAGCCGTGGAGGGGCGGCGTGGGGCGTGGGGACATCCCAGCCATGCTCCTGCCCCACACCAGCACCCAGCTGGCCCCAGCTCCTCTCCGTTGGGCCCCATCATCCCCAGACAAGCTTGCCCTGACTTACCCCCCAGTCGCCTGCGGGGCGAAAGCATCAAAGCACCATCCCAGCCCCAGCACAGCCACTGGAGCCTTGGTGAGGCCGCAAAGGCAGGAGAAGAAGCAAGGGTGCTGTGCCCGTGCAGGGTCACTGCTTGCGCCCTGCCTCACACTCTGCTCTCTCCCATGAAACGAGCCACCCTAAGCCAGGCAGAAGCACTGCAGGCACCGGCGGGGGCAGAGGGCAGCAAGCAGCCCTGCTTTGGGGCTGAGGTTGAGGAACCACCAGCCTTAGGAGATGCCGTGGGCTCCATCAGAGCTGGGCTTAGGCTTCCCAAAGTGTTGCCAGGCAGTTTGGCCATTGCAGGCGTGCCTACCTGGCCATCTCTCTCCACTCCATCCCTGCCGGGGTGCTGAGTAGCTGGTTGAGCTGGATGAAGAGCAGCGGGCAGGTGGCATCCCCCCATTCCTCCTGCTGCAGGGTGGCACCAGCTCGCTCGGCTGCTGGGGCCATGCTGGAGGGGAAGTTGCTGTGGCCGAAAGCCTGGTAGGGAGCTTCAGGGTTGCTCCCCTCCGGTCTGGGCTGTGAGAGAGCGTCTGCTGCCTGGAGAGCCATGCTGGCTTCCCCAGGCATGTGGGCTCGCATGGCCACAAGCACTGGCAGCCACAGGCGTGGGGTCCCCTCTGGAGCTGCTGGCACTCGCAGGTTCCCACTCATCCCACACCTTATAAAAGCTGTGAACCAGTTTAAACTGGCCACAAACCAATACACGGGAGCCAAGCCCAAAACAATGATCTCAAAGCAGCAGGGCCAGCCCTGTGGGTCCCAGCGTGGCCAGCTCCTGCTACCCACTGCTACTCTAGCTGCCCACCACAGACCAGGGGACCCCCCTGCCTCCTTCCAGTAAGCCGTGTGGACAAAGCTGCACCGGTGCTCTCAGGGGAGCACCGTGTCCCCAAGCCCTCCCGCACCCCACAGTGTTTTGGCGAGGGGGTGGCAAGGCCGACCCCAGACAGCCGGTGGCAGTGTTGGTGCCTGCGCCAGTGTGCCTGTGCCCACTGCAGAAGGGGTGGCATGGCCTCGTGGCAGCTCTTCCTGAGAAAAGGGATGTGGGGACATGCTCTGGGGAAGGATGTGTCACCGCTGAGGAAATCCAGAGTGGGGCAAGAGGATGCTGCCAGCGGTGGGCGTCACGGCAAGGGCCAGGAGCGCATCAGGGCTGCAGCCATCCTGGTGCGCGGAGGGTGTCTACATGAGCTGCAGCAGGTGAGCGGATGTTGCAGCGTACGGAGGGAGGAAGGATGCGGGCACAGCCGCATCACCCTGCCAGGCTTGGGGAGATGGCACAACCAGCACAGTGCTGCCAGCGGAGAGCAGCGCCCCGTGCTTGCTCTGCCTGTGACGTGCCCACCGCTGCCATCACTGGGCCCGGCTCCCTTGGCTCCATGCAAACAAACAGCCGGGTTGTGTGCAGTGCAAACACGGCGGCAGGCAACACAAACACCCGGCCAGCACAGGTGGGTTTGTGCTGGAACCCGCTGGCCCCGGGCAGGATTCAGCCCCAGGAGCGGGCACAGGGCCAGGCACCACCGCAGCTGAAGTCATGTTTCAGCGGGGTGTGGGTGGGCACGCACCGGTCCCTGGGGTGCTGGTACTTGCCTCGCAGCGCATGGGCTGGGGGGGCACCCATCCTCATCAACCCCGCTATCCCAAAGTACAACCAAACCTCACCCGTGCCCATCCCTTGCCTCATAGCTGACTCCCAGGTCTCCTTCCAGCCCCACAACCAGCTTCACTCCAGCACCAGCAGCTGCCCAATGGGGCCTGCCTCATCCTGCCCCCCTTTAGTGCAGGCAGGAGGGTTGAAGGCAGCAGCCTGCGGCATGGTGGGGGCAAAGGTATGCCAGGGCACCCCGGGTGCCGAGGCATCCCCTGGCCATGCGGTACCAGGTTCGGCTTAGGCCACCCCTGGCTCCTTGGAGACCCC